>NC_140997.1:96661674-97147373 GCF_052327205.1 Somniosus microcephalus
AGAAATTGGCTTCTGGTTGCTCCATTTTATGAGTGGAAAATGAGGGTGAAAAGGACCAATTTTGTGGCACAACGTCCTGTGGCCAGTCTGTGCCTGTGTTCCAGGTGCGGCCATGTTCTTAAAGGCAGCTTTCCAGGTGTCCATGGTGCTCACCTTCCTAGCATCTCCTTATGTGGCTCGGTGGCAAATTTTGTTTGATGATCGCTGCTGTAAAGTGCTGTGGGACGTTTTTACTATGTGAAAGCCGCTATATAAAAAGAAAGAAAGACTTGTATTTCTACAGCGCCTTTCACGACCACCAGATGTCTCAAAGCGCTTTACAGCCAATGAAGTACTTTTTGGAGTGGAGTCACTGTTGTAATGTGGGAAACGCAGCAGCCAATTTGCGCACAGCAAGCTCCCACAGACAGCAATGTGATAATGACCAAATAATCTGTTTCAGTGATGTTGGTTGAGGGATAAATATTGGCCATGACACTGGTGATAACTCCCCTGCTCTTCTTCGAAATAGTGCCATGGGATCTTTTACGTCCACCTGAGAGAGCAGACGGGGCCTCGGTTTAATGTTTCATCCGAAAGACGGCACCCCCGACAGTGCAGCAAGTTGTTGTTGTTGTTGCTGCGTGCGAGACCCCACTGGTGAGACAGAGCTTCGGAAAGTTCCGGCCTGTATGTTAAATGGCATTGTAACAAAACAAACACATTTTAGTCTCCTCAATCTAACATCAAAGGTTGTGTAGAATTGTTAAGTCTGTGTGTTCTAATTATTGTTAATAAGAATCACTGCACACAGACCACAAGAATAAATTCAACAGGTCTTTACTAGTCGAAGGTCAGGCTGAACTGCCCAATAAATCATTACACAGCACTTATATACCAGTGTGGTCACCACCGGTATTACAGTATACAGCAGCCAAGATAAAGTAGTGCATCTCTTAAAATAGTTCTCTTAAAGGTGGAACGGTTACATACACCACAATCCTCCCTTTTTAGCTTAACAGTATATATTCCCCATTTAACATAACATAATAACATATATACACAACTTCATGTAAAAACAGTTCACAGATTCAGTCTCTGAGGAGGCCTCCTGATCCGAGACGGATAACGCCTTTCAGGGGTCTCTGGTTCTCGTTGCTGGGGTGACTCATCTAGTTGATCCCCTATGGATAGGACATCATCATCAGGTATATTCACTTCTGAGGTAGATGCTTCAGGTTCACTAACTTCCTCCACGGTTGTCTCTGTCGTAACCATGGGCTCGACCCTTGTTCTCAATCCCACCAGTTGGTCAGCATGACGTCGCATTACGTTTTCACCAACATCTACCGTGTACATCAGGGGTCCTTGTCTGGCCCGAATTGTTCCAGATTGCCATTTCTCGTTTTTATAGTCCCTGGCTAACACCGGTTGTCCTATTTCAAAACTCCGAGTGGGCTTGTTATTGATATGCTGGAATTGTTTGTTTTCGACTTCCCTCCGCACATTTGGTTTTAACAAGTCCAACCTGGACCGCAACCTCCTGTTATAGAACATCATGGCAGGACTTTGGTTTGTTGTTGCATGGGTGGCGTTTCGATATGCCAGTAGGAAATTGTCCACCTTGTGTTGCAGTGGAATCTGATCTTCGCTCATGGCCTTTATTGCCTTTTTGAACGTCTGTACAAACCTCTCGGCCAGCCCATTCGTAGCTGGGTGATATGGGGCAGAGGTATAATGTTTCACCCCATTCTTCTTCAGGAATTTCTGGAATTCCTCTGACATGAACTGTGGTCCGTTGTCTGAACATATTTGCTCTGGCAATCCATTTCTTGCAAATATCGTTCTTAGCACCGCGATCGTCTTCTCCGAGGTACTGGTAGTCATTTTAATCACTTCTGGCCATTTAGAATGTGCGTCCACCATAATTAAAAACATGGAGTCCATGAATGGACCAGCAAAGTCAATATGTACACGTTGCCATGGGGTTGAAGGCCATTCCCATGGATGCAGCGGTGCAATTGGAGGTGCATTTTGGACTTTTTGGCACCCTGAGCAGCTTTTTGTCAGATCCTCTATCTGTTGGTCGATACCCGGCCACCACACATAAGCCCCAGCAAGGCTTTTCATCTTGACTCCCCCCAGATGACCTTCATGTAGTTCTTTTAGGACTCTCTCTCTTAACCTAGGAGGGATAATCACCCTTGTTCCATACATCAATGTTCCCTGACAGATGGACAGCTGTTCTCGTCTTGCTGAGAATGCCGGTAACAGTGGATCACCATGGGCTGGCCATCCCTTTACTGTCAATTCGTAGACCCGGGACAGTGTCGGGTCATTCCTAGTCTCCCTTTCAATATTTGCATTGGTGACAGGTAAACATTCGATGATGGTCGAGTGAAATAACTCCATCGGGTCAACCGTTGGTGCCTCCTCCTCAGTAGGTAGTGGCAAGCGCGACAGCCCATCAGCATTACCATGCTGCTTTGTACCTTTGAATTCTATCTGATATTGATGTGCCCCTAGGAAAAGGGACCATCTCTGGAGCCTCTGTGCTGTCATCATCGAAACACCCTTCTTAGGGTTAAAAATGGATACCAACGGCTGGTGGTCTGTCAGCAGTGTAAACTTCTGGCCCTGCAGGTAATGATTAAACTTCTTTACTCCCCACACAAGGCTGAGAGCCTCCCTATCTATCTGAGCATAGTTGCGCTCAGCGGAGGTCAATGATCTGGATGCAAATGCGACTGGCCTTTCCAAGCCATTTGGCAACTTGTGTGAGAGTACTGCTCCAATACCATAAGGAGAAGCATCACAAGCTAAACGAATAGGTAACGTTGAGTTGAAGTGAGCCAACACTTCCTCTGAGGTGATCAATGCCTTGCTTTTGCGAAAGGCCGCCTTACAGTCCTCGCTCCACTTCCATGGTACTTCTTTCTGCAAAAGAGCGTTCAGCGGGTGCAGCACCGTGGATAGATTTGGCAGAAACTTATGGTAATAGTTAATCAACCCTAGGAACGACCTCAACTGGGATACATTTTCCGGAGCGGGAGCCTTCACAACAGCTTCGATCTTGTCAGGTGACTTGTGCAGCCCCTCCTGGTCAATGACATGACCACAGTACGAGATCCGTTTCTGAAAGAACTCACATTTCTGGCGATTAACTCGAAGTCCATATTCCTTCAATCTGGTGAGCACCAGTTTCAAATTTGCAAGGTGTTCCTCATCGTCATCTCCTGTAATCAGGATATCGTCCAAGTAACATTGAGTGCTTGGAATTCCCTGTAATACCTGCTCCATGGCCCTCTGCCAAATTGCTGGAGCCGAAGCCACTCCAAAAACCAGTCTATTATATCGATACAAGCCTCTGTGCGTGTTGATTGTGAGATACTGGCGCGACTCTTCCTCAACTTCCATCTGTAAGTATGCTTGCGCCAGGTCTATCTTGGTGAAGCGTTTCCCGCCAGACAATGAAGCAAAGATATCCTCAATCCGCGGAAGCGGATATTGCACCGTGTGAAGCACCGGATTAACCGTGATCTTGAAGTCTCCACAGATGCGGACCTTCCCCGGTTCCCCTGGCTTGTTACTCGATGAACGCTTCATGACGGGAACAATGGGCGTGGCCCACTCACTCCAGTCCACCTTAGACAGTACTCCTGAACGTTCCAGCCCTTCCAGCTCAGCTTCCACAGCAGGTCGTATCGCATAAGGTACCGGTCTGGCTTTGAAAAATTTTGGGTTTGCATGTTCTGCAATCTTGATTTTTGCCGTAATTCCTCTTGGTGTTCCCAGTCCCTGTTGGAACACCTCTTTAGCCTCATCCAATATTCTGGACAATCGTTCAGGTTTGACATCTTTTTTCCGGAATCTACCGTTATTGCTTTTAGGGAGTGCCAGTCCATATTTATTTTCCTGATCCACTCCCGTCCCAGAAGTGGTGGACCTCCCTCAGGTAGTACATATAAGTCCATTCCTTGGTGTTCTTTGCCCTTGTGTACCACCTTGACTTTTATCTTTCCGATGGGGTATACTCTTTGCCCCGTGTATGTCTGCAACACTATCTCCGTATCCCGTAGGAGAATATGTGTGAATAACCTTTTGTAATCTTGCTTATTCATGACCGTCAACGCCGATCCGGTGTCCAATTCCATCTTCACTTGGACTCCTGCTATCTGAAGTGTGACCCAGATAGTTTGTAGGTCAGCTTCCTTACTCACATTGTGAATTCTCAGACTACCCAGTTCCTTGCTGTTGGAGTCTGAATCCGAATTCTGTTCATCCGAACTCTTCTCAGCCACCTTATGTACCTTTCTGCACTTTTCCTGCGGTGACTTTTTGTTGCTGGTCTTCTTTCCTGACCGGCATACTTTAGCTATGTGACCAAGCTTGCCACATTTTCTACATTCCTGATTTTTAAACCAGCATTGGTTCTGATCGTGTGTTGTCTTTCCACAACGATAACATTTCGCTGTACCCAAAGCCATTTGATCTACGCTGAGTACCGCTGCCTTCAGCTGCATTTCCGCAGTGCCTCTCGCTGCGGCTTCGTGCGATGCTGCAATAGTGACAGCCTTATCAAGTGTAAGATCATTCTCTTCAAGCAGCCGCTTTTGTGTTCCTTCTTTCGACAATCCACACACGAATTTGTCTCTCAGTGCCTCTGTCAGTCTTTCCCCAAACTGACAGTATTTCGCTAGCTTACGCAGTTCAATTAAATACTCCGCGTTGCTTTCCTCTTTCAGTTGCGTTCTCGCATAAAATTTAAATCGTTCCACTAACATCAGCGGTGTGGGGTTCAAATGATTTCTCAGGACAGCAACAATATTAGCGAAAGCCTGATCCGCCGGTTTAGCTGGTGATAGAAGATGCTTCAATAGCCCGTATGTCTTCGCACCCATTGAGTTTAGTAAGGTTAGTGCTTTATCTTCATCTGATATTTTATTTGCCTTACAATAAATCTCTATGCGTTCTACATACGTGGCCCAATCTTCAACATCGGCATCGAAATCGTTGATGTTACCACGCTTAGGCATCCTCGCAATCTTCTTGAGAAACAAAAAGAAATTTTTCTTTTTTTTTTTTTTTTTTTTTAAATGGCGGTTTCCCGCGCTTGTCTTCTTCCCCCGCCTACGAAAATGGTGGCTTCCCGCGTTTGCCTTTCTCCCCCGCTGGCTGTAATGGCGATTGCCGTATTGCTGCGTTCGCCCTCCCCAGCGGTTCTCAAATCGTGCCTCCCAGCCCCTCTTGCAGTCCGGTCCTTTCCCCCGGCTGCGGCTGAGTTCTCCGCGGTTTTTAAAACATTTTTTAAATTATTTTTATTTTCTCCCGCGCCTCGCGGCCTCGGTAGCTGCCCGGCCTTTTCCCCCGGTCACGGTCGAGCTCTCTCTCGACGCTGTTGCGTCTCCCAGCCCGCTTGCAGCCCGGTCTTTTACACCGGCTGCGTTTGCATTCACCGCGGCTCCCGTGCCTTACGCTGCCCCAGTCTCAGCGCCTCTGGCCCCGACTTCTGTCCGGCTCTTTTCCCCGACCATGGTCAAGTTCTCCGCCCTTATATCCTCCGTTTTTCCCTCCCCTACTTCACAGCCAACGTGGCCGACTTGCTTCTCGTCGCTGATCGGCTTACCCACCACCGTGGTAGAAGGGATGATCACTCCCTGTTGCTGATGGAAGGCTTCGTGTCAGGATTCTTCCTTGCTCTTCAGACCCGAGTCTTTTCTCAGCAGGATGATGAGGGCGGATGCCTTTTCTCGACGCCCGTTAAACTGCCTTGGATATATCTCTGCCGCAGGGTAAGATCGTCATCGTCGCCATAGTTAAGTCTGTGTGTTCTAGTTATTGTTAATAAGAATCACTGCACACAGACCACAAGAATAAATTCAACTAGTCGAAGGTCAGGCTGAACTGCCCAATAAATCATTACACAGCACTTATATACCGGTGTGGTCACCACCGGTATTACAGTATACAGCAGCCAAGATAAAGTAGTGCATCTCTTAAAATAGTTCTCTTAAAGGTGGAACGGTTACATACACCACAAGAATGATTCAGTAGAAATCTCCCCCTTTCTCACAAAAGAGCAATCAGTTGACTCGCTGTTGAATTGACGATTCAGATATTTTGTTCCATTTACTTGTGGTGTATGAGAATCTATGCAGCTGAGAGCATGGAGTCAGGTACGGGCTTTTAATTCTTCTCTAATGAAGAGATTTGCTTCATCTCGCTAGGTCTGGCTTCATCTCCTCCGAGAGGTCTTGAGGAGAGAGATAGATTCTTGCTCAAGCTGTGAGCTGGAAATTCGAATCTGACTTTTCCTGGTCTGCCTTCAAGATGTTGATTGGAATTGACCTCCGCTATCACTTCAGATGTGACTCCCTTTGATCATCTGTTCTCCGCTCTTTGCTACAATACCAAAAGAAAATTAGAATATCCAATTGCAACTTCTCTTTGTAAATCTCCAGAACATAGAAGGAGGCCATTTGGCCCACCGTGCCTGTGCCAAAACATCTATTTTTATTTCTACTGAAAGAAAGAATTCATATCATAATGCCTGTGCTGCCAGTTCTTCAAGCTTGTTATAGAAGATACTTGAAGGGGGAAAAATTGCAGGGCTATGGCAGGGGAGCGAGACTAATTGGAGCGCTCTTTCAAAGAGCTGACACAAGCACAATGGGCCAAATGACCTCCTTCTGTGCTGCATCATTTTGTGAAGCTTTGATTCAATTGTGAGATTTGCCGTTGCAATATTTGAGAGAAATGCCAAACCTACCCTTATGGACATACCCTGCATGTATATTTCTAGCTCATAATTCTCCTTGTAAGTGTTAGCCATGGCTCAGTGGGTAGCCACTGTTCACGTTCCCTCACCTTCAGTCAGAAGGTCGTGGGTTCAAGTCTCGCTCCAGACACTTGAGCACATAATCTAGGCTGACACTCCCAGTGCAGTATTGAGGGAGGGCTGCAGTGTTGGAGGTGCCATCTTTCGGATGAGAAGTTAAACCAAGGCTCCGTCTGCTCTCTCGGGTGGACATAAAAAAATGCCACGGCAGTATTTTGACGATGAGCAGGGGAGTTCTCCCCAGTGTCCTGGCCAATATTTATCTCTCAAGCAACATCAATAAAACAGATGATCTGGTCATTTTATCCCATTGCTCTTTGTGGGATCTTGCAGTGCGCAATTTGGTTGCCGCAGTTCCTACATTGCAGCAGTGACTACACTTCCAAAAGTATTTCATTGGCTTTAAAGCACTTTGGGACGTCCAATGAAGTACTTTTGAAGCATAGATGGCTGCTGTAATGTAGGAAAACGATTGATTCATCTGTGGAATATGTAACTTTGTAGGTTATGATGATCAAGTTCATAATTGAAGTTCATTACACTCGAGGCCATCGATTTATGTGCTGCTTTGGAGTGCGGGGCCTTTACTGAGTAAAATCAATTCTCTAGGAAGAAGCTAGGAGATAAATCACCCTGGTGTGCATTGGCCAGGAATTCTGGGCTTCGTCTCCTGTTTGAACTGTACTGTTGATCAGGATCGACTCAGTGAGTGTTATATCAAGAATGCTCAGGACAGATACAAAAGCAGAAGAAATAGGCCTGAAATCAAACCTTCAGATATTATTGAAAGGGCCTTAAAGATTACATGAGGCAAAGGCCTGAAACTAGAACAGATTAACTGCATTTTACCATGTCATTTCCTTAATCCCTGTGGGGATTAATTTAAGTTATTTTTGAGAAAAAAAAGAGATTGATAAATGTCTGGTTATTCCAAGAGATAAGGGGTGTGGGGGCATTCGAATTTTAAATGGATGCGAAGTTGATCAGATGCCTCTAATTGATGTTTGAAAGCAGTGGTAACAACGTTGCTTTAATAGTAATTCGGACCTGCACTTAACTAGCGCGCCGGCCGTTGAGCTGTGGGCCCCCATGGAATTCCGATCCTGGACCTGCTCCAACTGCCGGCGCGCAGTGCTTGCATATCCCAGGGGCGCAGTTAGTTCGATGCGTTCCCTGGGATCACGTGGGCCATGGAGAGCCAATGGTAGCAGGGAATGCCCATTCATAACTTATAAATACTACGGGCCCTAAAACATCACTAAATCTTCAAATAAATTTTTTTTAAATCACATTTTTTAAATAAACTATAAATTACCTGAAATAACTATTTTAAACAATAATTTACATTTTTGAAAAAAATAATTTTATTTTCTAACGGGGCTAAAAATAAACTTACCTTGCTTTAAAGTATTTAAAAATAATAAACCTGTGGAAAAATTATTTTAATTTGAATTAATTCACCACTTACCTTGTAAAAAGCAGGCCTTACGCCTGCTTTTTAAATGTGTAACTTCTGGAGACTTACCCTCCCGGGAAAACCTGCAAAAAAACCTAAGTTCGATGCGCACGTGCAGCCTCTCCTGTGCACGCATTCGAACTCTGAACCCCTTCTTTCAGGGGAACGGAAGTGCCGGTTTCCCGCGCATGCACAGTGCATGCAGGAAACCGGCATTTCCATTGGGCCTACGGGTGAGTACCCCATGCGTACTCACCCGTGGAGACCCGAAGTTCTGGGCCTATATAAATATGTTTTCAACGGGGCGAGGAGAAGCTGTCGCATTCAGAAAGCAAAGAAATCTTACGTAAGGGCCGTTTGCACAGCTTGACATTAGAGAGCATTTAGATTAATACACACCACAAATCAATCCAAATAAAGACCCCATAAACTTACGAAATGTCACCTGCCCCCACTCCTATCCCAGCCCTCCTGCTACTGAAGCCCTCTTTCCAGCTTTAATCATCTCCAGACTTGACTATTCCAATGCTCTCTTGGCCGGCCTCCCATCCTCCGCTCACTGCCAACTTCAGCTCATCCAAAATTTACTGCCCGTATCTTATCTCGAACCAAGTGTCACTGGCCCTTCAACCCTGACCTTGCTGATCCCTGCTCCCCTAATGCCTCAAATTTAAATTTATCATTCTTGTGTTTAAGTCTCCATCGTGTCACTATATCTGTAACTATCTCCAGTGCAACAACCCCCTCCTCTCCTGTAATCTCCGTTCCACTAACCCCTGGTCAAATATTTAGGAACTGACAATTAGCCATACGTACAAAGTACCAAGTGCTAGTTAATTCTTGACCTTTACTCGCTAGTGTAACTTACTATCCTAACCATAGTGTTTGTATTTCTTAGTGGTAAGCTGTTAGGGTTAAAAGAAAGAACTTGCATTTCTATAGGGTCTTTCACGACCTAAGGACGTCCCAAAGCACTTTACAGCCAATGAAGTACTTTTGATGTGTAGTCACAATTGTAAGGTGGGGAAATGCAGCAGCCAATTTGCACACAGCAAGCTCCCACAAACAGCCATGACCAGATAATCTGTTTTTTTTTAGTGATGTTAGTTGAGGGATAAATATTGGCCCAAGACACCAGGGAGAACTCCCCTGCTCTTCATTGAAATAGTGCTGGGGGATCTTTTACATCCACCTGATGGAGCAGACGGTGGCCTTGGTTTAACATCTCGACCTAGAAATTGGGTATAGCCCCGCTTGAGGCGTTAGAACTGGCGCTGCGCAAAGTTTATAGCCAGACGCAACTTATCGCCGCCTGGCGTGATATTGGGTTGCATCGCCCCCAAAAGTGATTGAGGCACGACTTCAGACGTTGCACGGGACTCCTAAGGTGCAAAACTTCCGGCGCAACCCAATATCGGCGCAGACGAGCGCAGCGCAGGTGCTCTCAATTACCGAAAACCACGAGACTTCCAGGCGCCGGCTGGCTCTTAAAGGGGTGGGTCAGTCAGCCTCAGCTTCCACACTCAGCGCCTTGTAGGCCTCAGAATTGGCGCAGGCCCTTCTCTGGCACAAAAACTTTGGACCAGATGGAGAAGGTGAGACAGAGAGCAGAGCGCTTCAGCAATGAGGCTCTGGAGCAATTGGTGGCCGCAGTGGAGCGCCAGCGAGATGTTCTCTACCCAGACAATGGCAGGAGGCCGAATCAAAAGGAATACTGCCGAGCTTGGAGGGATGTTTCTCAGAGGGTCAACTCCAGCAGCATGGTGACCAGGAGCCCTGTACAGTGCAGGAAGCAATTCAACGACCTCACTCGGGTCGTGAGGGTGAGTGGTGTTTATTCAAACTTCTGAATCCCTCCATCTGCACCTGACTTTATGGCTACAGGGTGCGCGATGCCCCAATGGCCATGTGTCAGCAAGCACCCATGGCCCTTTCTGGGCACACACATGCACATTTGACTCAGGGCATCATGTAAGGGCTTTTCCACCATGGGGGGCATGAGATGATCACTCAGGGCATCATGTGAGGGCTCTTCCACCATGGGGGGCATGAGATGATCACTCAGGGCATCATGTAACATAACTTCCCCTTCTTTCCCCTGCAGTCCAAGCTGGCGAAGAATCGCAAAGACCAGCTTCGAACCGGTGGAGGACCTCCACAAGTGGTCACTCTCACGGATCTCGAGGAGAGAGTGCACCAGATTCTTGGAGGACGTCTGAGTGGTCCTGTTACCCCTGCAGCTGCCGACCCCATTGTCGACAGCGATGGTAAGGTTCTCACCTTTTACAGCTGTCTCCTTCCACTTGGTCCCCCCGCCAGCATGCTTTCTCACTGTGGAGCCATGTCATAGCCTTGCCACAATCTGGCATGCCTTGCTGCCAACCTGTCCTTTTGCTAAAGCCACTCTTCCACCTCCCTGCTTTCAGATGCTGCATCACCAGCTCGGGATCTGGGCCCTGAAGCTGCCAGTGCCAGTGCCTCCGAAGGCGAGGATCAGGAGGAAGCCGGACCATCCGTTCCAGCCGCAGGGGAGCCTTCACATCTGCAGACTGGGGATAGTAGTTCCCTGGATGGGGGTGGGGCGGGGGGAGGGGTAGGGGTGGGTGGCTCTGATGAGCCAGTTGCCGGAACAAGCGGCCTGCAGCAACGCGAGGGGGGTAGGCAAGTTCGGCCACTGGCTCCCCGGAGGGCAAGGCAGGGAATGATGACTGCTGCACAGAGTGCAGAGGAGGTGCGGAGTCTGGCTGAAATGAGCACCCAGGCCCGGCTCAGGCACACTGAGCTTATGGCTGCAGTGGGGAGGATGCCTCAGTCGATAGAAACACTGGCAAAGAGTGTGCTGGACTTTGGGGCAGCAATGGAGAGGACTGTCCAGGGCTTCGGGGCAGCAATGGAGAGGACTGTCCAGGGCTTCGAACCTGCTATGGAAAGGACTGTTCAGAGCTTCGGACAATCCCTGGAAAGGTCTGTCTGAGGCAGTGGAACGGACTGCTCCGGCCTTGTCCGAAGCAATGGAAAGAACTGTCCAGGGCTTCTCCGAAGCACTGGCACCTGCCACACAGGTCCTCACTGCTGCCACGCAGTCACTTGCTGGCTCGTCCACACCCAGATTGAGGCAACGCGAACTCTCACTGCTGCCACCCTATCTGCATCAGTTAGGATCACCCCGGGCCCTTCCAGTGCCACACGAGGCCAGGAATCAGTGGAGCAGTCGATTGTGGCGGCTGAGCCGAACCAGTCCCCTCAGAGAGCCAGTGTGTCGTCTGACCATGGTGCAGGTGTCCTCTCTCGGCAGGTGACCATTGCTCATGCCACCGCTGGAAAGTCTGCAGTGCAGCTGCCACCACCTGCAGTGCACACTGCTTCCAGCCATGGCCAGATCAAGCAGCCAGCCTCCGCACCCTCCAAGCCCAGAGGTCGTCCAGGCTGTCCCTCAGGGGCTTCTGCGATTACAGACAGTCAGCAGGCGTCCCCCAGCCTTGACCCCGCCACTGGGGTTCAATTACGTAGGAGCAGCAGGGAGGGAAGGGGCCGACCGCGAAAGAGAAGTCGGTCCCCATCAAGGGGCCAGCAGTAGAGGGAGTTGCTGAGATGTTTCTTCCTCCAAATTCAAGGACGCCCTCACCTGTTGTGATTGTTTGCGATGGTTTGTTTAGTTCTGCGGCTTTGCCAGAGAGTTCACTGTTATTTTGTTAGTTATGGTTTCTGTTGACATGACATTGTTATGCTGGAAGGAAGCACTTTTTTGACAATAAAGAATTTTTTTTATTTACAATGGTACTCGTAACTATTTACACTCATGGTGGCCTTCATAGGCTTTGAACGATCCGAAGTGCGCAGGACGAATGACAGCCATCATTCCGTCAGAGGGGCCTAGAACCGAGTCCTTATGAGCCTCTGACGGACGGCCCTTCCACTTTCAGGAGCCCTCCCATCTTCCTCCTCCTCCTCCTCGTCCGCATGCTCCTCCTCGTCCGCCTGCTCTTCCTCCTCCTCCTCCTCGTCCGCCTGCTCTGCTGGACCTTGAGGGTCGGCTGGCATTGGTTGGGTTCGTCGAATGGCCAAGTTGTGGAGCATGCAGCAGACGACGACGATGCGGCCCACTTGCTCCGGCGAGTACTGCAGGGCTCCCCCCGAATGGTCCAGACAGCGGAAACGCTGTTTGAGCACACCAATAGTGTGCTCGACAATGTTCCTGGTCGCCTGATGGCTGCTGTTGTAAAGCTCTTCTGCCGGGGTGGCAGGCAAACGGAGTGGGGTCATGAGCCATGGGCAGAGAGGATAGCCCTTGTCACCCAGAAGCCAGCCTCGTGGGTCAGCCGGGCCCTCAAAAAGGTCAGAAACTGACGTCTGCCGCAGGATGAACGCATCGTGGCTGCTCCCAGGGAATTGTGTGTTGACTGCCATGATCATCTGGCATTGGTCACAGACCAGCTGGAAATTGAGGGAGTGGAACCCCTTGCGGTTGCGGAACTCCTCCAGATTCTGCAATGGCGCCCGCAAAGCCATGTGTGTGCAATCAATGGCCCCCTGCACCATGGGGAAGTCCGCAATAGCAGCGAAGCCCTGCGCGCGCTCCGCCTGCTTCTCCAGGGTCACAGGGAAGGTGATTAATTGACGCCTCCTTCTATGGAGGGCAGCTGTCACTTGCCGGATGCAACAATGCACTGCAAATTGTGTTATATTCGCGATGTCCCCAGTGGCTGACTGAAAGGATCCGCTTGCGTAAAAGTTCAGGGCAACAGTCACTTTGACGGCAACCGACAGAGAGGTCCTGCACCGTAGACGCGGCTGCAGATCCTCAGCAAGCAGCTGGCACAGCTCAGTCACAACCTCCTTACCGAATCTGAACCTTCGCAGACACTGCTCCTCGGACATGGTAAGGTATGACACCTGCTGCCTGAAAACCCTCACAGCGTATCGTCGGATTGGCCGATCTCCATTGCCCCTCCTCCTTCTGGCCAATCCCGGCCCTCTCTCCCGCCGTCTCTGTGCCCCTTCCAAGTGTCTGGCCATGAGGACATTCCCCCTCCAAAGCAGCTCCCATTGCTATGCCAGACGGGCAACACGCAGTAATGTCTAGCGCTCCAACTGCTCCGGACAGGCCTGCAGGTCCCAAGTCTTCGAAGGCTAAATCCAAAAAATAGTGTGCAACAGTAGTTCACCAACTCTCTCCAGCAACGAACAGAATGAACAGGCCAAGTGCCTGCAGCTTTTATAGAGTCATAGAGTCATAAAGCTATACAGCACAGAAAGAGGCCCTTCGGCCCATCGTGTCTGCGCCATCCATCAAGCCCTGTCCAATCTAATCCCATTTTCCAGCATTTGGTCCATAGCCTTGTATGCAATGGCATTTCAAGTGCTCATCCAAATGCTTCTTGAATGTTGTGAGGGTTCCTGCCTCTACCACCCTTTCAGGCAGTGAGTTCCAGATTCCAACTACCCTCTGGGTGAAAAAGTTCCTCCTCAAATCCCCTCTAAACCTCCTGCCCCTTACCTTGAATCTATGCCCCCTTGTTATTGACCCCCCTACTAAGGGGAAAAGTTCCTCTTTATCTACCCTATCTATGCCACTCATCATTTTGTACACCTCAATCAGGTCCCCCCTCAGCCTTCTTTGCTCCAAGGAAAACAACCCCAGCCTGTTTAGTCTTTCTTCATAGCTGAGGCGCTCCATCCCAGGTAACATCCTGGTGAATCTTCTCTGCACCCTCTCCAAAGCAATCACATCCTTCCTATAGTGAGGCGACCAGAACTGCACACAGTACTCCAGCTGTGGCCTTACCAGCGTTTTGTACAGCTCCATCATAACCTCCCTGCTCTTATATTCTATGCCTCGGCTAATGAAGGCAAGTATCCCATATGCCTTTTTAACCACCTTATCTACCTGTTCCGCTGCCTTCAGGGATCTATGTACATGTACACCAAGGTCCCTCTGACCCTCTGTACTTCCTAGGGTCCTACCACTCATTGTGTATTCCCTTGCCTTATTTGTCCGTCCAAAATGCATCACCTCGCACTTTTCAGGGTTAAATTCCATTTGCCACTTTTCCGCCCATCTGACTAACCCGTTTATATCGTCCTGTAGCCTGAGGCTTTCCTCCTCGCAATTTACCACCCCACCAATTTTCGTGTCATCTGCGAACTTACTGATCATACCTTTTACATTCTCATCCAAATCATTTATGTAGATCACAAACAGCAAGGGACCCAGCACCGATCCCTGAGGTACCCCACTGGACACAGGCTTCCAGTCACAAAAGCAACCTTCGACCATCACCCTCTGCCTCCTGCCACTCAGCCAGTTTAGGATCCAACGTGCCAAGGCACCCTGGATCCCATGGGCTCTTACCTTCTTGACCAGTCTCCTATGCGGGACTTTGTCAAAAGCCTTACTGAAGTCCATGTATACCACATCCACAGCATTTCCCTCATCCACACACCTAGTCACCCCCTCGAAAAATTCAATCAGATTGGTCAGACATGATTTACCCTTGACAAAGCCATGCTGACTATCCCCGATTAATCCTTGCCTCTCCAAGTGGAGCCTAATTTTGTCCCTCAGAATTTTTTCCAATAATTTCCCTACCACAGATGTTAGGCTCACTGGCCTGTAATTCCCTGGTTTATCCCTGCTACCCTTCTTGAATAATGGTACTACATTAGCTGTTCTCCAGTCCTCTGGTACATCCCCTGTGGCCAGAGAGGTTCTGAAAATTTGTGTCAGAGCCCCTGCAATCTCCTCCTTTGCCTCACACAGCAGCCTGGGATACATCTCGTCCGGGCCTGGGGATTTATCCACTTTTTGCCTGCTAAAACCACTAGTACCTCCTCCCTCTCGATGCTAATATGTTCAAGTATATCACAGTCCCCTTGCCCGATTTCTATGTCTACATCGTCTTTCTCCATAGTGAACACAGATGCAAAAAATTCATTTAAAACCCCGCCTACATCATCTTGCTCTATGTGGGAATTCAGGGACGCTGCCAGTGTCCCTGACCAACACGTGTGCCAGAAATGCATCCAGCTGCAGCTACTAACGGGCCGTCTTGGGGCGCTGGAGCTGCGGGTGGATGGGTTGTGGAGCATTCACGATGCTGAGAGGGTCGCGAATTACTCGTACAGTGAGTTGGTCACACCGCAGGGTAGGGCTGCACAGGCAGAAGGGAAATGGGTGACCACCAGGCGGAACAATAGAAGCAGGCAGGTAGTGCAGGAGACCCCTGTGGCCATCCCCCTTTCAACCAGGTATACTGCTTTGGATACTGTTGGGGGGCATGACTTACCAGGGGAAGGCAGCAGCAGCCAACTTCCTCGCACTGGGGGTGCTCCTGCTGCCCAGGAAGGGAGGAAAAAGAGTGGGAGAGCAATAGTGGTAGGGGATTCTATAGTAAGGGGAACAGATAGGCGTTTCTGTGGCCGTAGACGTGAATCCAGGATGGTTTGTTTCCTCCCTGGTGCCAGGGTCAAGGATGTCACTGAGCGGCTGCAGGGCATTCTGGAGGGGGAGGGCGAACAGCCAGAGGTCGTGGTCCACATTGGTACCAACGACATAGTTAAAAAGAGGGATGAGGTCCTGCAGCAAGAATTTAGGGAGCTAGGTGGCAGATTAAAGAGCAGGACCTCAAAGGTTGTAATCTCTGGATTACTCCCGGTGCCACGTGCTAGTGAGTATAGGAATAGGAAGATAGAACAGATGAATGCGTGGCTAAAGGGATGGTGCAGGAGGGAGGGCTTTAGTTTCCTGGATCACTGGGTCTGCTTCTGGGAAAGGTGGGACTTGTACAAGTCGGACGGTTTACACCTGAACCAGAGGGGGACCAATATCCTTGTGGGGAGGTTTGCTAGCACTGTTGGGGGGGGTTTAAGCTAACTTGGCAGGGGGATGGGATACAGAGTGGAGCTATAGTAGGGGGTGATTTACAGCCAAATACGGAGGAAAAAACAAGTCAGCTGGGAAGGCAGAGCAAATATGTGAAGGCAAAAGGGAATATGGCAAGGCTGGAAGGCATTTATTTTAATGCAAGGAGTCTTACAAATAAGGTGGATGAACTGAAGTTGTTATTGAACACATGGGAGTACGATATTGTTGCTATCACGGAGACATGGTTGAGGGAGGGTCAGGACTGGCAGCTCAATATTCCAGGGTATAGAATCTTCAGGCGAGACAGAGGGGGGTGTAAAAGGGGAGGGGGTGTTGCAATATTAATTAAGGAGTCAATTACTGCTGTAAGGAGGGATGATATATTAGCGGGTTCCTCTAATGAGGCCATATGGGTAGAACTTAAAAACAAAAAGGGGGCAAGCACTTTGCTGGGAGTGTACTATAGGCCCCCAAACAGTCAGGGGGAGATAGAGGAACAGATATGTAGGCAAATCTCAGAGAAGTGCGAAAATAATAGGGTAATAATAGTGGGGGATTTCAACTTCCCCAATATTAATTGGGATAGTCAGAGTGTGAAAGGCTTAGAGGGTGCAGAATTCTTAAAGTGCATCCAGGAGAGCTTTTTGAGCCAACATGTGGAAAGTCCTACAAGAGAGGGGGCGGTACTGGACCTAATTCTAGGGAATGTAGCTGGGCAAGTGGTGGAAGTGTCAGTAGGAGAGCATTTTGGCGACAGTGACCATAATTCGGTGAGATTTAAGGTGGTCATGGAAAAAGACAAAGACGGCCCGGAAATAAGGGTTCTAAATTGGGGGAAGGCCGATTTTAATATGATAATGCAGGATCTGGCCAAAGTGGACTGGGAGCAGCTACTTATAGGAAAATCCACATCAAAGCAGTGGGAGACTTTCAGAAGGGAAATAGAGAGAGTACAACGCCAACATGCTCCCGTAAAGGTCAAGGGTGGGACCAACAAGCAAAGGGAACCTTGGATGACAAGGGATATACAAAAATGCATTAGGAAAAAAAGGGGGGCTTTTGGCAGTTACAAAAGACTAAAGGCGGAGGAAGCCCTAGAGGAGTATAAAAAGTGCAGGGGCATACTTAAAAAAGAAATTAGGAGAGCGAGGAGGGGCCATGAAATAACACTGGCGAGCAAAATAAAGGAAAATCCTAAGATGTTTAATAAGTATATTAAGGGCAAGAGGATAACCAGGGAAAGGGTAGGGCCCATTAGGGACCAAAGTGGCAATCTGTGTGTAGAGCCAGATGATGTAGGCGGGGTTTTAAATGAATTTTTTGCATCTGTGTTCACTATGGAGAAAGACGATGTAGACATAGAAATCGGGCAAGGGGACTGTGATATACTTGAACATATTAGCATCGAGAGGGAGGAGGTACTAGCGCTGTCCCCTTTAAATAGCGCCCCCCCGACTCCGAGAAGGGACTGGGAACGTTCCATCCAACTGTCACTAATAGCGCCAGGTGGAAAGGTTCTGGGCGCCACCGAATATCTGGTCAGGGGCGCCAAAAAGGCGTTGCACACTGAAATGACGTCATTAACTGCCTGCGCACGCGGGCGCACGCTAAGAGTTAGCGCTGGCGCTAAATGGATACGCAATATGGGAGGTGTCGCTATCTTTATTGCACCCGCCCGAACATTGGGTAACGCCCCAATTCTTGGGCTCTTTAGGCGCTAATCGTTGGCACAACCAACCGAATTTCTAGGCCCTCATCTGAAAGATGACACCTCTGATGCAGCACTCCCTCCACACTACATTAGAGTGTCAGCCTAGATTTTTGTGCTCAAGTCTCTGGAGTGGAACCTGAACCCGAACCCACAACCTTCTGGCCCAGAGGCAAGTGTGCTACCTACTGAGCCACAGCTAAAACCTTAAGGGGTTTCTTCAAATAGGAGGGGGAATTAAACATGTTGAAATCTATGCCTGACCTCGTGTATTGCCGAATAATGCCAGAATGAACAGGATAACGTTTACTGTGCAGTTGGTAATTGACAAACCCAATGGAATTCCTCCTCCCACCGCACCCCCCCCTCTCTGTTTGGCTTTGCTCTTCACTCTTTTCTCCCCTCGGAATAGGGGGCCGAGAGGGGAGGGGCCGAGAGGGGAGGGGCAGGCAGTGGGAGGGGCCAAGAGGGGTGGGGTAGGCAGTGGGAGGGGCAGGCAGTGGGAGGGGCCAAGAGGGGCGGGGCAGGCAGTGGGAGGGGCAGGCAGTGGGAGGGGCCGAGAGGGGCGGGGCAGGCAGTGGGAGGGGCAGGCAGTGGGAGGGGCCAAGAGGGGCGGGGCAGGCAGTGGGAGGGGAAGGAAGGGGGGAGTTCAGACCAAAACGTTACCTCTGTGCTACTTTGTCCCCTGTAATTTAAATGGTCACTTTGTGAATTACCGTGGGATATTTATCTACGTTAATGGCACTATCTTAACACAAGCTGCTGTTACACCTTGAAATCCGTGCCTTCAGCTGCCTGGGTCCTAAGCTCTGGAGTTCCCTGACTGAACCTCTCCATCGCTCCACCTCTTTCCTCCTTCAGCTCCTTAAAACCTACCTCTTTGACCAAGCCTTTGGTTATCTGCCCAAATTTCTCCTTTTGTGGCTCGCTGCCAAATCTTTTGTCTTATAACACTCCTGTGAAGCACCTTGGGACGTTTTACTACATTAAAGGCGCTATATAAATAAAGTAGTTGTTGTTGTTGAAATTGCACTGTGTGAAATCAGTAAATATCAAACCTGCTTGTGACTCCATTAACATTATCAACTGTTGAACGGAAGGGCAGATAAGACTGTAAAGGTGAAGGAGGAGATAGTTGCAGATGGAATCCAACCAGATTAGCATCCTGATTATTTTGGGAGTCAACCTTTTGGTCATTTGCTTAAGCAAAGTCCAAAATCCATGGGAAGGATTATGGGTTAATCCTGAGGGCAAGTTAGGCTGGATTGGCTGGGAAAAGCAGACTTAACCTCTGGGTCACTAGTCATGGTCAATCTCATTCCGAGGATATTATGTGCATCATAAGTCTGATTAGCCAATGATAGATTATCCTTCTCACTGGCTGCATTGTGATCTCATTGCTGATGTAAGTGGGTTGAGTGATTTGCTCAGACATTACTACCTCCTACTCTAATCATTGAATCCTATTCAACCCAACTGATATAGAGAACCAAGAATATTACAGCAGGAATCTTAACTGGGCTATTGAGCCTTGAAATCATGCTGTTACCCTCATTTAAGATACTCCTTAAAACCTACCTCTTTGACCAAGCTTTTGGTCATCTATCCTAACATCATCTTATGTTGCTCATGTCAAATTTTGTCTGATAACGCTCCTGTGAAGCCCCTTGGGACGATTTACTATGTTAAAGGCTCTATATAAATGCAAGTTGTTGTTGTTAGTAAATATTAATTGGGTTAGTGACTCTATTAAAATAGAAAACAGATCAATATAATATGAATATGGTAAGTATTTGCAGAGTGTTCATTTCAACATCCCAGTATCCCCCAGTAACTTGCCCTGGGAGGAATACGATAGCAAAATACTGCAGATGCTGGAAATCCGAAATAACAACAGAAAATGCTGGAAAAACTCAGCAGGCCAAGCAACATCCATGGAGAGAAATTAGAGTCGACGTTTCGGGTGAACCCTTTTTCAAAACTGGAAAGGAAATGAAATAGATCGAAGGCAGGGCTGTGTTAGAACAAAAGAAGTAAAGAGACATTAAGAGGTATTCAAAAGCAGAAGAGATGGTAATAGGATAGTGGAGACAAAAGATGGCTCAGATTAGGTGTGAAGTGTACTGGCAGGATGAGAGACAGCTGCCATGTGGGAGAGAGAAAAAAAGGAAAGGGGGGGAGGGAAAACCCAAAACAAAGGGGTGGAAAAAAAATATAAGTAAAAATGTAATAGGGGCCGAGGTTATGATCTGAAATTGTTGAACTCGATATTGAGTCCGGAAGGCTGCAAAGTGCCTAATCGGAAGATGAGGTGCTGTTCCTTGAGTTTACGTTGAGCTTCCATGGAACAATGCAAGAGGCCAAGGACAGTGAGGTCCGAGTGGGAATGGAGCGGTGAATTAAAATGACAGGCGACCGGAAGCTCGAGGTCACCCTTACGGACTGAACGGAGGTGTTCCGCAAAGCGGTCACCCAATCTGCGTTTGGTCTCCCCAATGTAGAGGAGACCGCATTGTGAGCAATGAATACAGTATACTAGATTGCAAGAAGTACAAGTAAATCGCTGTTTCACCTGGAAGGGGTGTTTGTGGCCCTGGACGGTGGGAAGGGGGGAGGTATAGGGGCAGGTGTTACATCTCCTGCGCTTGCACGGGAAGGTGCCAGGCGAAGGGAAAGGGCTGTTGGGGGTGATAGAGGAGTGGATTAGGGTGTCTCGGAGGGAGCGGTCCCTACGGAATGCTGAAAGGGGAGGGGAGGGGAAGATGCGTTTGGTGGTGGGATCACTTTGGAGGTAGCAGAAATGGCAGAGGATGATCCGTTGAATGTGGAGGCTGGTGGGGTGAAAGGTGAGGACAAGGGGATCCCTATCGTGGTTCCGGGAGGGAGGGGCAGGGGTGAGGGCAGAAGTGCGGGAGATAGAACGGACACGGTCGAGGGCCGTGTCAACCACAGTAGAGGGGAATCCTCGGTTGAGGAAAAAGGAAGACATGTCGGAAGCACTGGTGTGGAAGGTGGCATCGTCGGGGCAGATACGGCGGAGACGGAGAAACTGGGAGAATGGAATAGAGTCCTTACAGGAGGTAGGGTGGGAGGAAGTGTAGTCCAGGTAGCTGTGGGAGTCAGTGGGCTTGTAGTGAATATTGGTCAATAACCTATCCCCAGAGATGGAGACGGAGAAGTCGAGGAAGGGCAGGGAAGAGTCAGAGATGGACCATGTGAAGGTGAGGGAAGGGTGGAAATTGGAAGCAAAGTGAATGAAATTGCCTAGTTCGGGGCAAGAGCAGGAAACAGCACCGATACAGTCATCAATGTATCGGAAAAAGAGGTGAGGGAGGGGACCTGAGTAGGACTGGAACAAAGAGTGTTCCACCTATCCCACGAAAAGGCAGGCATAGCTAGGACCCATGCGGGTACCCATAGCAACACCTTTGATTTGGAGGAAATGAGTGGAGTTAAAGGAGAAGTTGTTCAATGTGAGAACAAGTTCAGCCAGGCGGAGGAGGGTGGTGGCGGATGGTGGAGGAATATTTTGGTGAGAGATGTGCTGCTCTGTGCTGGGCTGCACTTGTTCCTCTGTTGATAGTGCACCAGTTTCTTGGGATCCTTATAGGCCCCTATATTGGCTAACATGGACCAAGTGTCTGTTTCTGTCAAAGCACCGGCGGGTACGTCTGATACACTGGTATTTTTTGGCACAAGTCACAGTAAAAGTTACCTGTGTTGAACCAATGCTTATTGATATTGATTACTGTCCACATTGACCAAATGATTGAGAGGCAAATCCTTTTGAGTACAAACGTTCTAATACTTTAATGATCAATCAAGGTGACAATGGTAACTTAATTGCTTCACCATAAACTTGCATTTATATAACACCTTTCAAAACTTGGGACAGCCCAAAGCATTTTACAGTCAATCAAGTACTGTTTGAAATATAGTCACTGTTGTGATGTAGGGAAATGTAGTAGCCAATTTGCACACAGCAAGGTCCCACAAACTGCAATTATATAAATGTCCAGATAATCTTGATGTTGGTTGAGGAATAAATGTTGGCCATAACATCAGGAGAACTCCTCTGCTCTTCTTCAAATAGTGGCAGTGGGATCTCTTATGTCCACCTGAGAGAGCAGACAGGGCCTCGGTTTAATGTCATCTAAAATACAGCACCTCCCGACAGTGCAGCACTCCCTCGTGAATGCTGGCCTTGCCAGCAATGCCCAGATCCCGAGAATGAATCAATAAAAAAAGAAAGGCTTTATGGGCAGGGAGAAACTTTGCAAAACCTTGCTTCAGGAAATGTAAGTAGATTTGGTAGCGTCCAAGACAGTAACTATATAGGGTCTGTGGAAGGAGTAGGCTTTGATGGATTATCTGGTTGTTTTGCTTTCTCATGTTGCTCCTTTGTCTGCCTTCCTATTGCCACATGGGATAAAACCTTCCGACAAGTCAAAGAGCTCAGTGCAGAAAATAGCTACTCGAAGTATTGATGACATTTCTCACTCAAAGAGCTCACTCTTATGGTAAACAGTGGCATTGCGTGTGTTTTGTGACTCATTTCCTCAGTTTAGTCTGAGGGAAATCTGGTACACAAACTCCTAAAAATAATATATCATTGAGGACAGGATCAAAGGAGAGCATTGTCCTTCATGTGGAGCTGAAAGATTTATGTTTCATATTTGGAACCGAGAATCCCTCTGACTATTTTAAAAATGAAGGAAATCCCATGTGTAGAAATGAAGAAGCGAGTGGTGGAAATCTGATATTCCACTGGAGAACGTAAAATACAATCAAACAGAGAGCAGATGGAATAAAAACAGATAATGCTGGAAATACTCAGCAGGCCAGGGAACACCGATGGAGAGAGAAACAGAGTTAACATTTCAGTTTGATGACCTTTCGTTAGAATTAGAATAAGTTAGAGATTTAACAGTTTTGCAGTTTTTAAAGAAGAGGAGAGCCAGGGAAAATAGGAGGGTGGAAAGAATGGGTGGAATGCCCTCCTTCTGTGCTGTACTATTCTATGATTCTATGAAAGAACAACAGGGAATGTCTGTGATAGGGTGGAGGACAGGAGTGTAGGGAGTGGTGTGGGGTGGCGCGTATGCCCAGTCAGTTATGCCTCTGACTGTTTATGAGCGGTTCAAATTGCTCCCACGCCCCTGGGTTCTAGACACCGGACTTAGGTACAGGCGGCGATACAGAAAAGACTCGAGTAGACAGGTGGTTTGGATGTAAGCAAAAACCAAGATTTATTGAAATAGAAATGAACAATCTTATGAAAAGCTACTGGTATAAAATTACAGGCAAATACAAAATAACTATATACTTATACAGGGAATGGGGAACACACGGCACATCGAGGGAAAACGACTATCTTAACAATCCCCTTATCCTTATCCCACCCCTTATACCTGATATACCTATCAATTCGTCCAATAAAAGGCGACGAGTTAGGAACGTAACTAAAGGTTTTTATTGACTAAATAACAGAGCCCACCCTCGTGGGTGATCGGGTCCAACAAGGAGGAATACCAGCCAGTCGACTACCTTTATACCTGGGCAGGTAGGTGGAGCCATGGGCGGAGTCGGAGGTGGTCAGCCCAGGTATAACAGCGCGACAAGAGGCGACCTCGTATCGTGATACAACAGTGATAACGGTGATAACAATACAACAGTGATAACTATAGTGTAACGATAAAAGTGGTTTACCACAATACCTAACTAGATTAAGTTATGAGGGGCCAGAATTCATGCTCACCAATCCAAAGATAAAAGCCAACTGTTAATGAGTGCGAGTTTTGAAGTCTGGTTTCTGGTCCTTCTAGGTACCCCGTCGCCACATGGTCGTCAGGGGTGCGGCATTGGGTCGACTACTGCGACACACCTTCTCCCCTCTGCTACCGTCGTCGTCTCGTCTCGATGGGTTCACCTCTTCTTCTCCCTCGGGCGGTCGTCGGTGGTAACGTTATATTTATCGGACAGTCACCAGTCGTTACCGTTTAGATTTTACTAGCCATGCATCAAACGCCTGTATATTCGTTGTGGCATAGACACCTGCGTTATCGCATTGTTCAACAAGGTGTTTGTCTTCACCGTCCTCAAAGACTTTCTTCCCCAAGCGTCAGCTTATAACTAGGCGCTTGGTTTACTTATCGATACGTTTTTCGCTGCCCTGCTCTGCCCTTATCGAGTTATTATCGTCTTCTTCGTCTCCACTCGTCTCATCTCATCGGACTACTATACGAGTCCTGGGCTACCTGCTCAACTTCGTCTCGCCCCTTTCTGCGGCCTGGGCGTCCTGGATGGCTGTGGACTTGGGCCTCGCTCCCCTTCCTAGCAGTTGGTATGGTGTTACTGGCTACTGAAAATCTGCTCCGGGGAGAGAACCCGCCACGAGGCCAGGGCACGATTACGAGCGGCAGCCCAAGAGGCCGGAGCCAGGAGAGCAGAGTCAAGAGCAAGAGAGAGAGATTGCTACCCGGGGCCTTCAGTTATACTCCTCCCGATAACCCTTATCTGTGCGCCAAATCAGGTTAGTTCATTGTCGCAATCTTGGCGGGCTAGTTTAAATAATTGTAGCAATCTAAACTAACTGTTTTTAGATGGCCGGTAATCGCACCTACTGGCCCGATTCCTGAGTTGTTATTAATACATCTTAAATCGGCCTGCCCAGCTTCGATGGCTTCCCTAAGCTGTTTCCGATTATTTATACAAACAACTTGATGGCCTTAAGTATAGGCCTCACTGGGTTTTGATCTGTCTCCGATTTGACTTAATGCATAATTCAAAGTCCTGTCTGCTTTCAAAATACAGAAGTCTCTCTTCACAGAAACTGCAGCTTGGGTTTCGATTTCCCAAAAGCTGCTTGTGCCACAGAGTCCAAGCTTTTTAAATCTTGCAGGCTTTTGGCCACGAGGTGCGGACACCATCTTTGGGTACCCTTTTCATTAAAATGTCCATGCAGGGTCCCTTTTATTACTAATAACCTTTGGGGAAATGTGGAAATTTTGCAAATCTTACAGGAGTGATTAAATGGCAAAGGGGATGTTGGTGTGAGGCAAAAGGGGCAGTAATGGGACAAGTAAAGAAACAAAGCATGGGTCCAGAGGGTTGTAAATGGCAGCAGCAGAACTATTACCAGCAACTGCCGTCCGAAAAAATGGGAGCTGTGGTTATGATGTGAAATTGTTGAACTTGATATTGAGTCCGGAAGACTGTAAAGGTGCCAAATTGAAAGAGGAGGTGCTGTTCCTTGAGCTTCCATTGCGCTTCACTGGAACAGTGCAGGAGACTGAGGACTGAGAGGTCAGAGTGGGAGTGGGGCGGAGAATATAAAAATTAAAAGGGCAAGCGACCTGAAGCTCAGGTTTACGCTTGTGGACTGTTTCTCGCTCCACAGATGCTGCCTGACCTGCTGAGTATTTCCAGCTTTATCTGTTTTTATTTCAGATTTCCACAATCTGCAGTATTTTGCTTTTGTAGAGAGCAGATGTAAACAGCACTGAAATAATCCCAATAACATCGAACAGAAATCATTATATTTACATCTAATTGTTCCCTTGAGAAATTTCATCAATACTTTGAGTAGCATTTTTTTGCACTGCCCACCTTTGCACAGGCCAGCATGTACTCTATAAAAAAACCCTTCATCATCACTATTAAATCTCCCCTTGACCTTCTTTGCTCGGAGGAGAGCAATCCCAGCTTCTCCAGTCTCGTCCCATAACTGAAGTCCCTCATCCCTGGTACCATTCTGGTAAATCTCCTCTGTTTCTTTCCCTGGGTTCTATAATACCCCCTACCTTCCCCTTCCAGTTCACACGAAGGGTTGTTACCCGAAGCACCAACCTGTCTTTATTTTTAACGGATACTGTGGGCAACTTTCAAGCATTTTCTGATTTTCAAAATTTACAATTTTTTTTACTTTTTATCCATGATATTTTTACAGGGCAACTTTCATTTACACAGCACGTGAATGTAAAAAATCATCCCAAGGCACTTCACAGGAGCGTAATCGAACAAAACTGGATGTTGAACCAAAGAAGGAAACATTAGGACGGGTGATCAAAAGCTGGGTCAAAGAGGTAGGTATTAAGGAGCGTCTTAAAGGAGAGAGAGAGAGAGAGGTAGAGAGGTTTAGGGGGGGAATCCCAGAGCTTGGGGCCCAGGCAGCTGAAGGCACGGCCGCCAATGGTGGGGTTGCTCAAAGGCCAGTGTGAGCGCGGCAGAGAGTTTGGAAGGGGGGAGGGGGTTGTGGGGCTGAAGGAGGTCACACAGATAGGGAGGGGTGAGGCCATAGAGTGATTTAAACATGGGGATGAGAATTTTAAATTGGAGGCTTTGGGGGAACTAGGAGCCAAAGTAGGTCAGCGAGCACAGGGTTGATACACAGCAGTAACTCAAATATCACAAACATAGAAACATAGAAGATAGGAGCAGGAGTAGGCCATTCGGCCCCTCGAGCCTGCTCCGCCATTCAATGAGATCATGGCTGATCATTCAAACTCAGTACCCTGACCCTGCCTTCTCCCCAAATCCCTTGATCCCTTTAGCCTTAAGAAATATATCTAACTCCTTCTTGAATATATTTAATGAATTGGCCTCAACTGCCTTCTGTGGTAGAGAATTCCAGAGGTTCACCACTCTCTGGGTGAAGAAATTCCTCCTCATTTCTGTCCTAAATGGCTTACCCCTTATCTTTAGACCGTGACCCCTGGTTCTGGACTCCCCCGCCATGGGGAACATCCTTCCTGCATCTAGTCCTGTTAGAATTTTATAAGTTTCAATGAGATCCCATCTCATTCTTCTAAACCCAATCGATCCAATCTCTCCTCATATGTCATTCCTGCCATCCCAGGTATCAGTCTGGTGAATCTTCCATTCTATAGTGGACACTAGGTGGAGCTGTAGAGCTGTGTAGAGCTGTATATAAGACTACACTACCCAGCTGTATATATATATTAAGACTACATTACCCAAGAGGCACTAGGCTACCCACAAGGCAACAGTCAAGATGGAAGCCTCTACAGATACTGTACCAGTCCACATGTGCTCAATAAAGTAACTAGCAAAAGCTAGCAGTGTTCATAATAAGAATGTCTATTTATTAATGAACATAAGATGGTACCAGGGTGGTGAAGATCTGCTGAAAATTGTGAAAAGCGACATGGAGAATTTGAAGCCACCAGAGCGTTGGAAACTCACAGAAAAAATCGACTACAATTGGCAGACTTTTAAACAACAATTCGAACTCTACATTGCAGCCATCGGATTCGGTACGAAGCTAGACGCAAGGAAGATAGCGTTGCTGCTCACGGTTGCAGGCCCACAGGCGATAGAGGTATTTAATACATTTGTATTTAATCCAGTGGAAAACAGAGAAAAATTAGAAGATGTGCTAAAAAAATTTGATGCACATTGCTCTCCCAAAAAGAATGAGACCTATGAAAGATACATCTTCTGTTCTCGGACACAGCAGCAAAATGAGACTTTTGATAGCTTTATAACTGATCTGAAACTGAAAGCACAGACATGTAATTTCTCTGAGCTCAAAGCATCCATGATTCGTGACCAGATTGTGTTTGGTATTCATGATAAAAAAGTCAGGGAACGTCTGTTGAGAGAAACCGAACTAAATTTGGAAAATGCGGTGAAAATATGCCAAGCCAGCGAGCTAGCTCGAAAGCACGCGAAGACTTTCAGTGAAATCAATAATGATGCGATTGTAATGAGTGATAAAGCTGCTGTCGGTGCTGTGTCCTATAAGGGGAAGAAACATGGGCAGAACAGAAATGAAAAGCAATCGGAGGATGAAATTTTTAATTGTAAACGCTATGGTTACAAACACCAGTTAAGACAATGCCCAGCGTTTGGAAAAATGTGCACAAAGTGTAATGGAAAGAATCGCTTTGCCAAACAATGCTTTTCAAAAGTACAAACTAAGAAAGGGCAACGAGTTAATGTAATTGAGGACACTGATTTAAGTGAGACATTTTTTGTAGGAATGGTGTCATGTGACAATATCAAAAAGGATACAGAAAATGTGCAGCCCTCAGAAATGGACAATGCTGAACATAAAGTTAATGCAGTAAAAGAGGACAAATGGATGATCCCACTGCAGGTAAATGGAGCATTAGTTACCTTGAAACTCGACACTGGGGCAAAAGTAAACTTAATCAGTATGAGTGACATTAACAATATGAAAGAAAAGCCCAAAATACAGAAAAAGTCAGTACTACTGAAGGACTATAATGGACAGAAAATAGATAGCTTAGGTGTATGCAGACTTAAAGTGACAGTCAAAGACAAAGTGCATCATCTCATGTTTTCTGTTGTGGCTGAAAGGCTTGATTCACTACTGGGTGACAAAGCTTGTGAGGACTTAGAACTGGTCAAGAGAGTCTACCGTATAAACTGTGCCATAAGCAGACCAGATGACTCGGTGGATTCTGTAGTGAATAATTTCCAGGATGTGTTCAATGGATTTGGAGTTCTACCATTCACTTACAAGATCCAGCTAAAGGAGGATGCTCAGCCAGTGGTACATGCTCCACGAAGAGTTCCAGCACCCCTGCGTGACCGGCTCAAGAATGAACTGGACAGAATGACCACACTAGGAGTCATCAGGAAAGTCGAAGAGCCAACAGACTGGGTTAACTCCATGGTATGTGTAAAGAAAAAGAACAATGATCTAAGAATATGCATGGATCCAAAGGACTTAAATGCAAACATAAAATGTGAACAGTACCAGATTCCCAAGCGAGAAGAAATCACCAGTGAAATGTCAGGTGCCAGATACGTTACAAAGCTCGATGCCTCACCAGGATTTTGGCAACTAAAACTGGATGAAGAGAGCACCAAATACTGTACCTTCAACACACCATTTGGCAGGTATTGTTTCCTCAGAATGCCTTTCGGGATAATATCTGCATCTGAAATCTTTCATAGAGCGATGGAACACATAATTGAAGGTCTGGAAGGAGTTCGGGTCTATGTTGATGATATCATCACCTGGGGCTCCACACTGAAAGAACACAATGAGAGACTGACTAAAGTGCTACAGAGCATACGCCGGAATGGACTGAAGCTCAACAAAGCCAAGTGTCAGTTTGGCATCCAGGAAGTCACTTTCCTAGGAGATAATCTATCTGGTAAAGGAATAGAGCCAGATATGGAAAAAGTAAACGCCATACTCAAAATGCCCCGACCCACTGACAAAAAAGGAGTGCTACGCATCATGGGGATGATAAACTTCATTGGAAAGTTCATTCCTAACTTGTCAGCCAAGACAGCCTGTCTGCGAGACCTGCTACATAAAACAAATGAGTTCGCATGGACAGAAAGACATGAACAAGAGTGGATAAACCTCAAAACAGTGCTGACAACCACACCTGTACTCACCTTCTTTGACCCAACAAAAAGAATCAAAGTGTCAACGGATGCATCAAAAGATGGCCTAGGTGCGGTCTTGCTACAAGCAGAGGGTGAAGATTGGAAGCCTGTTGCCTATGCCTCCAGGTCTATGACTGACTCTGAGTGACGATACGCCCAGATTGAAAAGGAATGTCTAGGCTTGGTAGTTGGACTAGAAAAGTTTCATGGCTACATATATGCACGGTGGCATAGTGGTTAGCGCTGTTGCCTCACAGCGCCAGAGACCCGGGTTCGAATCCGGCCTCGGGCGACTGTCTGTGTGGAGTTTGCACATTCTCCCCGTGTTTGCGTGGGTTTTCTCCGGGTGCTCCGGTTTCCTCCCACAGTCCAAAGATGTGCAGGTTAGGTTGATTGGCTATGATAAATTGACCCTTAGTGTTAGGGGGATTAAATACGTGGGGTTACAGGGATAGGGTGGGATATGTGTAGGGGTTACGGGGATCGGGTGGGATATGTGTCGGTGCAGGCTCGATGGGCCGAAATGGCCTCTATCTGCACTGTGGGTCTTCTGTGATTCTGTGATTCCCACCTTCACAGTTGAGACAGACCACAGCCCTTTGGTTGCCATCATAAAAAAAAACCTGAATGAGATGTCTCCAAGGATTCAACGACTCATGATGAAGCTGCAAAGATATGACTTTGAACTGATCTACACACCAGGCAAATACATAGTGTTAGCAGATGCACTATCCCGAGCACCCACAATGAGTCATGTGAGCTCTACTGAGGAAGACATGGATGTTCATGTGAGTATGGTCACTGCTGCGCTGCCCGTGTCAGACACAAAATCAAAGCAAATAGCAGAAGAAACAGTAAAAGATACAGTATTACAAACAGTAATAGAGAACATTCATCATGGTTGGCCAAAAGGTTCCTGTCCAAAATATTTTCACATAAGGTCAGAATTGAGTGTCGCAAGTGGACTATTACTAAAACAGAACAGAATAGTCATTCCACAGGCTCTACGTCAGGACATGCTCAAAAGGATTCATGAGGGACACCTCGGAATTGAAAAATGCAAAAGGAGAGCAAGAGACACTGTTTATTGGCCTGGCATAAATAAGGACATTGAGAACATGATAGGCAAATGTGAGACATGTCAGAAACACCAAAACAAACAAGCAAAGGAACCAATGATAATAGCTGACATACCAACAGCAGCATGGCAAAAGGTTGGTATGGACCTTTTTCATTTAAATGGTAAAGACTATCTAGTGATTGACTACTATTCTAACTATCCTGAGATGGCGCTGCTCTCAAGCACCACAGCAAGCAGTGTCATAATGTATGTGAAATCCATCTTCGCCAGACATGGAATTCCCAGGATTGCCGTTAGCGACAATGGTCCGTGCTTCAACTGTAAGGAGTGGCAACAGTTTGCAGCACATTATGACTTTCAGCACATCACATCCAGTCCTTTGTATGCTCAGTCAAATGGTAAGGCAGAGAAAGATGTTCAAGTTCTCAAGCAGCTACTGAAGAAAGCGACAGAAAGCAAGTCTGATCCTTATCTCGCCCTGCTGAGCTACCGAGCCTCACCTTTAGACTGTGGTTCTTCACCTGCTGAACTACTAATGGGTCGCAAGTTGCGCACCACGCTACCCTGCTGTGCAAAAGAACAGCAAAGTGAGGAACTGAGACAGAGACTTCAACTGTTAAAGCTGAAACAGAAATCATACTATGACAAGTCATCCAAAACTCTAAAACCATTGACAAGGGATGATGTTGTCAGGATTGAGGATCCAGATGTATGGAACAGGAAAGCTACAGTTCTTGAGGAAGTAGGACCAAGGTCATACACTGTTAGAACTGAGGGAGGACAGAGTCTCAGGAGGAACCGCCGTTCCCTCCTAAAAACACAAGAGACTATTCAAGACCAGATTGATGACAATGCCGCAACTGCATCTTGTCATTCACCGCCAGAACAATCTCATGAAGACACATCAGACTTACCCATGTTGAGAAGATCCACACGTGAAGTAAAAGAGCCTGATAGACTGAATCTTTGAGTACAATGTAAAGCTGTGAAAATGTGTTGACTGTTTTGAAAATGTTTATGTTTATAGAACACTAACAAAAGTGTTACTGATATTATCTTTATTGCTTTCTTGAAAGTTGATTGATATTGATTTTGTTAAACCTCAAAGAAAGGGGGATGTAATGATCAATAACATGTCATTCTATAGTGTTATTGGAGCCGTAGAGCTGTGTAGAGCTGTATATAAGACTACACTACCCAGCTGTATATATATATATTAAGACTACATTACCCATGAGGCACTAGGCTACCCACAAGGCAACAGTCAAGATGGAAGCCTCTACAGATACTGTACCAGTCCACATGTGCTCAATAAAGTAACTAGCAAAAGCTAGCTGCGTTCATAATAAGAATGTCTATTTATTAATGAACATAAGAATCCCGTCTCATTCTTCTAAACTCCAGCGAGTATAAGCCCAATTGATCCAATCTCTCCTCATACGTCATTCCTGCCATCACAGGTATCAGTCTGGTGAATCTTCGCTGCACTCCCTCCATGGCAAGAACACCCTTCCTCAGATAAGGCGACCAAAACTGCACACAATACTCAAGGTGTGGTCTCACCAAGGCCCTGTACAACTGCAGCAAGACATCCTTGTTCCTGTACTCAAATCCTCTCGCTACGAAGGCCAACATACCATTTGCCTTCTTAACCGCCTTCTGCACCTGCATGCTTACCTTCAGCGACTGGTGCACAAGGACACCCAGGTCTCATTGCACTTCCCCTTCTCCCAATCTATTGCCATTCAGATAATAATCTGTCTTCCTGTTTTTGCCACCAAAGTGGATAACCTCGCATTTATCCACATTATACAGCATCTGCCATGCATCTGCCCAATCACCCAACCTGTCCAAACCATACTGGAGTTTCTCGGCATCCTCCTCACAGCACGCACGCCCACCCAGCTTTGTCATCTGCAAACTTGGAGACAAGGGCCTAGAAATTCAGTCGTGTTTGTGCCCACTTATTGGCTATAAAGTGGTTTGCGCCTGAAGTTTTTTATCGCCCGAAATTCAGATGGACCCTAACATCGGCGTTAGCCGGTAGCGCCGCGCCGGCACCGATGACGTCATCGGTGTGCGCAGCGCCCCGGTTGCAATGCTATTCCGGCCCGATGGCCAAATTCAGTTGCGGCCGCCTCGCCCGTGGCAGCCGCAAACAGCGTTTGTGAAACGGGGTCTTGCAGCTCCGAAAGGCCGGCGCATAAAGGTGGAGCGGCGGCCGGCCGCTTTCCCGGTGGCCGCCTGCCCGCACCTCCCTCCCCGGACTCCTGCACCACCCCCCCGCGGCATTGATGTCTGAGTCCCGCGAGCCCGGCACTTCTCCGTGGTGCCGGGCTCATTTGCCGGGGGAATCCACCGGTGATCTGACGGCTGCAGGCAGCTCCTCCTTAAGAGAAGGAGGAGGCCTGCAGTACCCCAGCCTGCCGCACCGCATCGGGTGCCGCAGTGGGAGCTGGACGCCTGAAAGTGACATTCATCGCCCCTAGCGAGGCGGCCAAACCCTGCAATAGCGCCCGCCGCCGTCTTGGCCCATCGCAACTGAATTTTAGGCGGGCGCTACGGGAATCCTGGCGGGCGCAAAATTTCGGGCGCAAAAGACCTGGCGGGGCCATACCGAATTTCTAGGCCAAGGTGTTGTGTATGTACCTTTAAGAGAATAACTGGTCTCAGACTGCAGTACCGGCAGTGACCACCCCTGTATAAAAGGCGCTAGTGAGCCTCTGTAGTTTCAGTTTCTCGACTGACTTCAATCAGTAAAGACTTGTTTTGTTCAGCTCCTGCTGTCCGTGTCTCAATCATTCACGGACATAATACTGGCGACGAGCAGATACGAACTTACCTACAGTCTGCACCACCTCCTGGGATCCATTCCTGCAGCAAAGTGAGCAGAGGTCGAAGCCAGAAGGAAGAAAGAAGCAGTGGAAACGGACGTCGACCGCGGGCATCCGCCCCTGTGTTAGCGGAGTTGAAGATTGCTGGAGAAGTTGTCGAAAGCGGGGCCTGGTTCCTGTCGATGGTGCTTCAGCTAATCGGGCTGGTGGCAGGTAGTACACTGATCCTTCCTGGGCTGCGGCGTTCGCGAACTCGAGCGGGTGGCTTGCAACGGGACCGAGCAGCGTTGTCGGGAAGAGGAGAGAGAGAGGGTGGAGCACACAGGGCGCGGCCGGTGCTACGAAGCCGGGCTGCGTATAGACCCGAGAAGAGGGAGGCAAGAGTCCCACAGGGTTGTTCCACGATGGGAAAATAATTTAAAAAAAATATTAAACGCGCAAGAAACCGAGAGGAGCTGCAGGTTGCAACGGGAACCGCGGAAAGCAGCGCTAGCAACAGCGGGGAAGAAGGCAAAGCGCAGGAGGCGTCATCTTAATCAGCGGGGTAGAAGGCAAAGCGCGGGAGGCGCCATTTTGTTAAATCGGGGAAGAAGGCAAAGCGCGGGAGGCGCCATTTTAGATTTTCAAGATGCCGAAGACTGGCTGTATCACTGCCTTTGATAATACAATAGAGGACTGGACCACGTATGTGGAAAGAGTCGAGGTATATTGCGAGGCAAACGAAATAGCCGATGAGAAAAAGGCTAAACTTAATGGGCGCTAGAACGTACGGCCTATTGCGGGACCTGATTACTCCAGCCAAACCGAAGGCGAAGAGTTTTAATGAAATTGTTGCTGTCCTACAGGAACACCTAAACCCTGCACCGCTGTTGACAGCAGAAAGATTTAAATTCCACAGGAGAACTCAGCATAAAGATGAGAGCAATGCTGAGTACCTTACAGAACTACGCAAGCTATCAAAGCACTGCCAGTTCGGAGCAGGACTGGCAGATACCCTACGGGACAAATTTGTCTGTGGACTCCTGAGTGAAGGAACACAGAAGAAGTTACTCTCAGAGAAAGAGCTGATGCTAGATAAGGCTTTCAGCGTGGCAGTATCGTACGAAGCAGCAGCCAGGGGAGCTGCGGAAATTCAACAAAAGCCACAGGAATACGGCACCCACGAAATGACACGGGGATTTGCAAAATGTTATCGCTGCGGCAGAACTAACCATGACCAGAAGGACTGCTGGTCCAAAGACAAAATATGCAGGCAATGCAGAAAGATGGGACACATTGCACGAGTTTGCAGGTCTGGGAAGAAGGTCAGCGACAACAAAAATGCTACTAAGGAACCGTACAAGAAAGTACAAAAGATGACAGACAGTAGTTCCGAAGACCAGATGAGCGATAGTGAATCCGGGAACAGGAGACTAAGCTGTCTCAAACTTCACAATGTAATCGCAAAAGAGGATCACCGAACCATTTGGGTCACCCTCACAATAGCAGGGTCCCAAGTTAAAATGGAATTGGATACAGGATCAGCGCTAACCATCATGAATTGACGAGACTACGAGCGGCTATTCTCACACATACCCTTGAGAGAGACATCCATCGTCTTGACGACGTATACGGGGCAAAAAGTATACCCCAGAGGAAAAATAAGGGCCTGTCGAATACAACGGCAAGAAAATACGGAAATTGTATCTCTACATACTGCAAAATGGTGGACCACCGTTATTGGGACGGGAATGGATCAGGAAGATAAGCTTAGATTGGCACTCCATTCATGCAATGACGGTGGACGGTAAAAAAGATGACGACGTCACTCCTGGCCGATTGTCAACAATCTTAGCTAACGCCAAAGAGGTATTTCAACAAGAACTGGGCACTCTTAAAGGCGTAACCGCCTCGATAAAAATAGAAGAGAATGCAATTCCCAAGTTTTTCAAAGCAAGACCGGTACCATATGCAATTTGCCCAGCCGTCGAGGCAGAGCTGGAGAATCTGGAGAAGGCAGGCGTGTTGTCTAAGGTCGACTGGAGCGAGTGGGTGACACCCATCGTTCCTGTCATGAAGAAAACGTTAAGCAATAAGTCTGAGGAGCCAAGGAAGGTTCGCATCTGTGGGGATTTCAAGGTGACGGTGAACCCAGTCCTTCACACAGTACAATATCCTCTTCCAAGGATAGAAGACATCTTCGCCTCACTGTCTGGAGGGAAGCGTTTTACAAAAATTGACTTAGCACAAGCATATTTGCAGATGGAGGTTGAAGAATCCTCTAGGAAGCATCTCACGATAAACACTCACAAAGGTCTTTACCAGTATCATCGATTGGTATTCGGAGTAGCATCGGCTCCGGCGATATGGCAAAGAGCGATGGAACAAGTCCTGCAAGGGATTCCGGGGACTCAGTGTTACTTGGACGACATCCTTGTGACAGGTGAAGATGACAGTGAACACCTTAACAACCTAGAACAGGTGCTCACTAGGCTACGGGAACATGGGCTACGAGCCAACCGCCCCAAGTGCGAGTTTTTTAAGAAACAGATATCGTATTGTGGCCACGTGATTGATGAAGAGGGGTTACATAAGTCCCCTGACAAAATTGAAGCCGTTGTTAAGGCTCCAGCGCCTGAAAATGTGTCGCAACTGAGGTCATTCCTCGGATTGGTGAATTACTACCATAAGTTTTTGCCGAATTTGTCGACAATTCTGCACCCACTGAACGCCCTGTTACGAACGGGAGTAGCATGGAAATGGAGCAATGACTGTAAGCGGGCCTTTCAGAAGAGTAAGGACTTAATCACTTCAAGAGAAGTATTGGCTCACTACAATCCAGCACTGCCGATCAGACTGGCGTGTGATGCGTCTCCCTACGGCATTGGGGCGGTACTGTCACATAAATTCCTTGATGGTTTAGAGAGGCCGATAGCTTTTGCGTCACGCTCGTTAACTTCTGCCGAGCGTAACTACGCCCAGATTGACAGAGAGGCCCTCAGCCTAGTGTGGGGGATGAAGAAGTTCAATCACTACCTGCACGGTCAAAAATTTACTCTACCAACCAATCATCAACCTCTTGTCTCCATTTTCAACCCTCAGAAGGGCGTACCGATAATGACAGCACAACGGCTGCAGAGGTGGTCCCTTTTCCTAGGGGCACACCAATATGACATCGAGTACAAAGGAACTAAACAGCATGGGAATGCTGATGGATTGTCACGCCTACCGTTGCCGACGGTGGAAGAAGAAGACCTTGCAGTGGATCCAATGGAGTTATTCCACTCGACCATAGTCGAATGTCTCCCTGTGACGAATGCAAACATAGAAAAGGAAACACGGAATGACCCGACACTATCACGGGCCTATGATTTAATGGTGAAGGGATGGCCAGCACATGGCGAACCACTGCTGCCAGCATTCTCGCCGAGAAGAGAACAGCTGTCAGTGTGCAGAGGAACCTTGATGTGTGGATCCAGAGTAGTAATTCCACCTAAGTTGACAGATAGAGTGCTCAATGAGCTTCATGAGGGTCATCTGGGTGGGGTAAAAATGAAGAACTTAGCCAGAGCGTTTGTGTGGTGGCCGGGAATCGATAGAGAAATCGAAGAGATGACCAAGAGCTGTGCAGGATGCCAGAAGGTCCAAAACGCCCCACCACAAGCCCCTCTGCATCCATGGGAGTGGCCCTCATCTCCATGGCAAAGGGTGCACATTGATTTTGCTGGTCCCTTCATGGACTCGATGTTTTTAATTGCGGTGGATGCACATTCAAAGTGGCCAGAGGTAATAAAAATGTCCTCAACCACCACGGAAAAAACTATCACAGTTTTACGAACCATATTCGCCAGGAATGGGCTGCCTGAACAGATTTGCTCTGACAATGGACCACAGTTTGTGTCTGAAGAGTTCCGGAGCTTCTTAAAGAACAATGGTGTTAAGCATTACACATCTGCCCCATATCATCCAGCCACTAATGGATTGGCCGAGAGGTTTGTTCAAACATTCAAGAAGGCTATCAAGGCAATGTGTAATGAAGATATACCCCTACAACACAAGGTGGACAACTTCTTGTTTGCCTACCGGAAAGCGACACATGCGGTTACCAACCAAACTCCAGCCATGATGTTCTTCAATCGAAGACTACGATGCCGCTTGGATTTGGTTAAGCCAAACGTCCGAAGAGATGTGGAGAACAGGCAGTTTCAGAATATGAATGAAAGGCCGACCAGGAGTTTTAAGATAGGTCAACCAGTTTTGGCCCGGGACTACCGCACTGAGAAATGGCAGCCAGGAACGATTTGTACACGGCAAGGACCTCTCATGTATACCGTGGACGTTGGAGAGAGCATTGTAAGACGCCATGCTGACCAGATTCTAGAGTCACTGGAAAACGTCAACTCCACACCACGATCTGATACACCTGGCAATGAAATCGACGTACCAATTGCAGCTACCGCAGAATCGGTGATATTGGAAGCAGATGAACCAAACGACATTGATCCCAACTCAACCTTGCCAGAAGAACCTGATACCCCAAAGAGGCGTTATCCAGACAGAATCAGGAAGCCTCCTCAAAGACTGAACTTATAATTGCTTAAACTTAACCAATGTATCTAGCAACCGTAATTGTGATTGTAATTAGTTATCATTTAGTTGTTAAATGAATGTTATGTACTGTTTATCTAAAAGGGGAGGAATTGTTGTGTATGTACCTTTAAGAGAATAACTGGTCTCAGACTGCAGTACCGGCAGTGACCACCCCTGTATAAAAGGCGCTAGTGAGCCTCTGTAGTTCCAGTTTCTCGATTGACTTCAATCAGTAAAGACTTGTTTTGTTCAACTCCTGCTGTCCGTGTCTCAATCATTCATGGACATAATACAAGGCATTATAAAGGAGTTTTTGCACTGCCTGCTTGGGCCAGTTTGAGAAATTATGCACCCTCTGGCCTGTGACTTTCCATCCATTCAGTGCTGCAAGTGCCGAGGTGTAATTTTTCCCCTTGTACAGATGATTTAGATGTGCAGTCCAAATCAATAAATCTCAGCTTGCCACTTGTCTAATTTATCATTGAGTAACTTTTCCTAGAACAGCAATATAATCAGTAGCAACCGAAAGGTCAATATTTCTAGGAAAAAATCACACTGCCAGGCCACTCTGTACAATGCCTTCACAAACGTGTTTCTGCTCTTAATTATGGAAAAACCCTGAGCTTCCTCAACCAGCTCCAGAATGTTCCATTTCATTTGTAAAGTTAATTATTGTGGGTTTTAACACATTGACAAAAGGAGAGAGCAAGAGAGAAATTGGATTGATATAGCACCGTCCACAAACTTAGGACATCCCTAAGGGCTGGACCTCTGAAATGCCATTCCTGTTCTAATGTAGGGCAATGCAGCAAGGAATTTATGCACAACAAGATCCCACAAACAGCAATGAGATAAATGACCAAATAATCTGTTTTGGTGGTGCTGGTTGAGGTATAAAGGTTGGCTCTGACCACTGGAGACCTCACCTGCTCTTCTTCGAATAGTGCCGCAGGATCTTTTGCGTAGAGGGCAGATGGGCCCTCGGTTTAACGTCTCATCCAAATGAGGCCGCATAAACAGTGCAGCACTCCCTCAGTACCGCACTGGGAGTGCCAGCCTAGATTATGTGCTCAAAGCTCTGGAGTTGGACTTGAGCCCACAACCTTCTGTTCAGAGACAAGAGTGCTACCCACTGAGCCACAGCTGACCCCTATAAAAGATCAACCATGTAGTGTAGGACTGGAGTCACATTGTAATTTTTTTAAAAATTATTCATTTACAGGATGTGGGCATCGTTGGCAATGCCAGCATTTATTGCCCATCCCTAATTGCCCTTGAGAAGGTGGTGGTGCGCCGCCTTTTATGAACCTCTGCAGCCCGTGTGGTGAAGGTGCTCCCACAGTGCTGTTAGGGAGGGAGTTCCAGGATTTTGACCCAGCGACGATGAAGGAATGGCCGATATACTTCCAAGTCAGGATGGTGTGTGACTTGGAGGGGAACTTGGAGGTGATGGTGTTCCCTCGCGCCTGCTGCCCTTGTCCTTCTAGGTGGTAGAGGTTGCGGGTTTGGGAGGTGCTGCCGAAGAAGCCTTGGCAAGTCGCTGCAGTGCATCCTGTAGCTGGCAGATGGTTCCTGCAGGCCAGACAAGGTAGGGGCAACAGGTTCCCTTCCCTGAAGGACAATAGTGAACCAGTTAGGTTTTCACAACAATATGGCAGATTTCATGGTCTTGCTTCTGGTACCAGATTTATTGCAAACATTTTCACATAGCAAGATGTGAACTGGGAACCCCTGGTTTGCAAGTCCAATATCGCATGCACTACACTACCACATCCGTTGTTTGATTGCAGCTAAGGTTAAACAGGTTACAGGTAATAGTGGATATGTGTCTTGTTTACCCTGTACACAAGGAAATGTGTTTCTACACTCTTTTCCTGAAGATGCTGATTCATGTTGGGGTATAGTTTCATGGGTGCTAGCAGTGCCCCCTCTCCCCAGAGGAGTGAATGTAGCCATTTGATCATGTGTGAAGATCAGCAGCTATTTGACCCCGGAGGGCATCACAGCCAAGCCAAATCCGCTTCTGCCCTCAGCCAATGTCACAAGGTCATCGAGCAGCAATCAAGAGCAGGAACGCTGGCTTCATTTTCCCTCCCTGTCACAAAGGCAACTGTGACACTGCACAGAACAGAGGGGGTTAACAACTGGAAGTGCCCTGTTCAGTATTGAGGCTGTGCCATTAGGACGAGTTACAATAGAGTGTTTGAAAGGATGCTGTTCCTGTTTGGGGTTGTTAGCCTGGATCTTCCAATCAGCAATATTTCATTGCCAGTGGAAACCCATTTAGAATAAACAGACGTTTAAATAATGGCGATGGGATAGTACAGGCCACCATGTATGTGAGTGCATCAAGCTACACGTCACAAGGTTTCAGCAGTTGAAAGTACTGCTGGTTGTAAAAAATAAACCATTGATTTTCAGTCCACACATGTGGTATGAATCATACTTATCAGTCGCAGCACCTGTAATGCTTTTCAATGCCTGGAAAAACTGCAGGTTTAATCTAAATGAAACAGACCAATTCTAAATCACTTGATTAAAAAGTCCAAACTGTATTCTATCTTTCATGAGTTCTTTGGAAAACTACAAATTTCAATTCTCCAATCAAGCAACCCAAATTCTCTTTTTCCCCTCGCATTTACAAAGACTCTTGGCAGAGTTCTATTGAAGCATGGTCACAATAGAAAAGGAGATGGAACATAATTGGCGTCTATGTTTAACTGTTACCTTGCTGAATAAAAGGGGGACCCCCTTGTGTGATTAGCACATTCATCACGACCAACAGCAAATGACTGGGCTCGAGTCTGCGTCCTGCAACTAATCCCGTGAATTACTCCACTCACTGTTCGAGGACTGCTCCGAGGCAGTAGAAATGGCGGCATATGAATCATAACTGAAGGGCTAAAATGGTTAAATTATGAGGACAGGTTGCATAGACTAAGTTTGTATTCCTTTAAGTATAGAAGATTAGGGGCTGATCTAATTGAGGTGTTTAAGATGATTAAAGGAGTTGATAGGGTAGATAGAGAGAAACTGTTTCCTCTGGTGGGGGAGTCCAGAACAAGGGGGCATAACCTTAAAATTAGAGCCAGGCCGTTCAGGGGTGATGTCAGGAAACACTTCTTCACACAAAGGGTAGTGGAAATCTGGAACTCTCTTCCCCAAAAAGCTGTTGAGGCTGGGGGGCTAAAGGTTCAGGCTATCTCTCCCTAAAGGGATGGAACAACTGAAGATGTTACCATCCTCCGGATAGTACTTTTAATAAGTTGAACTAGACTGTAACCTTCTGGATATTATGAGGGTCTGGAATACCCACCAGAATTCTGCAACTCCTTACAAAAGAGTGTACAGAATTTGTGGGTTCGCAAGTCTATACAGAATTACTCTTTGAGACTATTCTAAAAATATATAGTTTTATTTAAGAGCCGACATTCAGTTAACATCTGTTGAATCAGTCGCAACATTAACAATTCAAAATACAATTAGCTTACATTTCTTATTTCTCAAATCTTTACTTCGTTACATTTCTTATTTCTTACTTATTTCTAAATCCATAACATCCACCAAAATCAATCTGACTTCCCGAGACTCATAGTTAAAGACTTACAGAGATTCCTCTGGAAAGTTGAGAAACGCCCTGCCTGTTCAGTGTGTTCTGAGTTTCTGTTGAAAAAGATCTTATTTTTATACCCTTTTGGCAGTGGTTTCTTCTTTGATGTTCTCTGCTGATGTTAGCTAATTGTCTTTATTGATACCTCTTTCGAATGCTTTCTATTTTACTGTCAATTCAACTATTGCATGCATAATTATTTCTCTACCTTTTAGATGTTCCAAAAACCATCATAAAAACAATGACAGCAATAGTTTCTGTTTGATGTCATTCTTATCGAAGATTCTTAATATTGGCTTTACTGGTTTTTAGCAGACATTTTGGGGTCGATTTTCCTGGAGCCGTCAGGCGGGGTTTCAGGCGTGTGGGGGGGGGGTGGAAATCCTGAAATCGGGGGTCTCGACACCATCCCGCCCAAAACCCGCCTTCACGTAAGTTTCAGGGGAGGCGGGTACCCGCCCTGCACTGGGACCCGCCGACCCGAGGCGGGAAGGGATTTGTGCCAATTAACTGCCTGTTAACAGGTAGTTAACAGGCAGTTTTTAGCCTAATCCCTATTTTGAGGGGTGTCGTGTGGGATTCCCGATGGCTCCAAACCATGCCAGGTTAGAACAGGCGGGCCGTCGGGTTGAAGGACTTGGAGGGGTCACAATGTCAGTGTTCAGGTGAGTAATGGGTGCATGAGTGCAAAGGTAAGTGTGTTTGGTGTGTCTAAAGTGTGTAAAGAAGTTTAAATTACCTGTACTTACCTTAACAGCCTTTCTTCCTCTAGGTGTCGGGAGTCCATCACTCAGCCGGCACTGAAAGCAAAATGGTTGCGATCTGTCAAAAGTGATAGCCTTCAGCTTTCATTGCCGGTGAGACTTCTAACTGAGTCTGTGTAGAAGGACTCAGGTTAGAAGTCAGACTGTCAGTGTTTGACAGCTTCAAACAGCTGTGAAACACTGATATTTCATCTGTCAACACCTCTTGACAGATGAAATTTCAGTCTGTGATGTCACCTGTTGCCGAGTGACCCTTAATTGGCCTGCTGAGCCCACTGGGTGGGCTTAACAAGGTCAATCAAGGGAAAATTGTGTGGATTGGCCGAACGTCGATGTAGGCGGGACTAAAACCCGAAAGTTGTAGTCCCGCCTCCTTCCCGACAGCTTTATGAAAATCTACCCCTTTGTCTCCACTTATTCTCCAAGTTCAATACAAACATAATGTAATTGCTTGGTGTATCTATTGAAGTCATATCTTCAAAGTCTTGTTGGTATGGTTTTTACTTATCTAAATTAAAGACACTTTGACCAGGGTGGTTCATACATTTCTAGCTATCTCAATTGGTTGCATATTTAATCTTGTGGTTCCTGTTTTCCAAGTTTAGCATAAAACTGTTTGACCAGCAGATGTATCTTTTACTTGATGTCATGTTTTCAAAGGCACATGCCTCTTTTAATGTTTGTATTTCTGTTCCAACGTGTTAGCTCTTAACACTTAAACTGGGCATTCTCATTGTGTTACCTCCAAACTCTAGACTCTTTGGAAGCAAGTCTTTGCTTTTCAATAGGGTCTTAGTTTCTTGGTCGATATCTCTTTCCCATTTCAAAGCCTGTTTACAACTTTGTTATCAATTGATCTTTATCTCAGAAGCCTGTATTTCTGTTCACAGCCTTGTCTGCTGAGACTTGTGTCTTTTAAACCCAGTATGTCCTTTATTAATAATATTTGAAATCTGTTCATGGTATCGTGTATTTCTCTGAATCATGGCTATTCCTTCACAAGTGAGCAATGCTCTGCGCCTGTCCATGCTCAATGGGATGAACCCAATTACACATGCCAAAGTCTTGGGGGGGAAAAATGGAGTTGCGCCCCCTTTGGGGCGCTAACTTTGCTAGGGCGCTACTTATGGCACCCTGAAAAATTAGCCCCCCCAAGGCCGAAATTCATCGGTAGCGCCCCAAGAGTGAAGTGGGGCACTACTGGAAGCACCCCGCCTCCCTCTTGGGGCACTGCGAGTGAATATCGCGGCGCTATGATTCGCAGCACCATGCGCTGCGGCACGTTGTGCCAGGGCATTGCAGGCCTTCCTCCCCTTCTTAAAGGGGAGGGGCCTTGCACACCGCGACCCAGGGCCCAGCTGGGCCACCGGGACCGGAGTGCCGGCAAAAGAGTCCAGCACTCAAGATAAGTGCCGGGCTCACGGAGCGCATCCGGCATTCTGCGGGGGGGGGGGCGGTGGGTGGGGGGCTGCAGAGGAGGCCGGGGATGGCAGAGGGGTCAGGTGCTGGCAGGCACCTCGCCTTTAATTTGCGCTGCCCCAGCCGCAGGTAGGCCCCCCCTGACCCTGTCGGGCATAGCGTCAAGCGGTATGTCAGGGGGCGCTACCGAAGATTGCGGCCCGGGCGCGAGCGGGGCACTGCACACGGCAATGACGTCATCGCTGACAGCGCAGCGCCGTGGGGCGCTAACGGTTACTGCCGCCGCTAACCTCCTGCTGAATTTCGCAGAAGACGTTGGCGGCGCCGCGCCTGGGCGCTAGTTGCTTTGTGCCCTGCTAGCGTCCTCTTAGGGCGCTAACGGGAGGCGCAAAGCAACCAAATTTTTCCCCCTTGGAGAATAAAAGGCACAATTAAGAACTCTGCCAACTGGAATGCCATTATCCATGTGTTTCCAAATTAGTTTCAACTAATATCTAGAATAACAGTTGTCTGGGAGGGATTTCAGATGTGTCTAATGCTCTGTACTAGTTTTGAAGTAGTTTACAATCAGTAAGGCAATGAGTATTTATAAAAAACCCTAATGATCGTACTCAGACACACATCTGGAGCATCCATTAACCATCTGTTACTTTCTTTATCATATATAAAGAAAGAAAGACTTGCATTTATACAATGTTTTTAACGACCTCAGGACGTCCCAAAGCACTTTACAGCCAATGAAGTACTTTTGAAGTGTATTCACTGTTGTAATGTAGGAAACGCAGCAGCCAATTTGCGCACAGCAAGCTCTCACACACATGAGATCAATGACCAGATAATATGTCCTAGCGATGTTGGTTGAGGGGTAAATATTGTCTGGGACACCGGGGATCTTATTACGCCCACCTGAGAGGGCAGATGGGGCCTCGGTTTAACGTCTCATCCAAAAGACGGCAGCTCCGACAGTGCAGCACTCCCCCAGTACTGGCACTAGGAGTGTCAGCTTAAATTAACAGGCTCAAGTCTCTGGAGTGGGGCTCGAACCCAAACCTTCTACCACTGAGCCACGGCTGACACTGTTGGGTATTATGTCATTGTTGGGGTTGCCTGGGCGTAGGGTGGCACACACAGGTGAGGAAGCTATTGATATGAGCAGTCATGGCCATGTGATGAGAGAATTGGGGGACAGTTGTTGCCTTTGCTTTCCAATTGAGCTAAAGAGCTTGAGCGTCCTGAGCATGCAATTCTATCTAAAAGCTCGCAGTACCTGCATTGACCATCAGTATCAAAGCAGCCACTCCAGAAAGAGGTCTTGCCTGCGCTGTACCATGGAAACCTAGGACAGAATATAAAACAAACGCAAAAAATGAGGAACACATGACCTTGGAAACACGAGCCCTTACAAATTCACCTTGTTGTTGTAAAAGCATCAATTTAGCTCAGTAGGAAACTGAGATTTTGCTAATAATTTGAAACAAAATTTTGTTTTAAAGCACTCTGTGAAATCCCTAGGCAATTCTATGAATTATTTTCTCCCTAACCTGAGTATCTTAGAGCCATTCTTTTGGTTCAAATCTGCAGTAAAGGTTGCAAAGACTAATTCCCATCCATTAGGTGAAATAAGAGATAACTGCAGTTAGTACTTGCAGTGAGCATTGATGGATTGTTAATATTTCATGTTGGGTTATAAGCCTGTACAATACTATTATCTGTCTTCCGACTTAAGATAGGGAGACTTGTTTGGCGTTGTTAAAACACTGATCTGCCCGATAGTTGTACTTCCCATCTCCCCCATGAGGAACCAAGTTGCCAAAAGGCCCATTATTTCATAATGTGATAAAACCCAGCTCTGTAGATCCAATGATTTCTATCCATCGCTAGAAAGATTTGTCTAAATAAAAATTCTTCTCCATTTCTGATTGTTTTACATTTTTTCTTTCTTTTCTGTTTCTGCTTGCTCTCGCGACCTGCTTTTCTCACATTTTTCTGTGCGTTTCGATGGGTTTGTTGCACTCAATCTGTCCTCCGTGCTCTGGTTCTATTCCTGTAACCAGGTTCCAGGATGATTGTTGGAATCTCTTGGCTGCCTTTTACCATCTGCCTGCTCTAAATCCATCATCAGTTATCATTATTTACCACATTGCATTCTGGACTATTACTTTCCCCTTTTGAACCTCATCCCTTGAATTTCCCTTGTTTTCTTGCCCTGTGATTTTGAGTCAGTTCACCAACACAGAGTTATTGACTATTGGACCGTGACAACCAGGCTGTTACTATGGCCCCCATTACCATAGTGTTATTTTGGACCGATTTTAGAGCTCACTCTTTGTCAGCTGTGGCTCAGTGGGTAGCACTCTCACCTCGGAGTCAGGAGGTTGTGGGCTCAAGTCCCACTCCAGAAATGTGTGCTAGGTGTGGACACTCCAGGTGGACGTAAAAGATTCCATGCAACTATTTCGAAGAAGATCAGGGGAGTTCTCCCTGTGTCCTGACCAATAGTTATCCCTCAACCAACATCACAAACAAGTTATTGTCACATTGCTATTTGTGGGAGCTTGCTGTGCACAAGTTGGCTGCCACGTTTACCTGCATATGATAGTGACTGAGATTAGAATCATAAAATTATTACAGCACAGAAGGAAGCCATTCAGCCCGTCAAGCCTGTGCTGGCTCTATGCAAGAGCACTTCAGCCAGTCCCACTCCCCCATTCTTTCCCCGTAGCCCGGCAATTTTATTTCCTTCAGGTACTTATCCAATTTCCTTTTGAAAGCCATGATTGAATCTACCTCCACCACCCTCTCAGGCAGTGCATTCCAGATCTTAACTACTCGCTGCGTAAAATAGATTTTTCTCATGTCGCCTTTGGTTTAAAAATTTGTTTATGGGATGTGGACGTCGCTGGCAAGGCCAGTATTTATTGCCCATCCCTAATTGCCCTTCGGAAGGTGGTGCTGAGCCGCCACCTTGAATCGCTGCAGTCTGTGTGGTGAAGGTACTCCCACAGTGCTGTTAGGGAGGGAGTTCCAGGATTTTGACCCAGTGACAATGAAGAATCGGCAATATACTTCTAAGTCAAGATGGTGAGTGACTTGGAGGGGAACTTGGAGGTGGTGGTGTTCCCATGTGCCTGTTACCCTTGTCCTTCTAGGTGGAAGTAGTCACGGGTTTGGGAGGTGCTGCTGAAGAAGCCTTGGCGAGTTGCTGCAGTGCATCTTGTAGATGGTACACACTGCAGCCACGGTAGGCTGGTGGTGGAGGGAGTGAATGTTTAAGGTGGTGGATGGGGTGCCAATCAAGTGGGCTGCTTTGTCCTTCTTGAGTGTTGTTGGAGCTGCACTCATCCAGGCAAGTGGAGAGTATTCCATCACACTCCTTACTTGTGCCTTGTAGATGGTGGAAAGGCTTTGGGGAGTCAGGAGGTGATACACTCACTGCAGAATACCTAGCCTCTGACCTGCTCTTGTTGCCACAGTATTTATGTGGCTGGTCCAGTTAAGTTTCTGGTCAATGGTGACCCCCAGGATGTTGATGGTGGGGGATTCAGGGTTCTTCTGCCAATCACCTTAAATCTGTGTCCTCTAGTTCTAGACCCTTCCACCAATGGGAACAGTTATTCTCTATCTACTCTGTCTAGACCCCGCATGATTTTGAACACCTCTATCAAATCTCCTCTCAACCTTCTCTTCTCTAAGGAGAACAACCCCAACTTCTCCAGCCTATCCACGTAACTGAAGTCCCTTACCCCTGGAACCATTCTTGTAAATCTTTTCTGCACCCTCTCTAAGGCCTTCACACCCTTCCCAAAGTGCAGTGCCCAGAATTGGACACAATAATCCAGTTGAGGTCAGACCAGTGTTTTATAAAAATTCATCATAACTTCCTTGCTTTTGTACTCTGCCTCTATTTATGAAGCCCAGGATCCCGTATGCTTTTTTAACTGCTTTCTCAACCTGCCCTGCCACCTTCAACGATTTGTACACATATGCCCCAGGTCTCTCGGTTCATGCACCCCCTTTAGGATTGTACCCTTTAGTTTATATTGCCTCTACTCATTCTTCCTACCAAAATGTATCACTTCACACTTTTCTGCATTAAATTTCAACTGCCATGTGTCCGCCCGTTCCACCAGCCTGTCTATGTCCTCTTGAAGTCTATCACTCTCCTCCTCACTGTTTACTATACTTCCAAGTTTTGTGTCATCTGCAAATTTTGAAATTGTGCCCTGTACAGCCACATCCAAGTCATTAATATATATCAAGAAAAGGGGAACTTGGAGGTGGTGGTGTTCCCATGTGCCTGTTACCCTTGTCCTTCTAGGTGGAAGTAGTCACGGGTTTGGGAGGTGCTGCTGAAGAAGCCTTAGTACTGACCCCTGGGGAACACCACTGTATAACTTCCTCCAGTCTGAAAAACAACCGTTCACCATTACTCTCTGTTTCCTGTCACTTAGCCAATTTCATATCCATGCTGCCACTGTCCCTTGGGCTTCAACTTTGCCAGCAAGCCTATTATGTGGCACTTTATCAAACGCCTTTTGGAAATCCATGTGCACCATGTCAACCACATTGCCCTCATCAACTCTCTCTGTTTCCTCATTAAAAAACTCAATCAAGTTAGTTAAACATGATTTGCCTTTAACAAATCCGTGTTAAATTTGTCCCTGATTATCGTTTCTAAAAGTTTCACCACTACCGAGGTTAAACTGACTGGCCTGTAGTTGCTGGGTTTATCCTTACACCCTTTTTTGAACAAGGGTGTAACATTTGCAATTCTCCAGTCCTCTGGCACCACCCCCGTATCTAAGAAGGATTGGAAGATTATGGCCAGTACCTCCGCAATTTCCTCCTTAACCTCCCTCAACACCCTGGGATGCATCCCATCTGGTCCTGGTGACTTATCTACTTTAAGTACAGCCAGCCTTTCTAGTACTTCCTCTTTATCAATTTTTATCCCATCCAGTATCTCAACTACCTCCTCTTTCACTATGACTTTGGCAGCATCTTCTTCCTTGGTGAAGACAGATGCAAAGTACTCATTTAGTACCTCAGCCATACCCTCTGCCTCCATGCGTAGATCTCATTTTTGGTCCCTAATCGGCCCCACCCCCTCCTGTTACTACCCGTTTACTATTTATATGCCTTATGTTGGCTGCCAGTCTATTCTCGTACTCTCTCTTTGCCCATCTTATTTTCTTTTTCACTTCCCTTCAGAACTTTCTATATTCAGCCTGGTTCTCACTTGTATTCTCAACCTGACATCTGTCATACACCTCCTTTTTCTGCTTCATCTTACTCTCTATCTCTTTTGTCATCCAGGAAGCTCTGACTTTGGTTGGCCTACCTTTCCCCCTCGTGGGAATGTACCTCGACCATACCCGAACCATCTCCTCTTTAAAGGCAGCCCATTGCTCGATTACTGTTTTGCCTGCCAATCTTTGATCCCAATTTACCTGGGCCAGATCCGTTCTCAACCCACTGAAATTGGCCTTCCTCTGATTAAGTATTTTTACTCTAGATTGCTCCTTGTCCTTTTCCATAGCTAATCTAAAGCTTATAATACTATGATTACTGTTCCCTAAATGTTCCCCTACTGACACTTGCTCCACTTACCCCACCTCATTCTCCAGAACCAGATTCAGCAATGCCTCCTTCCTCATTGGGCTGGAAACATACTGATCAAGGAAGTTCTCCTGAACACACGTCAGAAATTCTTCCCCCTCTCTGCCCTTTACACTATTACTATCCCAGTCTATATTAGGATAATTGAAGTCCCCCATTATCACTACTCTACAGTTCTTGCACCTCTCTGTAATTTCCCTGCAAATTTGCTCCTCTATATGCTTCCCACTAGTTGGTGGCCTATAGAATACACCTAGTAGTGTAATGGCACCTCTATTGTTTCTTAACTCTAACCACATAGATTCTGTCCTTGACCCCTCCAGGACATCCTCTCTCTCCAGCACTGTAATATTCTCCTTAAACAATACTGCCACACCACCTCCTATCTTTCCTTCCCTATCTTTCCTGAACACCTTATATTCTGGAATATTTAATACCCAAACCTGCCCTTTGTTGAGCCAGGTCTCCATTATCACCACAACATCATATTCCCATGTGGCTATTTGCGCCTGCAGCTCACCAATCTTATTTACCACACTTTGTGGATTTACACATATACACTGTAAACCTCTCTTAGACCTTCTTGTATTCTTGCTTAGTCTGACCCCACCTAATGTCTTACTGTTTCTTACTGTATTGCTATCTATCTGTCCCAATCCTTTGTGCACCTTGTTTCTCCTTTCTAATGCTACATTCTGGTGCCCATCCCCCAGCCAAATTATTTTAAACCTTCCCCAACAGCACTAGCAAACCTCCCCGCGAGGACATTGGTTCCAGCTCTGTTGAGGCGCAACCCGTCCGGCCTGTACAAGTCCCACCTCCCCCAGAACCAGTCCCAATGTCCCAGGAATCTAAAGCCCTCCCTCCTGCGCCATCTCTCCAGCCGCAAATTTGTCTGCCCTATCCTTCTATTTCTATACTCACTAGCTCGTGGCACGGGAGCAATCTAGAGATTACTACCTTTTGAGGTTCTGCTTTTTAATCTCTTTCCTAGTTCCCTAAAATCTGCCTGTAGGAGCTCATCCCTCTTTCTACTTATGTCGTTGATACCGACGTGGACCATGACCTCTGGCTGTTCACCCTCCCCCCTCAGAATGTTCTGCAGCCACTCGGTGACATCCTTGACCCTGGCACCAGGGAGGCAACATACCATCCTGGAGTCATGTCTGCGGCCGCAGAAACGCCTGACTGTTCCCCTAACTATCGAATCCCCTACCACGATTGCTTTCCCGATCTTCCTCTGCCCCCCCTGTACAGCTGAGCCACCTGTGGTGCCATGGACTTGGCTCTGGCTGTACTCCCCAGAGGAACCATCGCCCTTGCCAGTACTGAATACTGGTTACAGAGTCAGATGCACTCAGGGGACTCCTGCACTATATGCCTGGTCCTCCTTGTCTGTCTGACGGTTACCCATTCCCTCTCTGCCTGCACACTCCGCTACGGGGTGACCACCTCCTGAAACGTGCATTCCACGTAGCTCTCAGCCTCATGGATACACCGCAGTGACGCCAGCTGCTGCTCAAGCTCTGAAACCTGGAGACTGAGCTCCTCCAGCTGACGACACTTCCTGCACATGTGGTTGTCCAGGACACGGGATGCATCCTGGAGTTCACACATGGCACAAGATGTGCATTCCACAGGAATGAGGTGCCCTGCCATGCCTCTATTTAATAGACTGTTAACTAACAACAGAAATAAATTCAAGACTTTCAAGAAAAGCAGTCACCAGCTACTCACCAATCAGCTCCTTCCCTTGTGCTGACGGCACTTTAGGTTTTTTACCTGATGCTCGTGCTCCCTCTGGGCTCTCGGGCCTACCTTTATCTCTGGCCGCTCCTCTCGCTCTCGGGCCTACCTTTATCTCGGGCCTATTAACTTAGAGTCCTTGGGTTTCTGTGGCTGCACTCCTCCTTTTCAGTTAGATGTCTCACCCGCCTTCCGCCTCTCCTCCGAATTCCTGCTCTTATCAAATTCCTCCACTCTGCTTGCATTCACCCAGCTCTGTCTCCAAGCTCTGTGCTCCAAAGTACTTGAAAAGTACTTTAGTGACTGTGAAGCGCTTTGGGGTGTCCCGAGGTCATGAAAGATGTTTTATAAAAGCAAGTCCTTTCTTTCTTCACTAGAGAGCAGGTGGAAGGAATCAACACCTTCCAGAGAGGAGAGGAGAGGAGAGGAGAGGAGTGAAGAGGAAATTAGGAAAGCAAAAAAGACAATCAGTGCTCTGTTGCTGCCTCTAGACTGCCAAAGAAAAGCCTGCAACAGGTGGTGTGTGTAAAGTCCGCGCCTCAATAATACACGGACTTCGGGAGAACAGTTTAACAGGTACTTTACTGAACAAGAGGCAGCTTGAAACTGAAACTACAGAAGCCTGCTAGGGCCTTTTATACAGGGGTGGTCACTGCCGGTACTGCAGTCTAAGACCAGTTATTCCCTTAAAGGTACATACACAACAATTCCTCCCCTTTTTAGATAAACAGTACATAACATTCATTTAACAACTAAATAATAACTAATTACAATTACAATTTTCTCAGTAATATATACATCAACTGAAATAGTCATTTATAAGTTCAGTCTTTGAGGAGGCTTCCTGATCCGGACTGGATAGCGCCTTTCTCGAGTATCCTGTTCTGGCGGTGGAGTCAATTCTGGCTCATTGTCATTGGTTGGTTCGTCAGCTTCCAATACCCCTGCTTCTGAGGTAGATGCAATCTGTACTTCGGGCTCATTACCAGGTGCACATGCTTGTGGTACAGGTTTGGCTTGTTCCTGTGACTCTAGAATCTGGTCAGCATGGCGTCTCACGATGCTCTCTCCAACGTCCACTGTGTACATTAGTGGTCCCTGCTGTGTGCATATCGTGCCTGGCTGCCATTTTTCTGTTCGGTAATCGCGGGCCAAGACTGATTGCCCTATCTTGAAGCTCCTGGTTGGCTTCTCATTTATGTGCTGGAACTGCTTATCCTCAACATCTCGTCTTATGTTTGGCTTGAGCAAATCCAAGCAACATCTTAGTCTCCGGTTGAAAAACAGTACGGCTGGAGTTTGGTTGGTTACTGCATGTGTCGCATTCCGGTAAGCAAACAGGAAGTTATCCACCTTGTGTTGCAGTGGTATGTCGTCATTATACATTGCCTTTATGGCCTTTTTAAAGGTCTGAACAAACCTCTCAGCCAATCCATTTGTGGCTGGATGATATGGGGCAGATGTGTAATGTTTCACTCCATTATTCTTCAGGAACCTCCGGAAATCCTCAGACACAAACTGCGGGCCATTGTCGGAACAGATTTGTTCTGGCAACCCATTCCTGGTGAAGATGGTCCTTAGGACTGCAATAGTTTTCTCCGTGGTGGTGGAGGACATTTTAATGACCTCTGGCCATTTAGAATGGGCGTCCACAGCGATTAGAAACATTGAGTCCATAAATGGACCAGCGAAATCAATGTGTACCCATTGCCATGGAGATGAGGGCCACTCCCATGGATGTAACGGGGCCTGTGGTGGAGCGTTTTGGACCTTCTGGCATCCTGTGCATCTCTTGGTCATATCCTCGATTTCTTTATCGATTCCCGGCCACCACACAAACGTCCTGGCTAGGCTCTTCATTTTTACCCCTCCCAGATGACCCTCGTGAAGCTCATTGAGTACTCTATCTCTCAACTTGGGTGGAATTACCACTCGGGATCCACACATCAAGGTTCCCCGGCACACTGACAGCTGTTCCCTCCTTGGCGAGAATGCTGGCAACAGTGAGTCGCCATATGCTGGCCATCCCTTCACCGTCAAATCATAGACCCGAGAGAGTGTTGGGTCATTTCGGGTTTGCTTCTCAATACTTGCGTTTGTAACAGGCAAACATTCGGCTATGGTCACATGGAATATCTCCACCGGGTCCACTGCAGGTGCTTCTTCTGCTGTAGGCAACGGTAGGCGCAACAACCCATCAGCGTTTCCATGTTGTTTCGTACCTTTGTACTCTATGTCATACTGATGTGCCCCTAGAAATAGTGACCATCTTTGCAGCCGTTGCGCCGTCATCACCGGAACGCCCTTCTTTGGGTTAAAAATTGAGACCAGGGGTTGATGATCAGTCAGTAGGGTGAATTTCTGCCCGTGCAGATAGTGATTGAACTTCTTCACCCCCCACACCAGGCTGAGGGCCTCCCTGTCAATCTGGGCGTAGTTACGCTCGGCTGAGGTTAACGAGCACGATGCAAAGGCTATTGGCCTCTCTGAACCGTCACGGAATTTGTGTGACAGCACCGCTCCAATGCCGTAAGGTGACGCATCACATGCCAACCGAATCGGTAGTGTTGGGTTGTAGTGGGCCAATACTTCTTTTGAAGTGATTTGGCATTTACATTCCTGAAAGGCACGCTTACACTCATCACTCCATTTCCATGTTACACCAGTTTGAAGGAGGGCATTCAGTGGGTGCAGAATTGTAGATAAATTCGGCAAGAACTTATGGTAGTAGTTCACCAACCCGAGGAACGACCTCAGTTGCGACACATTTTCTGGTGCTGGAGCCTTGACTACAGCCTCAATCTTGTCCGGCGACTTATGCAACCCTTCCTCATCAATCATGTGGCCACAATACGAGATTTGTCTCCTGAAGAACTCGCATTTGCGACGGTTGGCTTGTAGCCCATATTCCTGCAATCTCGTGAGCACCTGTTCCAGGTTGGCAAGGTGTTCATTGTCATTTTCGCCCGTAACCAGGATGTCGTCCAAATAACACTGGGACGCCGGGATCCCTTGCAGGACTTGTTCCATTGCCCTCTGCCACATAGCCGGGGCCGATGCTACCCCAAATACCAGTCGATTGTACTGGTAAAGGCCTTTGTTAGTGTTTATCGTGAGGTATTTCCTAGATGCTTCTTTCACCTCCATTTGTAGATACGCTTGAGCCAGGTCAATCTTTGTAAAATGTTTCCCTCCAGATAGTGAGGCGAAAATATCTTCTATCCGCGGAAGCGGATACTGTACTGTGTGCAGGACTGGGTTCACAGTCACCTTGAAGTCCCCACAGATGCGAACCTTCCTTGGCTCCCCAGGCGTGCTGCTCAATGCTTTCTTCATTACAGGAACGATGGGTGTGGCCCACTCGCTCCAGTTCACCTTAGACAGCACCCCCGAACGCTCCAGACTCTCCAGTTCAGCTTCCACAGCTGGGCGTACCGCGTATGGCACCGGTCTGGCCTTGAAAAATTTTGGGGTTGCGTTATCCTCAATCTTTATGGTTGCCTTTACTCCTTTTAGAGTCCCAAGTCCTTGTTGGAACACCTGTTCCGCATCAGATAGAATTTGTGACAGACGTCCAGGTGCGACGTCATCATCTTTTTTGTCAGTCACAGTTAGTGCCAGAATGGAATGCCAATCCAATTGTAGTCTTCGGATCCATTCACATCCCAATAATGGTGGTCCTCCATCTCGTAGTATATACATGTGTAGTTTCTGTGTTTCCTTTCCGTTATATTCAACTGGCACCCTTATTTTTCCTCTGGGGTAGACCTTTTGCCCCGTGTATGTCTTCAATACAATGGACGTGTCCTTTAAGGGTATGTGTGAGAATAGCCGCTCATAGTCTCGTCGATTCATGACAGTTAGGGCTGATCCTGTGTCCAATTCCATCTTCACTGGGGACCCTGCTATCATGAGGGTGACCCAAATGGTTCGGTGATCTTCTTTTGCGATCACGTTGTGTAACTTTAAACAACTTAGTCGCCTGCTCCCGGAGTCCTTATCAGTCTCCTGATCTTCTGAACTACTATCTGTCAGTTTCTTTACTTTCCTGTACTGTTCCTTAGTAGTTCTTGTCATGTTGGTCTTCTTTCCCGACCTGCAGACTCTTGCTATATGTTCCATTTTCCCGCATTGCCTGCATATTTTGTCTTTAAACCAGCAGTCCTTCTGCTCATGGGTTGTTCTGCCGCAGCGATAGCACTTCTCGGCTCCATACGCCATTTCGTTAGCGCTGTATTCTTGTGGTTTCTGTTGTATTTCCGCAGCTCCCCGTGCTGCTGCTTCGTAGGATACTGCCACGCTGAAAGCCTGTTCTAGCGTCAGGTCCTTTTTTGAAAGTAGTCGTTTCTGGGTTCCTTCACTCTGGAGCCCGCAGACAAACTTATCCCGTAAGGTGTCTGCCAGTCCTGCTCCGAACTGGCAGTGCTTCGATAACTTGCGTAGTTCCGTAAGATAGTCAGCATTGCTCTCATCTTTGTGCTGGTTTCTTTTATGGAACTTAAATCTTTCTGCTATCAGCAGTGGTGTAGGGCTTAGATGTTCCTGTAAGATATGAACAATCTCCTCAAAACTTTTCTCCATTGGTTTAGCTGGGGTAATTAAATTCCACAATAGGCCGTACATACTCGCACCCATCAGATTTAATAATACCGACGCCCTCTTTCCATCAGCCACCTCATTTGCCTTGCAGTACACTTCAATTCTTCCCACATACTTGGTCCAGTCTTCTACCTCGTTGTCGAAAGCAGTGATACTGCCACTTTTCGGCATCTTGGGCGATTTAAAATGGCGCCTCCCGCGCTTTTGCTTCTTCCCCAATGGAATAAAATGGCGCCTCCCGCGCTTTTGCTTCTTCCCCAACGGGATAAAATGGCGCCTCCCGCGCTTTTGCTTCTTCCCCTTACTGCCACGCTGCTCCCCCTTACTGCCACGCTGCTCCTAGCATTCTACGGGGTAACGGCAGCGACCCGCAGCTTCAGCGCGTCTCGCTTTCCTTCCCCCCCGTTTAGTTTCTCTCCGCTGTCCTGTTGTCACCGACCACGCCCTGTGCGCTCCACCCTCTCTCTCGTTTTCTTTTCCCGGCGACGCTGCGCTGCCCGATTTGTAGAGCTGCTCGATCGAGCTTGAGCCCGCCGCAGTCCGGAAGGGTCAGCGCGCTACCTGCTACCAGCATGATTCGCTGGAACCACAGTCTCTCCCGCAATTCTCCAAACACCGATGGATTCTTTGGGCGGTTGCCCTCGGTCGATGCCCGTTGCTCAGACTACGACCTTACAGGACCTTCCTTTCAGGCGAGATCCCCGTGAGATGATGCCACACTGCAGGTGAGTTCGAACTTACTCGTCGCCACTGTAAAGTCCGCGCCTCAATAATACACGGATTTCGGGAGAACAGTTTAACAGGTACTTTACTGAACAAGAGGCAGCTTGAAACTGAAACTACAGAAGTCTGCTAGGGCCTTTTATACAGGGGTGGTCACTGCCGGTACTGCAGTCTAAGACCAGTTATTCCCTTAAAGGTACATACACAACAGTGTGGACAACTCACGTGGATGGGGAAAAATAGACTTCACCACAGCGGGCAGAGTGAGTGAATGTTTCATTTGTATTTAGAAGCTGCAGGAAGCTTGGGAGAGAAACAGGAGGTATTGAGATATGAACATGTGATTGTTCTAACTCACCCTCCACAGCTTCAAGTGAACAAAATTTAAATTCTAATTAACAATTACAGAAAAGCAACCTGGACCAGTCGATAACTAATTATAGAATTAGATTAAGCTGATCCAATTTTTTTCTTAACGTGACAACTGGATTTATTTTTTAAAGTTTCATCCACCATGATTTATATCTGTATCAACATGGGTTCAATGTAACCATTGCTGGGTTATCACTTTTAAGTTTATGCTTGTTTTCCATTGATATATTGGGACCAAAGATCGATTTTTTTTACTAAAATAAGTGAAACTTCTGTTAAGCTACTGGTTGCAGAATTAGAGGAGCGCAAAGATCTCGGGAGGAATTGTGGGGCTGCAGGAGATTACAGAGATAGGGAGGGGCGAGGCCATAGAGGGATTTGAAAACAAGGATGAGAATTTTGAAATCGAGGCGCTGCTTAACCGGGAGCCGATGTTGGTCAGGGAGCACAGGGGTGATGGGTGTACGGGACTTGATGCGAGCTAGGACACAGGCAGCCGAGTTTTGGATGACCTCAAGTTTACGTAGGGTGAAATGTGGGCGGCCAACCAGGAGTGCGTTGGAATAGTCAAGTCTAGAGGTCACAAAGGCATGGATGAGGGTTTCAGCAGCAGATGAGCTGAGGCAAGGGCGGAAATGGGACCCGCACTTCCCTGCTAGCAAGGAGCTGGATAGTACCTTGCTGCATAGCAGTGGGGTCAAGAGGACCCACTTCTACGTTGACAACCCTCCTAGAGAGGAGGTCTATGAGCCTCTGCCATCTATTCTCCATAGAGACCATGTGCTCCTGTGAGTGGCGCATTAGCTGCTCCATGCAGGTAGCCATCCTTTCCATGGACAAGCCTACAGTCGCCATCGCCTGCGACATGGTAGTGCTCATGTTGGACTCCTCCATTCCCTGAACATTTGTAGACATTGCGCTCACAAAACCTGTCAAAGCCTCCTGCACCTCTTGCTGCACCTTCGGGATCGCCCTCTTTCTGGATGGCCCCTGAGGCTCAGCGTCTGCATGCAGCTGAGCAGAGCTGGGAGCATCCTGTGCCCTCTGGCGAGGAGTCTCCACTGCAGTCCCTGTTTCCACCATCTGCTCTTGCTCACTTGTGAGTTGTGAGGCACCAGGTGACAACACTACTCTATCTCGCAAGCAATCCATCGAGGTGTGCGTATCTGTGCTGGTGCTGGGTCTGGTGACGGTGCGCCCTCAGAGGCTCCTCTGAGGAGTCGTCTTCCTCTTCCTACTGGACAGTTGGGGGAGGGGGGCTCTTGATGGACCTGTGGGAGAGTAAAGAGATGAGTTAGATATGTCATATGTAGATTGGGTACAGATACCATTATGCACATGATGAACATTCAGTGGCCGCTGACATCAGTCCCCATATGAGTGACTGCTGTATGTCATGTGGCTGTATGAGATGTAATTCTGTCACTAGGTTGCTGAGATGTCCCCCTCTCTTGGTCTCCCACCAGCAGCTGCTCGGCGACTCCAGAGACTTCCAAGGCGACCTCCTCCGCTGATGGCAGAGTGGTCAATGATGGAGGGCCACCTCCGGTTCTCTCCCTCTCCCTCTTATTGTGGGCTCTCTTCTCCTGCAAGGAGGGAAAGAAGAGAAGGTTGATTGAGAGGAATGAGTAAGGAATGGATGGGTTACATCTATAGAGTGTGACTGTGAGGGAGTGGGGTGGCAATGCCAAGTGGCCTCCTTGTGTGTTGTTAGCTGGTGTGATTGTATTAGGATGAGGATGAGCATGAGGGGTGGCTAGTAAGATGGGGATGTGATAATGTAGAGAGAGAGAGGGATGGATGGACGTGCAAGGTGTGTTGGTGTGAGTAAGGATGTGCAGGAATAGGCTTGGGAAGGCTGAGTGATGGGGATGTGATGAGAGGCACAGCAGGATGAAGTTGAGTGTGGCTTTGTACTCACCATTCCTGAGCTAATGAACTCATTGAAACGTACCGGCACTGCACCCAGGTCCTCCTGAACACATCCCTGCTGTTCACCTCCTCTGCTATTTGGAGTCAGTCTAGTTTTGTCACCTGGGGAGGTCTCTTCTGCCCATTGGAAGGGAAAAGGACCTCACTGCTTGCTCTGACTCCTTCCACAAGGATATAGAGGGAGTCACCGGAGAACCTGGGTGCAGCCCTCTGTCTCACTGCAGTCATGTTTGGCACTCTGCAGCAGTCCAGTGGTGCAGTGTGCGGCCTGCACACTCCTAGATGAACCTTCACATGTAATGTGGCCACGGCCCCTTTAAATATCCCGGCTGGAAACGCATCATCGCTGATGTCATCAGACCCACACCATTTAATCGGGCCGGGAAATGCGCAGGGTGGCCTTAATAAGCCCCATTGACGCAAAGTCACTCTGAGGAGTGGCCTGGGATCGCGACCTGCCACGGCGACTGCCCAGATTCGGAAATTTCCAGCCAGCATCTCCGACAGTGCAGCACTCCCTCAGTACTGCACTGGAGTGTCAGCCTAGATTATTCTGCTCAAGTCCTTGGAGTAGGACCTGAACCCACAATCTTCTGACTCAGAGCCATGACTGACACCTTAACACAGGGCAGAGGAGAATTTCCAGTATGAGCCAGTGCTGCCGCCTTGCACCACTCCAGTGGGAATGGCTGCCAAACCAGCACCTGCAGTATAAAGGTGCCAAAAGATGTCATAATATATGTACACCAAGAGTCCTAAGAAGGTTAAGGATAAGAAGTTAACTTGCCCCCTCAGCTGGTTCTATTTAATCTCTATTTTTCAATTAACACTACAACTCGTCGCCTCTATTTTAAGATTTCCATTTGTGCTATTCAACTTGTAACCTGGGCCACTATCCATCACACTGCAGGTCCAAATATAACCTCACACCCATCAAACTGTCCCTGAGTTTCAAACTATTCAGCTCTTTTAGAAATAGATCGACTAATTTGGCCATCACTGCAATTGATGGAAGTTCATTCCATCAATTAACAGCACTCAGAAAATAAATTCAGTTCTCCGCTCCCATTTTCCAATGGTGGTTTTCTATTTCAAGGGAATTTACATGACAGCTAGATGGATAGAATTGAAAAGCAGAGACGTTATGTTAAACTTGTATCGAACCCTGGTTAGACCACACTTGGAGGACTGTGCACAGTTCTGGTCTCCATATTGTAAAAAAAAGGATGTAGCGGCACTGGCAAAGGTACACTTTTTTTTACAAGGATGATACCAGAACTGAGAGGTTATAACTATCGGGAAAGATTGAACAGGCTGGGGCTCCATTCTCTAGAAAAGAGAAGGGTGAGGGGCAGCCTAATAAAGGTCTTTACAATAATGAAGGGGGTTGATAGGGTAGATGTAGAGGAAATGTTTCCACTTGTGGGGTAGTCCAAAACGAGAGGTCATAAATATAAGATAGCCACTAATAAATCGAATAAGGAAAGTTATGCTGATAGGGCGAGATGAAGAGGGGTGGGTGGAGGCTCGTGTGGAGCAGAAACACCAGTTGGGCCGAATGGCCCGTTTCTGTGTAACAGCTCTAGTGTTGATGGAGAGAAGTTTTGCTTCACACTTCACATGTTTTGCCACAGTTTTCCTGTAAATGAATTCTTAAACTCTTGTACAAAAGCAAAATACTGCGGATGCTGGAAATCTGAAATAACATCACAACTGACGAAGGGTCACAGACCTGAAACGTTGGGCTTGATTTTAACTCAGCCATCAGGTGGGCTTTGAGGCGTGCGGGGGTGTTAAAATCGCAAAATCTGGGGGTCGGGACCCCCCCCCGCCTGGTTCCCGACACCTAGCCATTTTAACCCAGGCGTGTCTGATGGCCCCGAATCAGTCCCGTCTGCAACAGGCGGGACTGGTTCTTAGGACCCTTAAACATTGGCCTTTATAATCCCATTTTAACAGGCCCTTGCCTGTTTAACCCTTTTCCCACATAAAACACACCTGGTGGGGATCACGCCTGTGAAACCTAGTGTGATCACTATTGGCTTGCTGACTATCAGCTGCAGGTCAACCATTAAAGAGGAGATTTGATCAGTCCTCATTTGCAGGTGGCAGGACTTTGTTGTCTCAGGCCTGGGGCAACTTTCACCAGGCTTAACCACACCTGTGGAAGGTTGGAGCCTCACACACTTCTCCAGTGTGACCTCCTACAAAACACCTCTCGCCAGCCTCACTCAGCGCTTCCTCAAATGAGGCATCTACCAGAAGCATGGGAGGCCTTTTTTGCCTTCCCTTCTTGGCATTAGAGGACCTCCAGCCCCGTTCATGAAATGACACACGCCACAACTGCAGAAGTTGCAATCAGAATTTTTATGCAAAACAAACAACTGATGGCATTTTTACAGAATACACAACATTTCACCCAAGTGACTACGCTTGCGACTATATGTGCTTTATTTTCCTCTTACGCGTGCTCCTACGTAGTGGTTCCCCTGTGGCTTCAGCAGATGTGGAGGCCCCTTGCTCACTTTCCTGCTGCTCCTGTCTCAACACCTTTGGCGGGCGTCCTCTGGGGTGGCGAGCCTGTGAGGGCTTGTCAGCAGTCTGCTGCTCCTGCGGCTGTGCAGGAGTTGAGACGTCTATCTCAGTTGGGTGTGGACTCCAGCGGGGCTCTGACCGAGGGCTCTGCAATGGCATGGAAGTGTGAGCGCTTGGAGAGGAGCCCCCACTTCCTTGAGGTCTGCCACCAACCTCCCTCTTATGGGTCAGGTCCCCCTCAGTGCCTGCAAGTGGCTTGAGAGCACCTTGCTGCACATCAGGGGAGCCATGGGGACCCGCATCTGCAATGGCAGTCCTACTCAGAAGGACTTCCATGAAGGTCTGGTTTCTCTGTTCAATAGTTGCCCATCGCTCCTCAAGAGATGTCATTCTATTCTGAACACTCACCATGTTTTCCATACCCTGGCGACTAACCTCCTCCATGGCCGTAGCCCTCCTCTCCTCTACTGTAGCCAGCCTTAACATGGAGGCAGCAATCATTTCCACGTAGGTAGCCATCCTTTCCGTGTTGATGCGTTCATGCGCCAATGACTCCACAAAGGCTCTGCTCATGTTCACTATGGCCTCCTCCATTCGCTCCACACTTGCAGCGACCCTAGAGACAAAACCTGCCAGAGACTCCTGCATCTGTGCCTGGAGTTCCATCCCCTCTGATCTTACGGATGGACCCAGAGGCTGAGGATCGACATGCAGCTGAGCCGAGCTGGCAGAGTCCTGCGCCCTCCGACAAGGACTCTCCACTGTTGTCCCTGTCTCCACAATCTGCTGATGCTCACTTGTGAGCTGTGATACACCAGGTGACAGCTCTACTCTATGTCCCGAAGGTCCCACCGAGGTGTGAGTGTCTGCGCTGGTGCTGGGTGCGCTTATTTCTGCTGACGCTGCGTCCTCAGAGGTTGCAGATTCCTCTGAGGAGTCTGGCATCTCAGGCTCTTCCTCCTGCACAGTGGGGACGGGGGCTCTCAATGGTCCTGTGGGGGAGTCAAGAAAAAAGTTAGAGATGTGATGCCAAGGTTACATGCACATTGCATTTTGCAGATGATCATAAGTCGATATGATGTAGCTTCAGAATCATTATCAGCGACTCATGCAATGCCAATGAGAGAGATGGAAAACTATTCTGTCACCAGCTTGCGGGGATGCACCTGTCTCTCCTTCCCCAACTTCCGCATCTATGTCAGCCCCGACAATCTCCAGGACGCCTTCCTCCCAGGGGGTGAGCGGGGCTAATGAGGGCGGCCCTCCTCCTGTCCTGGCTCGCTCTCTCCTGTTGTGAGCTCTCTTTTCCTGCAATGAGGGAGACAAGTGGAGGTTGAGTGAGAATGAAGGAGTGAGTGCAGAGATTGCATAGCATAGATACTTAGAAGGAGACAAGGATGGAGTGAGGTTGCAAGACCAAGGGCCCTCCCTGTGTGTAGTCAGTTGTGTTCAAAGCATCAGAGTGAGAGGGAGTGTGAGGGCTGCATGGTGGAATAGTTATGTGATTGTAAGCATAGAGAGAGAGGGAATGGGTAAGGGTGCATGGATGTGAGTGTCTAGTGGGATGTGGAGGAAGAGATTGTTAAAGCTGAGTGCTGGTGAGGAAAGGCAATGGGGATCAGATTGAGAGTGATGGAAACTTCATACAGTACTTACTTTTCCAGTGCGATGAAGGTCATGGAATCGTTTCCTGCACTGCATCCAGGTGCGCCGTGTGAGCCCCAAGGAGTTGACTTCACCAGCCACCTGTAGCCACACAGCCTTGGTCTGACTGGGAGGCCTCTTCCTCCCTGAAGAAGGGAACAGGACCTTCCTGTGGGCCCTAGCACCATCCAGCAATGCCTGGAGTGAAGCCTCATCAAATTTGGGGGCAGCTCTTGCCCTCCCGCTGGCCGTTCCTCCTGCAGGCTCCTGTGCCATCTTAATGTTGAAGGTTGGAAGCCTGCAGAGGAAGCAAGGCTTGCTGTGGACCCTAAAAGCAGCAGCAATGATGATGTCATATTCTGCGACTTTCTGACTGGAAATACTCAATTGCCAAGGCTTCCCACACGTTGGAAATCAATTGGCTAATTGAGTGAAAATTGCATCAATCTCACAGACCCACTTAGAATCGTGTGGGAAACACTAAATTCGGGGAACCCGATAATTCCCCGCACCTGAGTTAAAATCGACCCCGTTGACTCTGTTTCTCTCTCCATGGATGCTGCCTGGCCTGCTGAGTGTTTCCAGCATTTTCTGTTCTTAAACTCTTGTCGCTTGTTCTCTAGATTTAGTGCAAATGATTTCTGATGAAATTGTTTTATGGGTGAAAAGCCCATAGATGATTGGGTAATTCCCCCGTCAATCACACCTGGAGACCGCGCTGCTGTAAATAACAGGAATTGATTTGACGCACATAATTTGTTTTCTGTAACTATCCTCCACTGGAGAAATAATCCTGCTTTTATCGGGAGTTTTTACTGTAGTTTCGGTCGTGAGTTCTGTTTGCTGCAGTTCATAGAGACTCTGTTTAAAATAGACTCTGCTGAGTAAATAGACTCTGTTTGTTGTAAATCCTGACTGGCCTCCACTGAAATCAAACGGCGCAGATTAACCCTTTTGAGTGCTGAATGTCTTTTGGAACTTGCACATTTTGTTAACTGCCAAAAATTATTTTTCTTATTTACAGTGGAATCAATACTCACTTTGTTGATTTTTCCTGGTGCCAACCCTATAAATTGCCAGATATTATTGACTTTAATTTCAAAATTTGCACTGGGGGGATTTGAACTCCCAGTTGCTGGGTTTCTTAATCCAGTACCAAGAACCATGACATTACCACAACCTGGTACTGGATCAGCAACCCAGGATTGGCAAGTTATAAAATTGCCCTTGCCAATGGGAGTCACATCAAAGTTATTTTAGCTCCATGAACAACGAACATCGAGTCTACAGTACAAAAACAGGCCATTCGGCCCAACTGGTCTATGCCGGTGATAATGCTCCACACGAACCTCCTTCACCTAATCAGCATATCCTTCTATTCCTTTCTCCCTCATGTGCTTATCTAGTTTACCCTTAAATACATCTATACTATTCGCCTTAACCACTCCCTGTGATAGCAAGTTCCACATTCTCACCACTCTCTGGGTAAAGAAGTTTCTCCTGAATTCCCAATTGGATTTATTAGTGACTATCGTATATTTATGACCTCTAGTTCTGGTCTCCCCCACAAGTGGAAACACCTTCTCCACTTCTACCCTATCGAACCCTTTCATTATCTTAAAGATTTCTATTAGGTCACCCCTCAGCCTTCTCTTTTCTAGAGAAAAGAACCCCAGCAATTGGCGAGGGAGCAAACAAGATTCACAAGGATGATACCAGAACTGAGAGGTTATAACTTCTCGTGAGTCAACATTTTGTTTGCTGTCTGACATGGTCCATTATTATTCCCATGTTCCATCTGCTCCAACATCTCCTTCAATGTCACTGTGCAATTATGTTTAATTATTTTGGCACCAATGTTCATTACTTTGCAAGAGCCTGTAATGAAAGTAATTTGCAAATTATCTGTTAAAATGCTAATCGTGTGATGATATTATGGGACATTTTCAGCAATCCCAACAGCTATCCCACACAATTATACCACCTGCAAATTCAGAACTCCTCCCAGCCAGATGTTTACGAATTGTTTGTTATTATTCATTCTCGGGATGTGGGCGTTGCTGGCAAGGCCGGCATTTATTGGCCATCCCTGGTTGCCCTGAGAAGGTGGTGGTGAGCTGCCTTCTTGAACTGCTGGTCGTGGTTTGATACAACTGACTGGTTTACTAAGGAAATTTCAGAGGGCAGTTAAGAGTCAACCACATTGGTGTGGGACTGGAGTCATATATAGGCCCAGATCGGGTAAGGACGGCAGGTTTCCTTCCCTAAAGGACATGAGTGAATCAGATGGGTTTTTACAACAATCCGACATGGTCACTTATACCGATGCCACTTATTTATTTCCAGATTTTTAAACAACTGCACTCAAATTCTCAAAAGCAAAATACTGCGGAAGCTGGAAACCTGAAATAAAAACTGAAAATGCTGGAAACACTCAGCAGGTTAGGCAGCATCTGTGGAGAGAGACACAGAGTTAACGGGCTCGATTTTACTAATGGAGGCGGGTTGAGGGCAGGTTTTCTGGTGGGTGGGTTTCGGAACTGCTGCCGGTTTCAGCCACTCCCAGTGTCCCATTTTGCCTTAATTGTATCAATTAGTCCCGTCGTGCACGCTGCCTGCTGCATTGCCTGGGAGTGGGTCTGTTGGTCTGCACTGATGAGGTCATTGCTGCACTTGTTTTTAAGGGCTCCATGTAACCTCAGCCTCTCATTTCTCGTTACTGCTGCAGTTTGAATGGGCCAAGGTGACCATGAGTGCTGCCAAATCCAAGGCTGCTCCCCGATTCACTGAGGAGTCCCTGCAAGCTCTTGTGCAGGGAGTAAGAGAACGCAGGGAGATTCTGTTCCCTCCCAATGGCCGGAGGAAGCCTCCTCAGCAAACAAAAGCAGCCTGGCTGCAGATTGCTGAGGAGGTCAGCGCAAGGTCGCTATGTACACGCACCTGGGCTCAGTGCCGAAAATGCTTCAATGATCTTGTGCAAACATCAAAAGTGAGTATCACATCACACTTGCCTTCAAACTGCTTCCCTTCTCCTCTCATCACCAGCACTCTGCATTGTCAGCCTGCTCCTCCACATCCCAACTTACCCTTACTTCCCTTGCACCCTTACCTATCCCTCCCTCTCTATGTACAGAATCACTTCACTGTTCTACTATGCAGCCCTCACACTCACTCTCACTGTTATGCAATGACAACAACTAACAACGCATAGGGAATTTTGGCACCTCACTCCATCTTGGTCTCCCTCTCAGCTTCTAGGTTTTGGATTCTTCACACTCACTCCATCACTCTCGCTGAAATTCCACTTGTGTCCCTCCTTGCAGGAAAAGCTAGCCCACAATAAGAGGGAGAGAACAAAGACAGGAGGAGGCCCACCAGCCCTGGCCACATTAACAAATGCTGAGGAGGCTGCTCACGACATCGTGGGAGGTGGCGAGGAGCTGGAAGTGGGGGAAGGAGAGACGGGCACAGTTGAGGAAGCTGGTGACAGAATGCATTTTCATCCCTCGCATTTACAATTCATGATTGACTGCAATGGCATATGATGCTCAGAGATTGACTTCTGATCATCTGCACAAAAGGATGTGTCTGCTACCTGAAAATCTGATGCCTAACTTATGCCTTTACTCTCTCATAGGACCATCGAGAGCCCCCCTCCCCACTGTCCAGGAGGAAGAGCCGGACGACTCTTCAGAGGAACCTGGAGCCTCAGAGGGAGCAGCTTCACCAGGACTCGGCGCACCCAGCACCAGCGTAGCAATGCACACCTCGGTGGGTCCTTCACGACATAGAGTAGTGTTGTCACCTGGTCTATCACAACTCACAAGTGAGCATCAGCAGATGGTGGAGAAATCGACAGCAGTGGAGAGTCCTCGTCGGAGGCCACTGGACGCTCCTAGCTCTGCTCAGCTACGTGCAGATGCTGAGCCTCTGGGGCCATCCAGAAAGAGAGCGGTGCTGGAACTCCAAGAACAAGTGCAGGAGCCTCTGACAGGGTTTGCATCCAGGGTTTGCATCCAGGGTAACTGCGAGTGTGGAGAGAATGGAGGAGTCCATCTCTAACATGAGCACTGCCTTTGTGGAGGCAATGGCACATGAATGTGCCGCCATGGAGAGGATGGCAACCGCCATGGAGGACATAAATCGCCAGACTAACGAAAACATGATGACTTGTCAAAATAGATTGTCTGCAATGGAGGAGAGATGGGCACCTATTGAGGAGAGACACCAGAGCTTCATGGACGTCCTTGATATGAGGACTGCCAGCACAGAGATGGGTCCTCATGGTCCCTCTGATGTGCAGCAAGGTGCTCTCCAGCCACTTGCTAGCACTGAAGTGCGGCTGACCCATGAGAGGGATGTTGGTGGCAGGCAACAAGGAAGTGTGGGCTCCTCTCCAAGCGCTCACACAACCATGCCACTGTGGAGCCCTCGGTCAGAGCCCCAGATTCTGCACTCAACTGAGATGGCCATCTCAGCCACTGCACAGCTGCAGGAAGCAGACTGTTGCTGAGCCCTCCCAGGTTCCCAAACCCAGAGTACGCCCGCCAAAGGCGTCTAAGCAGGCGCAGCATCAAAGTGAGCAAGGTGCCTCTACATCTGCTGAAGCCACAGGGGAAGCACCATGTAGAAGCATGCGTAAGAGGAAGTTAACACACAAATAGTCACAAGGGCAGTCACATGGGTGTTTTATTATGCTGCAAATTATCGAGTGTCCTCTTTTTGTGATGTCATTAAACAAAAGTGATGGCAAGCAGCTGAGGTTCTGGTCTATATGTTCTGAGAAATGGAAGTTGCACAGTGAGGGCTCAGGGCTAATTCCATTTATAATGATGGTGGTGACAGTGATCGGAAAGCACCGTTTATTGGACAGATGATGTAAGGTTATGTTAACACTCTTGATCTTATCTTGATCTCCATCTGCCAGCCACCTGTGTTTGAAGTGTAAGCTCATGTGAATCTGGCATGGCTGAGTGCATCCCTTGTAGGGGTTTCGCAAAATTCCCCTATTTCTCCCTGAAGATTGAAAAGATTGGTCCACATCGTGGATGAAGAATTGGGTGATGTGACTTGTCTACAATGTTTTAAAATGTGCCTAGAACCACAAAAGACTGTGCTGAGATTGAAAGAACGTGGACAACACGGGAGTCATGGAGATCTGTGGAAAATATTCGCACACATTGAGACAGTACATCTTAATAAAGTCGTTCCCTGAAGTTTGGACAATCACAAAAGGTTTTAAAATGGCCACAGAAAGCATTGGCCAAGAAGAATGGGGCTTGGAAAAAGCAGCTCGAGAGGTCTGTGTGTATAAAGTGGGAGGAGCTACAGTGGCAGTCAATGACCTGCCAATCAAAGGGAGGTTCCCTTCGAAGCACTTGAAGTTGCTTATTTACTTAAGAGATTAGCCCACTTGAGAAAACCGCAGGACAATCGATTTGAAACTGCTTCTGTTTACACAGCCATTCAAAGCATTCACAGACAATGATAGATTGAAACCCTGGAACGGATTTTGATCTGCAACAGTTTAAGAATGAATGAGGTTTAAATCACCCATCATTCTGGACAATAGAGCAGTTGTATTCCCTTTTGTTTTAGCCCAGGTGAGCTCCGGATGTGGGTGGGAACATTGCGGCCCCACAGTGCAGACACAATAACCTAGTCCAACCACTTTGAGTTAGCTAATCACAGCTTTTCTCTTGTGAATTGGAACTTTTTGGGCGCGAATTTTTCAGACAGGCAAACAGCAGGGGGCTCACCAGGTATATATGATAGCTCCTGAGAAGCTATCGCTCTCTTTACTTCCTGGGACCACAGGTGAGCCTCTCTCTCTCTCTCTCTCTCACTCACTTCGCTGGACCACATGTGAGCAGAGTTTCTGACTCCTCAGCAAAGCAACCTAGTAAGGAGTTGGGGGATGGTAATTAAGGGGATATTGCTAAGATTGTTTAATCAACATTGTAGTCACTTACCCCTCGTTTTTGCCGTCTGCATTCCTCCATTTAAGCAATTTTACTGTAATTACTGTGTTCGTGTGGTATAGTTTGATATTTGATTATAGTTTCTTAGTTAATAAAGCTTGATTTTTCTCTCATCTAGACCATTTGTCCGTTTTAATATCATTAATTATAAGTCCTGCAGTCAGAACTGGAAGGTGGGGTCGCGATTCGAAACCGCTGTTTAAATTGGTTTATTGAAATTTGGTTTACAGTGTAGCAGCAGGCTGCAAGACCAGGGAAATTACCTTAAACCAGTTAAAAGAAGCCCCCCTACACCCTTGCCTGACGGCCATCACTGTATGCACCTACTGCTGGATTGGCCACATCCGGCCCCGCAAGGCATCACTCCCCGTCCTCCTCCTCGACCTCTTCCTCATCCTCTTCATCTTCCTCCAAGGAGGCTGTGTGCTGAGCCATTTGTTCATCCAGCAACACTAAGCCGCGCTGCTCTTCCTCCGAATCTGACGACCAGGGTGAGAGGATGTAAATGGTTCCCATCCCGTTGTTATAGATTTCAGTTGAGGCAAGAAGCTAGCCAGCGCACACTCAAAGTGGCCTGAAATTATTCCAATCAGTTCAAACAGCAGATGTGCGTCAGTTTGACCAGTCACAAGGTCAGTAGATTTGCAAAATCTTATCCCAAACCTCCAACAACAAAGTTGTTACATTTGAATGCCAGCCATGTTAGAGTGCTTTTAAAGTTCTGCACCAATAATGACTACAGATCATGTCCTCCACCAACTCTTCTCCTTGCAGCAGGACTGTTTCTGACGCACCGGGAAATAGGAGCCAGCGGCACGAAAATGGGAAACCGCTATCAAAATAGGATTATCAAGGCAGAACAGGCTCTTAACTGTCTTAACTACCTGTCCCACCGGTTGGAGTCGGGTCAGTTTGGGAGCGGCTGAACAGACACTCACGAAAATCGCGTGGGGGCGGGATGGAGGCGGGTTGGGTGTCTGAAGCCATTTTTTCAGATTTTAGCAGCTGACACGCCTCCAAACCTGCCTCCTCAGGGCTGGTAAAATCGAGACCAATGTTTCAGGTCAATGACCTTTCATCAGAACCTGAAGATGTTAGAGATTCAACAATTAGGGCAGCACGGTGGCATAGTGGTTAGCACTGTTGCCTCACAGCGCCAGGGACCCGGGTTCAAATCCGGCCTCGGGCGACTGTCTGTGTGGAGTTTGCACATTCTCCCCGTGTTTGCGTGGGTTTCCTCCGGGTGCTCCGGTTTCCTCCCACAGTCCAAAGATGTGCGGGTTAGGTTGATTGGCTATGATAAATTGACCCTTAGTGTTAGGGGGATTAAATACGTGGGGTTACGGGGATCGGGTGGAATATGTGTCGGTGCAGGCTCGATGGGCCGAAATGGCCTCTATCTGCACTGTGAGGTTTCTGTGATTCTGTGATTCTGTGAATTTCTGTACATTCTCCAATCAGCCACTCTGAGCAAGGGGTGGTGTTCACAAGGCGCGTTGGTTGGGATATTATGGGTTTGCAGTCCCTACTCTTCCACAGATGGAAAATCAGGGGGACCTCCACGATCCCCCTCCCCCTGCCCCCGTCACTCACTCCCTGGAAGAAAAAGCAAGACTTGCCAATGAGTACTTTTGAAGTGTAGTCACTGCGGTAATGTAGGAAACGTGGCAGCCAATTTGTGCACAGCAAGCTCCCAGAAACAGCAATATGATAATGAGCAGTTAATCTGTTTTTTTTGGTGATGTTGATTGAGGGATAAATATTGGCCCCAGGACACTGGGGATCACTCTCCTGCTCTTCTTTGAAATAGTGGCATGAGATTTTGTACATCCACCTGAGAGGGCAGATGGGGCCTCGGTTTAACGTCTCATCCGAAAGATGACACCGCCGACAGTGCAGCACTCCCTCAGCACTGCACTGGGAGTGTCAGCCTCAGTTTTAGTGCTCAAGTCTCTGGAGTGGGACTTGAACCCACAACCTTCTGACTCTGAGGAGAAAGAGTGCACCCACTGAGCCATGGCTGACACACCCCTTTTGTGCTGCTCCTTTTGTTGAGAGTTGAGCGATTGCATAATCAGCCTGAAAAGGTGCTTTATAAATGTTCTTGTTTGTCTCTCTCTACTCTTTCCCAGGAACAGGTTTTAGGTGTTTCCATTATCTTCAATGGGAATTCGGGCTATTTGCAATTGCTCTTGATGAGGATGGTTAGAATAGTTTCTCTTTCTCAGTCAGCAGGGAAACAATGGCAATTAGACTAATGTGTAAAGAGATAATGTAACACCAGGTGGCCGACTATTTGCTTATAATATTCCCACAGGAGCCACATTGGTGAAGCCAGGTGTATCGAAATGATAATTTCCCCTGTACGACTTTGAGTAGTACCGGTATGCATGATTCTCAGTATTATGAGTACTTGGTCTTATTATAAGTCCCCCTGTGAGAACACTCAGGGAACTAGGTACAGGGAACAAATCCAGAGGAGGAGAAATTCGGTATCACCCCATTTGGGGCGCCATTATCGGCCATGCGCAAAGTCTAGCGCCTGGCGCTAATTATCACCTCCAACTGCAAACTTGGCTTCTATCGCCCCTGGAGGTGATTGGAGCGCTAAATCAGGCGCTACACACCTTTCTTAAGGCACTAACGCCGAGGAGCGAGGCGCTACCTCAGAGCACTGGCGAAGCTCATGTGATGTCAGTCAGCAATGGAACACAGACACACGGACGCCGGCCAGTTCTTAAAGGGGAGGGTCGAGCTTGCTCTCCATCCACATCCTGCTCATTGCAACCTTGAATCTCGGCCTGGAGAGACCTGTACATCAAATCTGCTGGAAAGAACAATGGAGAGGCCCAGGAAAAGAGCTCAGAGTGCAGCCTCCAGGTTGGTGAAGACACCTTTCGTATCGCTGCCTAGGGCCACAAAGTATTACAAAGTATTTACAGCACAGAAACTGGTCCATGTTGGTGTTTATGCTCCACACAAGCCTCCTCCCACCCTACTTCATCTTGCCCTATCAACATATCCTTCTATTCCTTTCTCCCTCATGTGTTTATCCAGCTCCCTTTAAATGCAGCTACTTCTTGTGGTAGCGAGTTCCACATCCTGACCACTCTCTGGGTAAAGCCGTTTCTTCTGATTACATTCTGAGTTATATTTGGATGAGCCTTTATTTTATCTTAGTTAAGGATTCTAGTGAGGGACGATGATCCTTTCTTATGTAGCTGTATTATGTTTTTTTAATTCATTCATGGGATGTGGGCATCGCTGGCAATTTATTGCCCATCCCCAGTTGCCCTCGAGAAGGTGGCGGTGAGCTGCTTTCTTGAACCACTGCAGTCCGTGTGGTGACGGTACTCCCACTGTGCTGTTAGTGAGGGTGTTCCAGGATTTTCACCCAGAGATGATAAAGGAACGGTGAAAAACTTCCGAGTCAGTATGGTGTGTGACTTGGAAGGGGAACTTGGAGGTGGTGGGGTTCCCACGCACCTGCTGCCCTTGTCCTTCTAGGTGGAAGAGGTTGCAGGTTTGGGAGGTGCTGTCGAAGAAGCCTTGGCGAGTTGCTGTAGTGCATCCTGTAGATGGTACACACTGCAGCCATGGTACGCCGGTGGTGGAGGGCGTGGATGTTTAAGCCAGTGGTTGCAATTGTAGGGGGAGAGGAATGGACCAGGGTTTCTGGAAAGAGTTTGGACTCACTGGTGAACTAAGGCACAGAACTATAGAGACAGAGCAATAACATTGGAAAGGACAAAAAGAATGAGGCTAGGCCTTGAGTTGGTTTGGCAATCGCCTACCCTCAAAATGTTGCAATAGAGGAATTTGTTGGGGTTGCCCTCAAGTTAAGCTCTACCACACCCTCACACCTACTAACTGAGGATTTCCATTGGTACGTACAGGTCACGTGTTTACTGTATGTCCGCATCGGTGCAACTCCTCAGCCACTGGGTTTGGTAGAGCTTATCTGCTAATCGTGAAACGGTTAAAGCCACAAAATAATTCTTCCTTTCATTTTTCTGGGAGTCCTGCTTCAAAAGCGTTCACATAGAACAGTGTTCAAAATCTGGTTTAGATTCTACCTGATAGCCAAATTTAGGAATTTGTGACGACTCTTTCCCCCTCCCCCGCAGGCTTTCATTGTCAATTATCCAGGAATTCAGTAACTTTAGTTCACATTGTTGCTCCTTCAGCAGCCAAGTCCCTAAGCTCTGGAATTCTCTCCCAAAACCTCTCCGCCCCTCCAACTCTCTCTCCTCCTTTAAGACGCTCCTTAAAACCTACCTCTTTGACCAAGCTCTTGGTCACTGGATACAGCAAAGGCTATGGGCCCTGACAACATCCCAGCTGTCGTGCTGAAGACTTGTGCTCCACAACTAGCCACGCCTCTAGCCAAGCTGTTCCAGTACAGCTACAACACTGGCATCTATCCGACAATGTGGAAAACTGCCCAGGTGTGTCCTGTCCACAAAAAGCAGGACAAATCCAATCCGGCCAATTACCGCCCCATCAATCTACTCTCAATCATCAGCAAAGTGATGGAAAGTGTCATCGACAGTGTTATCAAGCGGCACTTACTCACCAAAAACCTGCTCAGTTTGGGTTCAGCCAAGACCACCTGGCTGCCGGCCTCATTACAGCCTTGGTCCAAACATGGACAAAAGAGCTGAATTCCAGAGGTGAGGTGAGAGTGACTGCCCTAGACATCAAGGCAGCATTTGACCGAGTGTGGCATCAAGGAGCCCTAGTAAAACTGAAGTCAATGTGAATCGGGGGGAAAACTCTCCACTGGCTGGAGTCATACCTAGCAAAAAGGAGGATGGTTGTGGTGATTGAAGGTCAATCATCACAGCCCCAGGACATCACTGCAGGAGTTCCTCAGGGCAGTGTCCTAGGCCCAACCATCTTCAGCTGCTTCATCAATGACCTTCCTCCAACATAAGGTCAGAAATGGGGATGTTCGCTGATGACTGCACAGTGTTCAGTGCCATTCACAACTCCTCAGATAATGAAGCAGTCCATGCCCGTATGCAACAAGACCTGGGCGACGTTCAGGCTTGTGCTGATAAGTGGCAGGGGACATTCGCGTCACAGAAGTGCCAGGCAATGACTATCTCCAACAAGTGAGAGTCTAAACACTGTCCTTTGACATTCAATGGCATTACCATCGCCGAATCCCCCACCATCAACATCCTGGGGGTCACCATTGACCAGAAACTTAACTGGACCAGCCACATAAATACTGTGGCAACAAGAGCAGGTCAGAAGCTAGGTATTCTGCGGCGAGTGTCTCACTTCCTGACTCCCCAAAGCCTTTCTACCATCTACAAGGCACAAGTAAGGAGTGTGATGAAATAGTCTCCACTTGCCTGGATGAGTGCACCTCCAACAACACTCAAGAAGCTCGACACCATCCAGAACAAAGCAGCCCCTCTACCACCTTAAACATTCACTCCCTCCACCACCGGCATACCGTGGCTGCAGTGTGTACCATCTACAAGATGCACTGCAGCAACTCACCAAGGCTTCTTTGACAGCACCTCCAAAACCCGCAACCTCTTCCACCTAGAAGGACAAGGGCAACAGGCGCATGGGAACACCACCACCTCCAAGTTCCCCTCCAAGTCACACACCATCCTGACTTAGAAGTATATCGCTGATCCTTCATCGTCGCTGGTCAAAATCCTGGAACTCCCTACCTAACAGCACTGTGGGAGCTCCTTCACCATACAGACTGCAGCAGTTCAAGAAAGCGGCTCACCACCACCTTCTCAAAGGCATCTAGGGATGGGCAATAAATGCTGGCCTTGCCAGCAACGCCCACATCGCATAAAAAAAAACAAATTTAAAAAAATGTCCTAATGTCTCCTTCTGTGGCTCTGTGTCAATTTTTTTTGCTTTGGTTTACACTCTTGTGAGGCGCTTTTGGACATTTTACTACATTTAAAGACGCTATATAAATGCAAACTGTTGTTGTTGTTGTTAAATAGCAGGGAGTTCACCAGTGGAGAGATGTGAGCATAGCCTATGTGACATAGTGACGAGTATTAAAGAGCCCTTTGCATTTTTAATAATATCATTAAACTAAATGAAAAACATTAACATTGAAATGTGTTTCTTTATAAAATCACACAAGCACTCGGAATAGAAGAGACTCTGGAGGGCAGTGAAATATGATGTTTATTCATAATAATGAATCAGACACATCACACAGGCATTCAGCACTGGTGAGTTATTAGCTCTGCCTCACACAAGGGATGGGAATCATATTTTTCTGCTCTCAATTACACACCCACAATGCGTTTTCACTGTTCACCATTTAAAAAGAAAACATTTCCTGCATTATTCTCCCGCGGAGTTTGTCACAGCGAATGAATGTGAGGTTTCCTGGGATCATCTGGAGTTTAAACCCGGGGATATTCCACATTCTTACATGATGTACAACTGTTTGAAAAAAAACATGTAGCCCTATTAAGACCAATGAAGCACACCAACAGTCATTAAATTGCAGCTCTTCAGTTACTTACCCACAGCAGGTCTTCCCCATTATAAACGGCCCCACTGTTAAATGTAGAGACTGGCCAAAGGTTGTAATTTCAGGCTGGGGTCAGACTGAGATGGTTTGCAGGGTGCAAGGACCTAGAGGTGACTGTGTACTCTGTTTGTTTAGTGTCAGCTGTGGCTCTAGGGTAGCACTTTTGCCTCTGGGTCAGAAGGTCGTAGGTTCAAGCCCCACTCCATGGGACTTGAGCACATAATCTAGGTTGGTACTCCCAGTGCAGTGCTGATGGTGTGTGGCCCTGCTGAAGGGGCAGTACTGAGGGAGTGCTGCACTATCAGAGGTGCCGTCTTTCGGATGAGATGTTAAGCTGAGGTCCTGTCTGCCCTCTTAGGTGGATGTAAAATATCCTATTGGAAGAAGAGCAGGGGAATTCTCCTGGCCAATATTTATCTCTCAACCACATCACTAAAACAGATTATCTGGTCATTGTCACATTGATGTTTGTGCGACTTTGCTGTGCACAAATTGGCTGTCCCGTTTCCAGTTACTTCAACAGTACTTCATTGGCTGTAAAGTGCTTTGGGGCATCCTGAGATAATAAAAGGCGTTATATAAATACAAGTTATTTATTTTTTCTTTCACTAAGCTGAACCCTGGCTCTGATATAACTCATAAACATTTTATGATGACTTCACAAAAATCACCTTCAGTCTGACACAGGCTCTCTGAAGACTATGGGGACAGGTCTTATGAGTTCACAGCAACATGAATCAGAAATTCAGGGGTAGCCCAGCCCACATCTTCAATGGCCATAAGATCACAGGTAACGTGCGCTCGGATTTTCCATCACGAGCAAATGAGACTCCCTACTGGCGGCTTGGGGTCGTAACCACACGAGACACTGAAAGGGTCAGCTGTTCCAGTTCAATCATCTGCGTGTCTAATGTGCCGGGATGGCTGAAGCTGCTGTGCCAGGGAAGGTGCACATCAGTCAGTGCCATGCTTCACACAAGCGAACACTTCTTGGTCATGGGGCACACATGCACACACAGCTCGAACACCTATTTATATCCTGACACTGGAGTTTTGGGCCCAGGCTGACTGTGATGCTGAGAGCTGTGGCACACTTAAAGGGAACAAACAAGTGATGTAAGTTTCTAAAAAAAACTTCTTTCCTGCCCCCCCCACCCTTTCCTTTCAGTAGGCAGGGGCGGAGAGCTCAAACAGTTCTTAGATGTCAACCAATCTCATGGTCCCTCTTTCCCTTTATTTCCATCTGACTCTGTCTCTCCATCTAACCTCACTCATAGAATCATAGGGCTCGATTTTAGTTCAGGTGCGGGGAATTGGCGGGTTCCCCGAATTTAGTGATTCCGACACGATTGTAAATGGGTCTGTGAGATTGATGCAATTTTAACTCAATTGGCCAATTGATTTCCAGCGTGTAGGAAGCCTTGGCAATTGAGTATTTCCAGTCAGAAAGTCGCAGAATATGATGTCATAATTGCTGCTGCTTTTAAGGTTCACAGCAAGCCTTGCTTCCTCTGCAGGCTCCCAAACTTCACCATTAAGATGGCACAGGAGCCTGCAGGAACAACGGCCAGCAGGAGGGCCAGATCTGCCCCCAAATTTGATGAGGCTTCACTCCAGGCATTACTGGATGGTGCTAGGGCCCACAGGGAGGCCCTGTTTCCTTCTTCAGGGAGGAAGAGGCCTCCCAGTCAGACCAAGGCTGTGTAGCTACAGGGGAGAGAGTTCCAGATTCCCACTACCCTTGGTGTGAAGAAGTGCTTCTTGACATCACCCCTGAACGGCCTAGCTCTAATTTTAAGATTATGCCCCCTTGTTCTGGACACCCCCCCCCCCACAACCAGAGGAAATAGTTTCTCTTTATCTACCTTATCAACAAATTTAATCATCTTAAACACCTCGATTAGTTCACCCCTTAATCTTCTATACTCCAGGGAATACAAGTCTAGTCTATGCAACTTGTCCTCATAATTTAACCCTTTTATCCCCAGCATCATTCTGGTCAATCTGCGCTGTACCCCCATGTCTTCTTCACTCCCCTGTTTTAGTAGAAGCTTTAACTCATTCATTCAAAGCAGGTTAATAGCTCCGCTAAAATAACAGAGAGAGACTTTTCAGATGAAGGTGTGAAGCATTCCTACGATATTATTCCACATTGTACATTCCAGCTCCAGTGATTGGGAGGAATGATTGAGGCAGAGTGGCTACCAGTGTGATCTAAAAACGGGGGTGGGGGGGGGGGAGGGGTTATGCTAGGATTGTGCCAATGCAGACCCTACCAAAGTTTGTGGGGTCAGGGAGGAGGAGCCTACAGGAAAGGAGGCTTCATCAGTTTGGGGGTGCATCTCTGGCTGTTCCCTCCACTCTGGGTGACCTGCTCAGGGCAGGGGGGAAGGGGGAGGAGTGCGTAGCAGGAGCAGAGTTGTCAGATCCCTTCTCTGGATGACATTGGCTGACTAAGTATTCCATTCGCCACCGCTGACAATCTTTATTGGATGAGCATGAAAGTATGAACATTTAAAGGATTACAGAATTGGCTCCAATTTGGATTTGTTTTGCTGAATCCAACTGTGGCTAACAAGAGAAGTTAAAGATAATATTAGATCAAAGGAAAAGGCTCGTATTGTTGCCAAAAAGAGTAGTAAGCCTAAGGATTGGGAGGATTTTAGAATTCAGCAAAGGAGGACCAAGAAATTGATAAAGAAAGGAGAATAAGAATATGAGAATAAACTAGCGAAAGACATAAAAACAGACTGTAATAGCTTTTATAGGTACGTGTGGCGGAGCCACCAGGGGGACTCTGATCTAATGTACATAATTATCTTTAACAAATTATTAGCTACAGAATGAATCTGTATCTTTGTTCATATAATTGCATGTACATAGCGCGGTCCCTTTAATAATGAGACCAAACGCAATGACGCCATCACGTTGATCACGTGATCCTCCAGCGGCGGGAAAATGTGATGACGTCATGACGTCAGGCTGGGGAGCTGCCCTAGCCAGTCCTCGTGGAGCTAGCAAAGAGTACAGACCTGTAATGTAGTTCTCCTGTGTTTTCGTTTTAAACTCTGTTGAATAGTATTAAACATCGTTTGTTTGATAGACTGACTCGACCTCAGTCCATTAGTTAGGAATCTAGCCATTCCTACAGTGGTGACCCCGAATTTTCGTGAACAATTTTCGCGGAAGAAGCGAAGCGCGACGAAACATGGATGCGAACTCCGTGTCTTTGAAGCTCCCACAGTTTTGGGAACAACAGGCGGCCTCCTGGTTCGTCCAAGCAGAAGCACAATTCGATCTCCGAAACATCATTGCGGATCAGACCCGTTACCTTTACGTGGTCTCCGCACTCGACAGCTCCACGGCCTCACGGATCATCAGCCTGCTCGAAAACCCCCCGGTTGACAGCAAGTATAATACTCTCAAAGCGCGGTTAATACAGGTCTTCGGGCTCACGAAGGCGGAGCGTGCCTGCCGGCTACTCGCTTTGCCCGGGCTTGGCGATTCCAAGCCATCTGAGTTAATGAGCCAGATGCTCACGCTCCTTGGCTCAGAACCACAATGTTTCCTCTTTCGGGAGTTATTCCTGAGTCAACTACCCGAGCAGGTTCAGGCTGCCCTCACCAGATCGGAAGCCACAGATTGCGCAGCACTTGCTGCAGAAGCAGATACGATTTATGCGGTCACGCAGCAATCCTGCGCCGCCACGAGGCACCCCTCCCCCGCGAACGCCGCCCCGACGCCTCCATCCCCCGGCTTGTGTTTTTACCACGCCCGTTTCAGCGCGAAAAGCCAGAGGCTGCCGCCCTCCCTGCAGTTTCGCGCCTAAAAAAAACCCGACATCAACACCAGCAGCAACTCCAGAAAAGGAGGACCGAGTTTGAGGGACGTTCCGCGGCCACGATGGCGATTGGAAATTCCGGGATGCTCCTCTACATTACAGATTCCCTCTCAGGCCGGCTCTTTTTATGCGACACCGGGGCGCAGTGTAGCATCCTTCCTGCCTCAGCACTGGATATTCAGTTTGGGATGCACGACCCCTCCCTCGTGGCAGCTAATGGCGGGGCCATTCGTGCCTTTGGCAAACGGCAGGTCCAGGTGTGCTTCGGCGGGCAACGGTTTCAGTGGGAATTTATTACAGCCAAGGTTTCGCAAGCCATCATCGGCGCGGATTTCTTATGCGCCAACAGCTTCTTGGTGGATGTAAGAAATCGTCGATTGGTCAACGCGGCCACCTTCCACTCCATCCCTTGCTTCCGCAGTTCCGCAACGTCGCACACTGTCGCATGCGCGTTACCCTCGCCGGACGAGTTCACTCGCCTATTAGGTGAATTCCCGGAGCTGACCAAGCCAACTTTCTCCTCCTCGGCCACTAAGCATGGTGTCGAACACCACATTACTATGACTGGCTCTTCAGTTTACGCACGAGCTCGGCGCCTGGAACCCGGCAAGCTCGTGGCTGCGAAGGCAGAGTTTGCCACGATGGAATGGCTAGGGATTATTCACCGGTCGAATAGGCCCTGGTCCTCGCCTCTCCACATCGTCCCGAAGCCCGGCGGTGGATGGCGGCCATGCGGGGACTACCGACACCTTAATGACGCCACTACTCCCGCTCGGTACCCGATCCCGCATATACAGGATTTCTCCGCCCATTTGGCGGGAAACTCAATCTTCTCCATGGTCGACCTCGTCCGTGGCTACCACCAAGTTTCCGTACACCCGCAGGACGTCCAGAAAACGGCTGTCATCACTCCCTTTGGACTGTTCGAGTTTCTACGGATGCCATTTGGGCTCAAGAACGCCGCACAGGCTTTTCAACGACTAATGGACTCGGTCCTGCGGGATCTTCCCTTTTTATTTGTCTACCTTGACGACATCCTGATAGCCAGCTCTACCAAAGAGGAACACGTCTGCCATCTCCGCACCCTCTTTTGGTGCCTCAGCCAACATGGCCTCATAATCAACCCGGCCAAGTGTCAGTTCGGCCTACAACAGATTGACTTCTTGGGCCACCGCATTACTTCAGAGGGCGCAATTCCGCTGCAGTCAAAGGTCGAAGCAATTACGACATTCCCAATGCCGCAGTCCACCAAGGCTCTTCAAGAATTCCTGGGCATGGTGAATTTCTGCCACCGCTTTGTGCCCAAGGCAGCACGACTCATGCAGCCCCTCTACGAGGCCCTCAAAGGCAAGGCCGGAAAGGATACAATAGCCTGGATGTTCGAAATGGACAACGTTTTCGACAACACAAAAACCACTCTAGCCAATGCAACTATGTTGGCGCACCCTCTGCCAGGTGCCACCATCGCCCTTACCACCGACGCTTCCAACTATGCCATAGGCGCTGTGCAGGAACAGTGGGTCAATGGGACGTGGCAACCACTGGCATTTTTCAGCCGCCAACTCCGGCGCAACGTACGCAAATACAGCACTTTTGACCGGGAGTTGCTGGCGCTGTTCCTGGCTATCCACCATTTCCGTTTTTTGTTAGAAGGACGTCCCTTCACTGCGTTTGTAGATCACAAACCACTGACCTTCGCCATGGCCAAGACCGCCAAACCGTGGTCGGCTTGACAGTAGCGACAGCTAACTTTCATTTCAGAATTCACGACAGGCGTCCAACACGTAGCTGGCAAGGACAACTTGGTAGCTGATTGCCTTTCTCGCGCGACCGTACGGGCGGTCCAGCTGGGCATCGATTATGCCCTCATGGCTACTGATCAGGCATCCGACCCTGAAATACAGGCGTATCGCACCGACACCTCTAGCCTCCAACCGACCGAGGTGCAATTCCACGCTGCAGGCACCTCGTTACTCTGCGATGTCTCCATGGGAGCTCCCCGCCCGATCGTTCCAGTCGCCTGGCGCCGCAAAGTTTTCAACGCCATACATGGGCTTTCGCATCCTGGCGTGAAGGCATCTCAAAAATTAATGTCGGCTAAGTTCATCTGGAGAGGAATGCATAAGGATATCCGCGACTGGGCTAACGCCTGCGTCGTCTGTCAAACATCTAAGGTGCAACGTCACGTTAAGGCCCCATTGGCCACGTTCGCAGTAACAGAACGTCGATTCGACCATGTCAATGTGGACCTCGTCGGGCCGCTTCCACCATCGCAGGGGTTCACACACATCCTCACCATGGTAAATCGTACTACTAGATGGCCAGAGGCAGTTCCTCTGGCGTCTACTACATCCGTTGATATCGCCAGAGCATTCCTCTCCTCGTGGGTCACACGTTTCGGCGTTCCGGCGGACATTTCTTCAGACCGCGGTCCACAGTTCTCTTCCGAGCTCTGGAACGCTGTGGCCCAGGGTCTCGGCATCAAGCTTCACCGCGCCACGGCCTATCACCCACAAGCAAACGGTTTGTGCGAACGTTTCCACAGATCGCTAAAGGCATTGCTGAGGGCCAGCCTCCAAGGCGCCGGATGGGTGGATAAGCTTCCGTGGGTCATGTTGGGTCTCCGCACGGCACCCAAAGAGGACCTGCAATCATCTGCCGCGGAGCTCATGTACGGCCAGCCACTCCGCGTACCGGGAGATTTCCTGCCCCTTCCAACTGAGCCGTAGTCCGCAGCTGAACAACTCAGCAGCCACCGGGAAACAGACAGGGTTTTTGCGCCTATCCCAACTTCGCATCATGGCTTTCCATCATCACACGTACCAGCGGAGCTAAAGAATGCTAAATTTGTATTCATTCATCATGATGCCCATAGGGATCCGCTCAAGGCACCTTACACAGGCCCTTTTCGCGTACTGGAGACAGGTGACAAGAGTTTCTCTGTAGACATTGGTGGTAAACCCGACCACATATCCATTGACCGTCTCAAACCGGCACACCTGGACATCGACCGGCCAGTAGCGACTGCACAGCCACCATGACGTGGTCGACCTCCCGCTGCATCCACGCCAGACCAAAGGCTTCTATCCGCCAGCCCGCCCGCTGCTCAACAACGTCCACTCCAAGAATACAGGAGTCGCTCTGACAGGCTTGTCAGACCTCCTAGTTGATTGACTTTTACTGTTAAAGACAATTCTGGGGGGGTGCATGTGGCGGAGACACCAGGGGGACTCTGATCTAATGTACATAATTATCTTTAACAAATTATTAGCTACAAAATGAATCTGTATCTTTGTTCATATCATTGCATGTACATAGCGCGGTCCCTTTAAGAATGAGACCAAATGCGATGACGTCATCACGTTGATCACGTGATCCTCCAGCGGCGGGAAAACGTGATGACGTCAGGCTGGGGAGCCGCCCTAGCCAGTCCTCGTGGAGCCAGCAAAGAGTACAAACCTGTAATGTAGTTCACAGAATCACAGAAATCACAGAAACCCCACAGTGCAGATAGAGGCCATTTTGGCCCATCGAGCCTGCACCGATACATATCCCACCCAATCCCCGTAACCCCTACACCAACACATATCCCACCCTATCCCCGTAACCCCACGTATTTAATCCCCCTAACACTAAGGGTCAATTTATCATAGCCAATCAACCTAACTTGCACATCTTTGGACTGTGGGAGGAAACCGGAGCACCCGGAGGAAACCCACGCAAACACGGGGAGAATGTGCAAACTCCACACAGACAGTCGCCCGAGGCCAGATTTGAACCTGGGTCCCTGGCGCTGTGAGGCAACAGTGCTAACCACTATGCCACCTGCGTTTTCATTTTAAACTCTGTTGATTAGTATTAAACATCGTTTGTTTGATAGACTGACTCGACCTCAGTCCTTTAGTTAGGAATCTTTACGTAAAAAGAAAAAGATTAGCGAATGCAAATGTGGGTCCCTTACAGGCTGAGACAGGAGAAATTATAATGGGGAATAAGGAAATGGCAGAGAAATTAAACAAATACTATGGGCTCAATTTTAACTCAGCTGTCAGGCGGGCTTTGAGGCGTGTGGGGGGGTTAAAATCACAAAACCTGGGGGTCGGGACCCCCCCCCGCCTGGTTCCCGACACCTAGCAATTTTAACCCAGGCGTGTCTGATGGTCCCGAATCAGTCCCGCCTGCAACAGGCGGGACTGGTCTTTAGGGCCTTGCCCTTTATAATCCCATTTTAACAGGCCCTTGTCTGTTTAACCCTTTTCCCACGTAAAACACGCCTGGTGGGGATCACGCCTGTGAAACCTGGCGTGAGCACTATTGGCTTGCTGACTATCAGCTGCAGGTCAACCATTAAAGAGGAGATTTGATCAGCCATCATTTGCAGGTGGCAGGACTTTGTTGTCTCAGGCCTGGGGCAACTTTTACCAGGCTTAACCACACCTGTGGAAGGTTGGAGCCTCACACACTTCTCCAGTGTGACCTCCTGCGAAACCCCTCTCGCCAGCCTCACTCAGCGCTTCCTCAAATGAGGCACCTACCAGAAGCATGGGAGGCCTTTTTTTCCTTCCCTTCTTGGCATTAGAGGACCTGCAGCCCCATTCACGAAATGACACACGCCACAACTGCAGAAGTTGCCATCAGAATTTTTATGCAAAACAAACAACTGATGGCATTTTTACAGAATACACAACATTTCACCCAAGTGACTACCCTTGTGACTATTTGTGCTTTATTTTCCTCTTACGCGTGCTCCTACGTAGTGGTTCCCCTGTGGCTTCAGCAGATGTGGAGGCCCCTTGCTCACTTTCCTGCTGCTCCTGTCTCAACACCTTTGGCGGGCATCCTCTGGGGTGGCGAGCCTGTGAGGGCTTGTCAGCAGTCTGCTGCTCCTGCGGCTGTGCAGGAGTTGAGACGTCTATCTCAGTTGGGTGTGGACTCCGGCGGGGCTCTGACCAAGGGCTCTGCAGTGGCATGGAAGTGTGAGCGCTTGGAGAGGAGCCCCCACTTCCTTGAGGTCTGCCACCAACCTCCCTCTTATGGGTCAGGTCCCCCTCAGTGCCTGCAAGTGGCTTGAGAGCACCTTGCTGCACATCAGGGGGGCCATGGGGACCCGTATCTGCAATGGCAGTCCTACTCAGAAGGACTTCCATGAAGGTCTGGTTTCTCTGTTCAATAGATGCCCATCGCTCCTCAAGAGATGTCATTCTATTCTGAACACTCATCATGTTTTCCATACCCTGGCGACTAACCTCCTCCATGGCCGTAGCCCTCCTCTCCTCTACTGTAGCCAGCCTTATCATGGAGGCAGCAATCATTTCCACGTAGGTAGCCATCCTTTCGGTGTTGATGCATTCATGCGCCAATGACTCCACAAAGGCTCTGCTCATGTTCGCATTGGACTCCTCCATTCGCTCCACACTCGCAGCGACCCTAGAGACAAAACCTGCCAGAGGCTCCTGCATCTGTGCCTGGAGTTCCATCACCTCTGATCTTATGGATGGACCCAGAGGCAGAGGGTCGACATGCAGCTGAACCGAGCTGGCAGAGTCCTGCGCCCTCCGACGAGGACTCTCCACTGCTGTCCCTGTCTCCACAATCTGCTGATGTTCACTTGTGAGCTGTGATACACCAGGTGACAACTCTACTCTATGTCCCGAAGGTCCCAACGAGGTGTGAGTGTCTGCGCTGGTGCTGGGTGCGCTTATTTCTGCTGACGCTGTGCCCTCAGAGGTTGCAGATTCCTCTGAGGAGTCCTCTGAGGAGTCTGGCATCTCAGGCTCTTCCTCCTGCACACTGGGGACAGGGGCTCTCGATGGTCCTGTGGGGGAGTCAAGGAAAAAGTTAGAGATGTGATGCTAAGTTTACATGCACATTACATTTTGCAGATGATCATATGATGCAGCATCAGAATCATTATCAGCGACTCATGCAATGCCAATGAGAGAGATGGAAAACTATTCTGTCACCAGCTTGCGGGGATGCACCTGTCTCTCCTTCCCCAACTTCCGTATCTATGTCAGCCCCGACAATCTCCAGGACGCCTTCCTCCCAGGGGGTGAGCGGGGCTAATGAGGGCGGCCCTCCTCCTGTCCTGGCTCGCTCTCTCCTGTTGTGAGCTCTCTTTTCCTGCAATGAGGGAGACAAGTGGAGGTTGAGTGAGAATGAAGGAGTGAGTGCAGAGATTGCATAGCATAGATACTTAGAAGGAGACAAAGATGGAGTGAGGTTGCAAGACCAAGGGCCCTCCCTGTGTGTTGTCAGTTGTGTTCAAAGCATCAGAGTGAGAGGGAATGTGAGGGCTGCATGGTGGAATAGTTATGTGATTGTGAGTATAGAGAGAGAGGGAATGGGTAAGGGTGCATGGATGTGAGTGTATAGTGGGATGTGGAGGAAAAGATTGCTAAAGCTGAGTGCTGGTGAGGAAAGGCAATGGGGATCAGATTGAGGGTGATGGAAACTTCATACAGTACTTACTTTTCCAGTGCGATGAAGGTCATGGAATCTTTTCCTGCACTACATCCAGGTGCGCCATGTGAGCCCCAAGAAGTTGACTTCACCAGCCACCTGTAGCCACAGCCTTGGTCTGACTGGGAGGCCTCTTCCTCCCAGAAGAAGGGAACAGGGCCTCCCTGTGGGCCCTTGCACCATCCAGCAATGCCTGGAGTGAAGGCTCATCAAATTTGGGGGCAGCTGTTGCCCTCCCGCTGGCCGTTGCTCCTGCAGGCTCCTGTGCCATCTCAATGGTGAAGTTTGGAAGCCTGCAGAAGAAGCAAGGCTTGCTGTGAACCTTAAAAGCAGCAGCAATGATGACGTCATATTCTGCGACTTTCTGACTGGAAATACTCAATTGCCAAGGCTTCCCACACGTCGGAAATCAATTGGCCAATTGAGTTAAAATTGCATCAATCTCACAGACCCATTTAGATTCGTGTGGGAAACACCAAATTCAGGGAACCTGACAATTCCGCGCACCTGAGTTAAAACCGACCCCTTTGTGTCTGTCTTCACGGAAGAAGACGCAAAAAACTTCCTGGAAATAGTGGAGAACCAAGGGTCTAGCGAGAATGAGGAACTGAACGATATTGGCCGAGAAATTCGGGTCGGGGGCTTCCCGCGGGTGCAAGCCCCCGATCTGCACTTACCTTGCGCGCCGGCCGTTGAGCTGTAGGGCACGGTGGAATTCCGATCCGGGGCCTGGTCCAGCTGCCGGCGTGCAGTGCTTGCGTATCCCAGGGGCGCAGTTAGTTCGATGCATCCCCTGGGATCACGTGGACAATGGGCAGCCAATCGGAGCAGGGAATGCTCCATTCATAAGTCTAACAAGAAGTGCTGTCAAGATTTATAAATACTACGGCCCCAAAATATCACTAAACCTTCAAATAATTTTCTTTTTAAATCACATTTTTTAAATAAACTATAAATTACATTAAATAACTATTTTAAACAATAATTTAAATTTTTGAAAAAAATAATTTCATATTCTAATGGGGCTAAAAATAAACTTACCTTGCTTTAAAGTATTTAAAAATAATAAACCTGTGGAAAAAATGTTTTAATTTTAATTAATTCACCACTTACCTTGTAAAAAGCAGGCCTTACGCCTGCTTTTTATATTTCTAAATTCTGCAGGCTTACGATCCCGGAGAAACCTGTAAAAAAAAACTAAGTTTGATGCGCACGCGCAGCCTCCCCCGCGCACGCGTTCGACCTCTGAACCTCTTCGTTCAGAGGAACGGAAGTGCCGGTTTCCCGCGCACGCGCAGTGCATGCAGGAAACCGGCACTTCCATCGGGCCCACGCGTGAGTATCCCGTGCGTACTCACCCGTGGAGTCCCGAATTTCTGGATTAGTATTAGTAAAAAAGTAGTACTGGAGAAATTAATGGGACTGAAAGCCAATAAATCCCCTGGACCTGATGGCCTACATCCTATGGTTTTGAAAGAGTTGGCTATAGTGATAGTGGATGCATTGGTTGTCATTTTCCAAAATTCCATAGATTCTAGAATGGTTCCCATGGATTGGAAGGCAGCAAATGTAACCCCACTATTTAAGAAAGGAGGGAGAGAGAAAACGGGGAACTATAGACCAGTTAGCCTGACATCAGTAGTAGGGAAAATGCTAGAATCTATTATTAGGGACGTGGTAACAGGGCACTTAGAAAATAATAATAGGATTGAGCAGAGTCAACACGGATTTATGAAAGGGAAATCGTGTTTGACAAATCTGTTGGCGTTTTTTGAGGTTTTAACTAACAGAATAGATAAGGGGGGACCAGTGGATATGGAGTATTTGGATTTTTAGAAGGTACTCTATAAGGTGCCACACAAGAGATTATTAAACAAAATTAGGGCTCATGGGATTGGGGGTAATAAACTCGCATGGATTGAGGATTGGTTAACGGACAGAAAACAGAGAGTAGAAATAAACGGGTCTTTTTCGGGTTGGCAGGCTGTAACTAGTGGGGTAGCGCAAGGATCAGTGGTTGGGCCTCAGCCATTCACAATCTATATCAATGATTTAGATGAGGGGACCAAATGTATTATATCCAAGTTTGCTGATGATACAAAGCTGGGTGGGAATGTAAGTTGTGAGGTGGATGCAAGGAGACTTCAAGGGGATATAGACAGGCTAAGTGAGTAGGCAAGAACATGGCAAATGGAATATAATGTGGAGAAATGTGAAGTTATCCACTATGGTGGGAAAAATAGAAAAGCAGAGTATTTTTTAAATGGTGAGAGATTGGGAAATGTTGGTATTCAGAGGGACCTGAGTGTCCTTGTACACGAATCACTGAAAGTTAACATGCAGGTACAGCAAGCAATTAGGAAAGCAAATGGTATGTTGGCCTCAGCCATGGAGTATATTCAAGACAGAGATCGATAGATTTATGAATATTAAGGGAATCAAGGGATATGGGGATATTCAGGAAAGTGGAGATGAGGTCGATGATCAGCCATGATCTTATTGAATGGTGGAGCAGGCTCGAAGGGCCAAATGGTCTACTCCTGCTCCTGTTTCTTATGTTCTTACGTTCTTATGAATCTGTCTAAATGGTGCTGGTTGGGATTATCTCTGTGTTCATCCCTTAAGACCCTGTTTGTGTCCAGCTGTCAGGTTAGTATATGACTGAAAATCATTCTCAAATATAGGTTTTAGCAAGTAGAGCTATTTGTGGAGGCAGTTTCTTTCATTTAGCGATATTAGGTTAACAGACAAGAACTAATTCAGTGGAAAGAAATACATAACCAAATTACACAGAAATCAATTTAGGGTCAGGGAAATGTAGGGATTGCTGGACAAAAAAAGACCAATGTCCATCTAGTTCGTCTTCTACCATCCCGGTAATCGAACAATACGACGATAATGGGGTTGTTGACCAATCATAGCAATCAATCTCTATCAATTAGTCTACAACAGACTCAGACACGAGGCGAGGAAAACCCCCAGTGGTGGAGAGCTTTGGGAACCAGAGGTCCAAAGTCACCTCTTCCTCCGAGTGTCACGTCTCAAATTACTCAGATCATCTGTGCAATCAAGTTGAATGGTCCATTGGAATTTTTTGCTTGGCTGGGGGTGGGAGTTGGGGGAGAGGCTGCTTTGTTGACATATATGGTTGGGGTAATTTTAACCTAATCTGCCTGGCAGGAAACCGGGGGAGGAACGAAGCGGCCACCTGTTTTACAGCCCACCCCAATTTCACTTTCCCAACCGATTAGGTTAAATTTACCCCCATACTTTCAATGTCTTGCATGACGCTGCCTCTAAAATGACAGCGATAACCGCTGCCTAGTTACATCTGACGAAGTAGCCGAGGGCTAGTTGAACAAAATGATACCTCAGGCTGGGCTGAATTTGAGTTGGCTGCAGAAGTGTGTGGAGTGGGGGGAAGGGAGGTGTGAGAAAGGAAATCAAAATAATTGTGCTGGCCGCAATGCAACAGTGGTTCAAACCAATGAGGGGTGACCTGATAAAGGGCTTTAAGATTATGAAAGAGTTTGATAGGGTAGATCTAGTGAAAATATTTCCACTTGTGGGGAAGACCAGAACTAGGGGCCATAAATATAAGATAGTCACTAATAAATCCAATAGGGAATTCACTTCTTTACCCAGAGAGTGGTTAGAATGTGAAACTCACAGTGGTTGAGGCGAATAGTAGATGCATTTAAGGGGAAACTAGATACAGTAAACATATGAGGGAGAAAGGAATAGAAGGATACGCTGATAGGGTAATGGTGAAGAGGAGTGAGAGGAGGCTCGTGTGGAGCATAAACACCGGCATGGACCAGTTGGGCCGAATGGCCTGTTTTTGTGCTGTAAGTACTTTGTAATACTTTGTAAACTGTGACAGAAATGCACACGTGCATGTGTGTCTGGTCCTTTCATTGGCGGTACACCCTTGGAGTGTTTGTCAGTCTCTGTTCTGGTTCTGGCATATCTGTCAGTTTCAGCGAACAATTATTGAACAGCCCCAGCTCCAAGAGCAAGACATTTCCTTAAAGACTGAATATTGCCAATGTCATCGACTGATGGAACTCGGCCCCTGAATCTGAAACGCAGAACTCCTCTTTTTGGTTGGGGGCGGGGGTGGGCATAATTTGAACCTCACCCATCGGGCAGTTAAGTTAAAATCCGTAGCAAAATACTGCAGATGCTGGAAATCTGAAATAACAACAGAAAGTGCTGGAAACACTCAGCAGGTCAGGCAGCATCGAGGAGAGGACCCTTCAGCGTTCGACCCAAAACGTTGACTCTGTTTCTCCTCTCCGCGATGCTACCTGACCTGCTGAGTGTTTCCTGCACGTTCTGTTGTTATTTTAGGTTAAAATCAGGGCTGCTGACTTTGTCTATACTTTCGTTCATTATTGAATGGGTTATTGCCTCACGTTCTGACAGAATTCACGCTATCTGTGGACCCTCACAGTTAACGGGACCAAGCCTGATTATTCTCTGCCTTTTTGTTGCTGCTGTACCTGGTTATTTTTAGTCTGCGTTTTCTTATTAAAGGACATTGAGGGCAGAAGATTTTCTGATATTGGGTGGGATGTGAAGTAGTGCCGATGAAGGTCTCCCTTTAAACGCTGCTCTCTCCGGTGGTTCTCCCCATGTTTGGAGCATGGACATTGGCATGGATCCGTTGGGCTGAATGGCCTGTTTCTGTGCTGTGAATTCTATGTCATTCTATGTACTACCTGACCATCTGCAAAATAATTGTAACATAAATAAAATGTTGCAGGAATCCGTGCGGCAATTCCTCCCCCTACAGTTTTCACTCCTGAAGGCGCATCCCTGATTTTAATCGCTCCGCCCTTGGTGGCCGTGCCTTCAGCTGCCTTGGCTCCAAGCTCTGGAATTCCCTCCCTAAACCTCTCCACCTCTCTTTCTTCCTTTAAGACCCTCCTTAAAACCTACCTCTGTGACCAAGCTTTTGGTCACCTGTCCTGATATCTCCTTCTGTGGCTCGGTGTCAAATTTTGTCTGATAATGCGCTATATAAATGCCAGTTGTTGTTGTTGATGTTTCAGGTAGGGGTACGATTCCCTGGTGTGACTAGTCTACCTGCACTTCGCAAAAGAGTATTGTGGGATAGGGGACTAGGGCGGGTAAATGGAGTTGAGATACAGATCAGTCGTGATCTAATTGAATGGTGGGAGAGGTTCGAGGGGCTGAATGGCCTCCTCATGTTGCTATGTTCATCCTGGTGGCTTCTCTTCATGAGTGAGCCTTCATAGTGAATGTTAAGCTGCTCAACTATGGTGGGCCCACCATAGCCCTGACTCTAGCTCTGCCCAATGTCTAGGTTCCAGTTTGACACATCGGACAATGACCAGGAGTTTGAGTACTGGCCTTCTTGTCCCCTCCATGACCCAGAGCACCACCACCATCACTCTGGCTGAGAGCAGCTAACTCAGCAGGGATTGAACCTTGGGCCTCCCTGGTATTCAGGCCAAAGTACAGCACCAAGAGGGCCATTGACCCGCGGAGCCTTGAGGAGCCCAAACTTTAGGACTTTTTTAATTGTTTTATTCTGGGCATGAGCATTACCTTGAATGGTTATCTTAAGTGGTGCCAGTTCTGATGAATTTACGAATAGCCAGATTTTGTCTGATGACACATTTAGTGTTCAGGTTGGCCTGTCCTTTGTTTCAAAGTGAGAGCATGCTGATATTGACCCGGATTTTGTGGGGGGTTTTGACAGCGAACTGTCAGCATTGCCACTCTGAAACTGACGGTAACTTCAGGATCTCGCGCATGTGCAGATAAATCTGGAAATCCTGAAGTTGCCGTCAGTCATTCCCTGCTCCGCCACAGGCTGCACTGTCGAACTCCCCCCAGCCGGCAATCAGTAAAATCACCTGAACTGATAAAAGCTTAAGCTTTTCTGAGCTAATATCGCTGTTAAATTCCCCATTAAACGTTAAGCGTTAATTTTAAATTATGGGCCGTTATTTTATGCTTGCCATTACTCTCCACATAAACAAAGGGAAAAAGGAACAGGCCATGTGCATTTCCTGTCAATACAGGAGTGATGGTCAGTCCCTGTCTATACAGGAGTGCTGGTCAGTCCCAGTCAATATAGGAGTGATGGTCAGGCCCTGTCTATACAGGAGTGCTGGTCAGTCCCTGTCAATACAGGAGTGATGGTCAGTCCCTGTCAATACAGAAGTGATGGTCAGTCCCTGTCAATACAGGAGTGATGGTAGGTCGCTACCTATACAGGAGTGATGGTCAGTCCCTGTCTATACAGGAGTGATGGTCAGTCCCTGTCTATACAGGAGTGACGGTCAGTCCCTGTCAATAAAGGAGTGATGGTCAGTCCCTGTCAATACAGGAGTGATGGTCAGTCCCTGTCTATACAGGAGTGATGGTCAGTCCCTGTCAATACAGGAGTGATGGTCAGACCCTGTCTATACAGGAGTGATGGTCAGTCCCTGTCAATACAGGAGTGATGGTCAGTCCCTGTCAATACAGGAGTGATGGTCAGTCCCTGTCAATACAGGAGTGATGGTCAGTCGCTACCTATACAGGAGTGATGGTCAGTCCCTGTCTATACAGGAGTGATGGTCAGTCCCTGTCTATACAGGAGTGACGGTCAGTCCCTGTCAATAAAGGAGTGATGGTCAGTCCCTGTCAATACAGGAGTGATGGTCAGTCCCTGTCAATACAGGAGTGATGGTCAGTCCCTGTCTATACAGGAGTGATGGTCAGTCCCTGTCAATACAGGAGTGATGGTCAGTCCCTGTCTACACAGAAATGATGGTCAGTCGCTACCTATACAGGAGTGATGGTCAGTCCCTGTCAATACAGGAGTGACGGTCAGTCCCTGTCTATACAGAAGTGATGGTCAGTCCCTGTCTATACAGGAGTGATGGTCAGTCCCTGTCAATACAGGAGTGATGGTCAGTCCCTGTCTATACAGGAGTGACGGTCAGTCCCTGTCAATACAGGAGTGATGGTCAGTCCCTGTCTATACAGGAGTGATGGTCAGTCCCTGTCAATACAGGAGTGATGGTCAGTCCCTGTCAATACAGGAGTGATGGTCAGTCCCTGTCAATACAGGATTGATGGTCAGTCCCTGTCAATACAGGAGTGATAGTCAGTCGCTACCTATACAGGAGTGACGGTCAGTCCCTGTCAATACAGGATTGATGGTCAGTCCCTGTCTATACAGGAGTGATGGTCAGTCCCTGTCAATACAGGAGTGACGGTCAGTCCCTGTCAATACAGGATTGATGGTCAGTCCCTGTCAATACAGGAGTGATAGTCAGTCGCTACCTATACAGGAGTGATGGTCAGTCCCTGTCTATACAGGACTGATGGTCAGTCGCTGTCTATACAGGAGTGATGGTCAGTCCCTGTCAATAAAGGAGGGATGGTCAATCCCTGTCTATACAGGAGTGCTGGTCAGTCCCAGTCAATACAGGAGTGATGGTCAGACCCTGTCTATACAGGAGTGATGGTCAGTCCCTGTCAATACAGGAGTGATGGTCAGCCTCTCTCTATACAGGAGTGATGGTCAGTCCCTGTCTATACAGAAGTGATGGTCAGTCCCTGTCCAATCAGGAGTGATGGTCAGTCCCTGTCTATACAGGAGTGATGGTCAGCCTCTCTCCATACAGGAGTGATGGTCAGTCCCTGTCTATACAGAAGTGATGGTCAGTCCCTGTCAATACAGGAGTGATGGTCAGTCGCTGCCTATAAAGGAGTGACGGTCAGTCGCTGTCTATACAGGAGTGATGGTCAGTCCCTGTCAATAAAGGAGTGATGGTCAGTCCCTGTCTATACAGGAGTGATGGTCAGTCCCTGTCAATACAGGAGTGATGGTCAGTTGCTGCCTAGACAGGAGTGATGGTCAGTCCCTATCAATACAGGAGTGAAGAAGAAAGAGTCAAATTGGACCCCTCCGGAGGGTCGCTGTCCTAAGCTTGACATGTATGCTCAAGCTGTCAGGAGATGCATCAACGCCAGATTCATCAGCCGCACTCACAAGACAATCCAGAATGTCACCCGAGCACAATGCAACGCCATCCACGCTCTCAAGACCAACCGCAACATCGTCATCAAACCAGTAGACAAAGGAGGAGCCATCATCATACAGAACAGAACGGACTATTGCAAAGAAGCATACCGACAACTGGACAACCAGGAACACTACAGACAGTTACCCGCAGATCCGACAAAGAACACACCCGCCAACTCAACAGACTGAACAAGACCTTCGATCCAGACCTTCAAAGCATCCTACGCGCTCTCATCCCATGTACTCCCCACGTGGGAGACTTCTACTGCCTCCCAAAGATACACAAAGCCAACACACCCGGACGTCCTATCATATCAGGCAACAGAACCCTGTGTGAGAACCTCTCTGGATACGTTGAGGGCATCCTGAAACCCATTGTACAGGGAAACCCCAGCTTCTGTCGCGACACTACAGACTTCTTACAGAAACTCAGCACCCATGGACCAGTTGAACCAGGAACACTCCTCGCCACGATGGACGTCTCGGCACTCTACACCAGTATCCCCCACGATGACGGCATCGTTGCGACAGCCTCAGTACTCAACACCAACAACAGCCAATCTCCAGACACCATCCTACAACTCATCTGCTTCATCCTTGACCACAATGTCTTCACCTTCGACAACCAGTTCTTTACCCAAACACACGGAACAGCCATGGGGACCAAATTCGCACCACAATACGCCAACATCTTCATGCACAAGTTCGAGCAAGACTTCTTCGCTGCACAGGACCTCCAATCAATGCTATACACTAGATACATCGACGACACTTTCTTCCTATGGACCCATGGCGAAGAATCACTGAAAAGACTACACGATAACATTAACAAGTTCCATCCCACCATCAAACTCACCATGGACTACTCCTCAGAATCGGTTTGATTCTTGGACACACGAATCTCCATCAAAGACGGACACCTCAGCACATCACTCTACCGCAAGCCCACGGACAACCTCACGATGCTCCACTTCTCCAGCTTCCACCCGAACCATGTTAAAGAAGCCATCCCCTATGGACAAGCCCTGCGAATACACAGGATCTGCTCAGATGAGGAGGAACGCGATGGACACCTACAGACGTTGAAAGACGCCCTCGTAAGAACGGGATATGACGCTCGACTCGTCGATCGACAGTTCCGACGGGCCACAGCGAAAAATCGTATAGACCTCCTCAGAAGAAAAACACGGGACACAACCAACAGAGTACCCTTCGTCGTCCAGTACTTCCCCGGAGCAGAGAAACTACGCATGTTCTTCGCAGCCTTCAACATGTCATCGATGACGACGAACACCTCACTAAGGCCATCTCCACACCTCCACTACTCGCCTTCAAACAGCCACCTAACCTCAAACAGACTATCGTTCGCAGCAAATTACCCAGCTTTCAGGAGAACAGCGACCACGACACCACACAACCCTGCCACAGCAACCTCTGCAAGACATGCCAGATCATCAACACAGATACCATCATCACACGTGAGGACACCACCCACCAGGTACATGGTACATACTCATGTGACTCGGCCAACGTTGTCTACCTCATACGTTGCAGGAAAGGATGCCCCGGAGCATGGTACATCGGCGAGACCATGCAGACACTGCGACAACGGATGAACGGACACCGCACAACAATCACCAGGCAGGAGTGTTCCCTCCCAGTCGGGGAACACTTCAGCAGTCAAGGACATTCAGCCTCCGATCTTCGGGTAAGCATTCTCCAAGATGGCCTTCGAGACACACGACAATGCAAAATCGTCGAGCAGAAACTGATAGCCAAGTTCCGCACCCATGAGGATGGCCTGAACCGGGATCTTGGGTTCATGTCACGCTACATATAACCCCACCTGACGTAGGGTCATCCAGACTCGAGTCGTCGTTGGCTTGTTCTCTCTACACAGATGCGGCCAAACATGCTGTGTTTTCCAGCAAAAAAAATGTTTTTTGTCTGTTTTTTTGTTTTTCACACAGACCCCAGCATCTGCAACATTTGACCCCTTGTGACCCCACCTCATTGTTCTTTGATGTAATGTTTTCCTGACTGACCTGTTTGGACACCATTCACACCTTTGAGTGCTGTGATTATCTCTCTGCCGAGGTGTGATAAATGGCAGTTAGAAAGATTACCTGTAAACATCTGACATTATTCTCTGACTATATAAGCTGTGTCTTTATGCATTTCTCCACTTCACCTGACGAAGGAGCAGCGCTCCGAAAGCTTGTGACTTCAAATAAAGCTGTTGGACTATAACCTGGTGCTGTGTGACTTCTTACATTTGTCCACCTCAGTCCAACTCCGGCATCTCCATAACCTGTCAATAAAGGAGTGATGGTGAGTCTCTGTCTATACAGGAGTGATGGTCAGTCCCTGTCAATACAGGAGTGATGGTCAGTCGCTGCCTATACAGGAGTGATGGTCAGTCCCTGTCTATACAGGAGTGATGGTCAGTCCCTGTCTATACAGGAGTGACGGTCAGTCCCTGTCTATACAGGAGTGACAGTCAGTCGCTGTCTGTACAGGAGTGATGGTCAGTCCCTGTCAATAAAGGAGGGATGGTCAGTCCCTGTCTATTCAGGAGTGATGGTCAGTCCCTGTCTATACAGGAGTGATGGTCAGTCCCTGTCAATACAGGAGTGATGGTCAGTCCCTGTCTATACAGGAGTGATGGTCAGTCCCTGTCAATACAGGAGTGATGGTCAGTCCCTGTCTATACAGGAGTGATGGACAGTCCCTATCTATACAGGAGTGATGGTCAGTCCCTGTCATTACAGGAGTGATGGTCAGTCCCTGTCTATACAGGACTGATGGTCAGTCCCAGTCAATACAGGAGTGATGGTCAGTCCCTGTCAATATAGGAGTGATGGTCAGTCCCTGTCAATACAGGAGTGATGGTCAGTCCCTGTCAATACAGGAGTGATGGTCACTCCCTGTCAATACAGGAGTGATGGTCAGTCCCTGTCAATACAGGAGTGATGGTCAGTCCCTGTCAATACAGGAGTGATGGTCAGTCCGTGCCTATACAGGAGTGATGGTCAGTCCCTGTCAATACAGGAGTGATGGTCAGTCCCTGTCTATAGACGAATGATGGTCAGTCCCTGTCTATACAGGAGTGATGGTCAGTTCCTGTCTATGCAGGAGTGATGGTCAGTCCCTGTCTATACAGGAGTGATGGTCAGTCCCTGTCAATACAGGAGTGATGGTCAGTCCCTGTCAATACAGGAGTGATGGTCAGTCCCTGTCAATACAGGAGTGATGGTCAGTCCCTGTCTATACAGGAGTGATGGTCAGTCCCCGTCAATACAGGAGTGATGGTCAGTCCCTGTCAATACAGGAGTGATGGTCAGTCCGTGTCTATGCAGGAGTGATGGTCAGTCCCTGTCTATACAGGAGTGATGTTTAGCCCCTGTCTATACAGGAGTGATGGTCAGTCCCTGTCTATGCAGGAGTGATGGTCAGTCCCTGTCAATACAGGAGTGATGGTCAATCGCTGCCTATACAGGAGTGATGGTCAGTCCCCGTCAATACAGGAGTGATGGTCAGTCCCTGTCTATACAGGAGTGATGGTCAATCGCTGCCTATACAGGAGTGATGGTCAGTCCCTGTCAATACAGGAGTGATGGTCAGTCCCTGTCTATACAGGAGTGATGGTCATTTCCTGTCTATACTATTAAATCCGTGAATCTTAAGGTATGGTGTTCTTCAATAAATAGACGGAGACTGCAGATCAACAATCAACAGGTGTTTACTGGATGAGGGTAGTCTAAAAACTAACAGTACAGATGCCTGCTCAGGGCTTATATACAGGTGTGGTCACTGCCGGTACTACAGTATACAGGAGCTGTAAAAGTAGTTCTCTCTTAAAGGTACATACACTACATATACAGGAGTGATGGTCAGTCCCTGTCTATACAGGAGTGATTGTCCGTGGTAGTTATGCCTCAGATCTGCTACAAGTCTCTGGAAGTCTCCACAATCCAGGGAGTGTCTGTCTGTATCTCCCTGGAATCTGAGTGCGACACTCATGGACGTCCTCTGATGCCCAGAACCTCCGGCCCAAGGGGTAAAAGCAAATATTAAAAGCTGAAAATTCCATTGCTCCATTTCAATTCAATAATGCTGCTGGAAATATTGGATACAATTAGGCAGTGAGTATGGGTATGTGGGAAAGGGGAAAAATCGAGCTGGATAATTCTGCCCATAAGAAGCAGACTAAAATGATTGAAACAAGCATTGGCATTGAAAGATGGCTGAGGGAGGGGGGGAAGGGAAATTCAGACAATTGTTAGAAACCTTGACAAGCGGTTGAGAACGGCAAGAAGAATGGACTTAATATTAAAAGAAAAACAAGGACATCAGGCATTGAAGTTGAGAGCTGAAAGAAGATACAATGGAATGGTCGAAAGGAACAGTAACTGTTAATGAAAAGAACACTGACTGCGGGAAGTCACATAACTGAGGCAGCAGTGCAAAGATTTTCAGATCATTTAGAACGCCTTCATTCTTATTTTTCTAAATTAAATTATATCTTCGGCATTCCAGATGATGATGATGATTTGGGTAGATATTTATAGATTGGGCACCACCCATGCTAGAGGGGAATGTATATAATCGATGGGTTGGGTAGAGCTCGTGAGTGGAGGTTGTATATAATCGATGGGTTGGGTGGAGTCCGTGAGAGGAGGTTGTATATAATTGAAGGGTTGGGTAGAGCTCGTGAGAGGAGGTTGTATATAATCGATGGGTTGGGTAGAGTCCATGAGAGGAGGTTGTATATAATCGATGGGTTGGGTAGAACCTGTGAAACGAGGTTGTATATAATCGATGGGTTGGGTAGAGCTCGTCAGAGGAGGCTGTATATAATCTATGGGTAGGTTAGAACCTGTGAGAGGAGGTTGTATATAATTGATGGGATGGTTAGAGTCCATGAGAGGAGTTTCCGCATAAACTATGGGTTGGGTAGAGTCCCAGAGAGGAGGTTGCGTATAATCTATGGGTTGGTTAGAACCCGTGAGAGGAAGTTGTATAGTATCGATGGGTGGGGTAGAGTCCATGAGAGGTGGTTGTATAATATCAATTGTTTTGGGTAGAGCTCGTGAGAGGAGGTTGTATATAATCGATGGGTTGGGTATTGTCCGTGACAGGAGGTTGTATAATATTGATGGCTTGGGTAGAATCCATGAGAGGTGGTTGTATATAATCGATTGGTTGGGTAGAGGCTGTGAGAGGAGGTTGTATAATATCGATGGGTTGGGTAGAGTCCGTGAGAGGAGGTTGTATAATATTGATGGGTTGGGTAGAGTCCGTGAGAGGAGGTTGTATATAATCAATTGGTTGGGTAGAGTCCGTGAGAGGAGGTTGTATAAAATCGATGGGTTGGTTAGAGTCCGTGAGAGGAGGTAGTATAATATTGATGGGTTGGGTAGAGTCCGTGAGAGGAGGTTGTATATAATCAATGGGTTGGGTAGAGTCCGTGAGAGGAGGTTGTATAATATCGATGGGTAGGGTAGAGCCCGTGAGAGGTGGTTGTATAATATCGATGGGTTGGGTAGAGTCCATGAGAGGAGGTTGTATAATATCGATGGGTTGGGTAGAGCCCGTGAGAGGAGGTTGTATGTAATCGATGCGTTGGGTAGAGCCCGTGAGAGGAGGTTGTATAATATCGATGGGTTGGGTAGAGCCCATGAGAGGAGGTTGTATATAATCGATGGGTTGGGTAGAGTCCATGCGCGGATGTTATATAATATCGATTGGTTGGGTAGAGTCCGTGAGAAGAGGTTGTATAATATCGATGGGTTGGGTAGAGTCCGAGAGAAGAGGTCGTATAATATCGATTGGTTGGGTAGAGTCCATGCGCGGAGGTTGTATAATATCGATTGGTTGGGTAGAGTCCGTGAGAAGAGGTTGTCTATAATCGATGGGTTGGGTAGAGTCCGTGAGAGGAGGTTGTATATAATAAATGGGTTGGCTAGAGTCCGTGAGAGGAGGTTATATATAATCGATGGGTTGGGCAGAGCGCGTGAGAGGAGGTTGTATAATACCGAAGGGTTGGTAGAGCTCGTGAGAGGAGGTTGTATATAATCGATGGGTTGGGTAGAGTCCATGAGAGGAGGTTGTATATTATCGATGGGTTGGGTAGAGTCCGTGAGTGGTGGTTGTATAATATTGATGGTTTGGGTAGAGTCCGTGAGAGGAGGTTGTATATAATCGATGGGTTGGTTAGACTCCATGAGAGGAGGTTGTTTAATATCGATGGGTTGGGTAGAGACCGGGAGAAGAGGTTGTATAATATCGATGGGTTGGGTAGAGTCCGTGAGAGGTGGTTGTATATAATCGATGGGTTGGTTAGAGTCCATGAGAGGAGGTAAAATATAATCGATGGGTTGGGTAGAATCAATGACAGGAGATTGCGTATAATCTATGGGTTGGTTAGAACCCATGAGAGGAGGTTGTATAATATCGATGGGTTGTGAAGAGTCCATGAGATGAGGTTGTATATAATCGATGGGTTGGGTAGAGTCCGTGAGAGGAGGTTGTATATAATCGATGGGTTGGGTACAGTCCGTGAGAAGAGGTTGTATAATATCGATGGGCGGGGCAGAGCCCGTGAGTGGAGGTTGCGTAATATCGATGGGTTGGGTAGAGTCCGTGAGAGGAGGTTGTATAATATCGATGGGTTGGGTAGAGTCCGAGAGAGGAGGTTGTATATAATCAATGTGTTGGGTGGAGTCCGTGAGAGGAGGTTGTATACAATCGATGGATTGGGGAGAGTCCGTGAGAGGAGGTTGTATAATATTGATGGGTTGGGTAGAGTCCGTGAGAGGAGGTTGTATATAATCGATGGATTGGGTAGAGCCCGTGAGAGGAGGTTGCGTGTAATCTATGGGTTGGTTAGAACCCGTGAGAGGAGGTTATATAATATCGATGGGTTGGGTAGAGTCCGTGAGAGGAGGTTGTATAATATCGATGGGTTGGGTAGAGTCCATGAGAGGAGGTTGTATAATATCGATGGGTTGGGTAGAGCCCGTGAGAGGAGGTTGTCTGTAATCGATGCGATGGGTAGAGCCCGTGAGAGGAGGTTGTATAATATCGATGGGTTGGGTAGAGCCCATGAGAGGAGGTTGCATATAATCGATGGTTTGGGTAGAGTCCATGCGCGGAGGCTTTATAATATCAATTGGTTGGGTAGAGTCCGTGAGAAGAGTTTGTATAATATCAATGGGTTGGGTAGAGTCCGAGAGAAGAGGTCGTATAATATCGATTGTTTGGGTAGAGTCCGTGAGAAGAGGTTGTATATAATCGATGGGTTGGTTAGACTCCATGAGAGGAGGTTGTATAATATCGATGGGTTGGGTAGAGTTCATGAGAGGAGGTTGTATATAATCGATGGGTTGGTTAGAGTCCATGAGAGGAGGTTGTATAATATCGATGGGTTGGGTAGAGTCCGTGAGAGGTGGTTGTATATAATCGATGGGTTGGTTAGAGTCCGTGAGAGGAGGCTATATATAATCGATGGGTTGGGTAGAATCAATGACAGGAGATTGCGTATAATCTATGCGTTGGTTCGAACCCGTGAGAGGAGGTTGTATAATATCGATGGATTGTGTACAGTCCATGAGAGGAGGTTGTATATAATCGATGGGTTGGTTTGAGTCCGTGAGAGGAGGTTGCATATAATCTATGGTTGGTTAGAACCCGTGAGAGGAGGTTGTATAATATCGATGGGTTGTGCAGAATCCATGAGAGGAGGTTGTATATAATGGATGGGTTGGGTAGAGTCCGTGAGAGGAGGTTGTATATAATCGATGGGTTGGGTAGAGCCCGTGAGAGGAGGTTGTATAATATCGAAGGGTTGGTAGAGCTCGTGAGAGGAGGTTGTATATAATCGATGGGTTGGGTAGAGTCCGTGAGAGGAGGTTGTATATTATCGATGGGTTGGTTAGAGTCCGTGAGTGGTGGTTGTATAATATTGATGGTTTGGGTAGAGTCCGTGAGAGGAGGTTGTATATAATCGATGGGTTGGTTAGACTCCATGAGAGGAGGTTGTATAATATCGATGGGTTGGGTAGAGTTCATGAGAGGAGGTTGTATATAATCGATGGGTTGGTTAGAGTCCATGAGAGGAGGTTGTATAATATCGATGGGTTGGGTAGAGTCCGTGAGAGGTGGTTGTATATAATCGATGGGTTGGTTAGAGTCCGTGAGAGGAGGCTATATATAATCGATGGGTTGGGTAGAATCAATGACAGGAGATTGCGTATAATCTATGCGTTGGTTCGAACCCGTGAGAGGAGGTTGTATAATATCGATGGATTGTGTACAGTCCATGAGAGGAGGTTGTATATAATCGATGGGTTGGTTTGAGTCCGTGAGAGGAGGTTGCATATAATCTATGGTTGGTTAGAACCCGTGAGAGGAGGTTGTATAATATCGATGGGTTGTGCAGAATCCATGAGAGGAGGTTGTATATAATGGATGGGTTGGGTAGAGTCCGTGAGAGGAGGTTGTATATAATCGATGGGTTGGGTAGAGTCTGTGAGAGTAGGTTGTATAATATTGGTGGTTTGGGTAGAGTCCGTGAGAGGTGGTTGTATATAATCGATGGGTTGGTTTGAGTCCGTGAGAGGAGGTTGCATATAATCTATGGTTGGTTAGAACCCGTGACAAGAGGTTGTATAATATCGATGGGTTGTGTAGAGTCCATGAGAGGAGGTTGTATATAATCGATGGGTTGGGTAGAGTCCGTGAGAGGAGGTTGTATATAATCGATGGGTTGGGTAGAGTCCGTGAGAAGAGGTTGTATAATATCGATGGGCGGGGTAGAGCCCATGAGTGGAGTTTGCGTAATATCGATGGGTTGGGTAGAGTCCGTGAGAGGAGGTTGTATATAATCGATGGATTGGGTCGAGTCCGTGAGAGGAGGTTGTATAATATTGATGGGTTGGGTAGAGTCCGTGAGAGGAGGTTGTGTATAATCAATGTGTTGGGTAGAGTCCGTGAGAGGAGGTTGTATATAATCGATGGATTGGGTAGAGTCCGTGAGAGGAGGTTGTATAATATTGATGGGTTGGGTAGAGTCCGTGAGAGGAGGTTGTATATAATCAATGTGTTGGGTAGAGTCCGTGAGAGGATGTTGTATATAATCAATGGATTGGGTAGAGACCGTGAGAGGTGGTTGTATAATATCGATGGTTTGGGTAGAGCCCGTGAGAGGAGGTTGCGTGTAATCTATGGGTTGGTTAGAACCCGTGAGAGGAGGTTATATAATATCGATGGGTTGGGTAGAGTCCATGAGAGGAGGTTGTATAATATCGATGGGTTGGGTAGAGTCCATGCTCGGAGGTTATATAATATCGATTGGTTGGGTAGAGTCCGTGAGAAGAGGTTGTATAATATCAATGGGTTGGGTAGAGTCCCGGAGAGGAGGTTGCGTATAATCTATGGCTTGGTTAGAACCCGTGAGAGGAGGTTGTATAATATCGATGGGTTGGGTAGAGTCCATGAGAGGTGGTGGTATAATATCGATTGTTTTGGGTAGAGCTCGAGAGAGGAGGTTGTATATAATCGAAGGGTTGGGTATTGTCCGTGAGAGGATGTTGTATGATATTGATGGGTTGGGTAGAGTCCGTGAGAAGAGGTTTTATAATATTGATGTGTTGGTTAGAGTCCGTGAGAGGAGGTTGTATAATATTGATGGGTTGGTTAGAGTCCGTGAGAGGAGGTTGTATAATATTGATGGGTGGGGTAGAGTCCGTAACAGGAGGTTGCATAAAATCGATGGGTTGGTTAGAGTCCGTGAGAGGAGGTTGTATAAAATCAATGGGTTGGGTAGAGTCCGTGAGAGGAGGTTGTATAATATTGATGGGTTGGGTAGAGTCTGTGAGAGGAGGTTGTATAATATTGATGGGTGGGGTAGAGTCCGTAAGAGGAGGTTGCATAAAATCGATGGGTTGTTTAGAGTCCGTGAGAGGAGGTTGTATAAAATCAATGGGTTGGGCAGAGTCCGTGAGAGGAGGTTGTATAATATCGATGGGTTGGGTAGAGCCCGTCACAGGTGGTTGTATAATATCGATGGGTGGGGTAGAGCCCGTGAGAGGAGGTTGCGTGTAATCTATGGATTGGGTAGAGACCATGAGAGGTGGTTGTATAATATCGATGGGATGGGTAGAGCCCGTGAGAGGAGGTAGCGTGTAATCTATGGGTTGGTTAGAGCCTGTGAGAGGAGGTTATATAATATCGATGGGTTGGGTAGAGTCCATGAGAGGAGGTTGTATAATATCGATGGGTTGGGTAGAGCCCGTGAGAGGAGGTTGTATAATATCGATGGGTTGGGTAGAGCCCGTGAGAGGAGGTTGTATGTAATCGATGCGATGGGTAGAGCCCGTGAGAGGAGGTTGTATAATATCGTTGGGTTGGGTAGAGCCCATGAGAGGAGGTTGTATATAATCGATGGGTTGGGTAGAGTCCATGCTCGGAGGTTATATAATATCGATTGGTTGGGTAGAGTCCGTGAGAAGAGGTTGTATAATATCAATGGGTTGGGAAGAGCCCATGAGAGGAGGTTGTATATAATCGATGGGTTGGGTAGAGTCCATGCGCGGAGGTTGTATAATATCGATTGGTTGGGTAGACTCCGTGAGAAGAGGTTGTCTATAATCGATGGGTTGGCTAGAGTCCGTGAGAGGAGGTTGTATATAATAAATGGGTTGGCTAGAGTCCGTGAGAGGAGGTTATATATAATCGATGGGTTGGGTAGAGCCCGTGAGAGGAGCTGTATAATATCGAAGGGTTCGTAGAGCTCGTGAGAGGAGGTTGTATGTAATCGATGGGTTGGGTAGAGTCCGTGAGAGGAGGTTGTATATTATCGATGGGTTGGGTAGAGTCCGTTAGTGGTGGTTGTATAATATCGATGGGTTGGGTAGAGTTCATGAGAGGAGGTTGTATATAATCGATGGGTTGGTTAGAGTCCATGAGAGGAGGTTGTTTAATATCGATGGGTTGGGTAGAGTCCGTGAGAGGAGGTTGTATAATATCGATGGGTTGGGTAGAGTCCGTGAGATGTGGTTGTATATAATCGATGGGTTGGTTAGAGTCCGTGAGAGGAGGTTATATATAATCGATGGGTTGGGTAGAATCAATGACAGGAGATAGCGTATAATCTATGGGTTGATTAGAACTCGTGAGAGGAGGTTGTATAATATCGATGGATTGTGTAGAGTCCATGAGAGGAGGTTGTGTATAATCGATGGGTTGGGTAGAGTCTGTGAGAGTAGGTTGTATAATATTGATGGGTTGGGTAGAGTCCGTGAGAGGAGGTTGTATATAATCGATGGGTTGGTTTGAGTCCGTGAGAGGAGGTTGCATATAATCTATGGGTTGGTTAAAACCCGTGAGAGGAGGTTGTATAATATCGATGGGTTGTGTAGAGTCCATGAGAGGAGGTTGTATATAATCGATGGGTTGGGTAGAGTCCGTGAGAGGAGGTTGTATGTAATCGATGGGTTGGGTAGAGTCCGTGAGAAGAGGTTGTATAATATCGATGGGCGGGGTAGAGCCCGTGAGTGGAGGTTGTGTAATATCGATGGGTTGGGTAGAGTCCGTGAGAGGAGGTTGTATATAATCGATGGGTTGGGTAGAGTCCGTGAGAGGAAGTTGTATATAATCGATGGATTGGGTAGAGTCCGTGAGAGGAGGTTGTATAATATTGATGGGTTGGGTAGAGTCCGTGAGAGCAGGTTGTATATAAACGATGGGTTCGGTAGAGCCCGTGAGAAGAGGTTATACATAATCGATGGGATGGGTAGAGTCCGTGAGAGGAGGTTGTATATAATCAATGGGGTTGGTTAGAGCCCGTGAGAGGAGGTTGCGTAATATCGATAGGTTGGGTAGAGTCCGTGAGAGGAGGTTGTATAATATTGATGGGTTGGGTGGAATCCGTGAGAGGGGGTTGCATATAATCGATGGGTTGGGTAGAGCCCGTGAGAGGAGTTTCCGTATAAACTATGGGTTGGGTAGAGTCCGTGAGAAGAGGTTGTATAATATCAATGGGTTGGGTAGAGTCCCGGAGAGGAGATTGCGTATAATCTATGGCTTGGTTAGAACCCGTGAGAGGAGGTTGTATAATATCGATGGGTTGGGTAGAGTCCATGAGAGGTGGTGGTATAATATCGATTGTTTTGGGTAGAGCTCGAGAGAGGAGGTTGTATATAATCGAAGGGTTGGGTATTGTCCATGAGAGGATGTTGTATGATATTGATGGGTTGGGTAGAGTCCGTGAGAAGAGGTTTTATAATATTGATGTGTTGGTTAGAGTCCGTGAGAGGAGGTTGTATAATATTGATGGGTTGGTTAGAGTCCGTGAGAGGAGGTTGTATAATATTGATGGGTGGGGTAGAGTCCGTAACAGGAGGTTGCATAAAATCGATGGGTTGGTTAGAGTCCGTGAGAGGAGGTTGTATAAAATCAATCGGTTGGGTAGAGTCCGTGAGAGGATGTTGTATGATATTGATGGGTTGGGTAGAGTCCGTGAGAAGAGGTTTTATAATATTGATGTGTTGGTTAGAGTCCGTGAGAGGAGGTTGTATAATATTGATGGGTTGGTTAGAGTCCGTGAGAGGAGGTATATAATATCGATGGGTTGGGTTGAGTCCATGAGAGGAGGTTGTATATAATCAATGGGTTCGGTAGAGCCCGTGAGAGGTGGTTGCATAATATCGATGGTTTGGGTAGAGCCCGTGAGAGGAGGTTGCGTATAATCTATGGGTTGGTTAAAACCCGTGAGAGGAGGTTGTATAATATCGATGGGTTGCGTAGAGTCCATGAGAGGAGGTTGCATATAATCGATGGGTTGGGTAGTGTCCATGAGAGGAGGTTGTATAATATCGATGGGTTGGGTAGAGTCCATGAGAGGAGGTTGTATAATATCGATGGGTTGGGTAGAGTCCGTGAGAGGAGGTTGTATGTTATCGATGGGTTGGGTAGAGTCCGTGAGAGGAGGTTGTATATAATCGATGGGTTGGTTAGAGTCCATGAGAGGAGGTTGTATAATATCGATGGGTTGGGTAGAGTCCGTGAGTGGAGGTTGTATATAATCGATGGGTTGGGTAGAGTCCGTGAGAAGAGGTTGTATAATATCGATGTGTTGGGTAGAGTCCGTGAGAAGAGGTTGTGTAATATCGATGGGTTGGGTAGAGTCCGTGAGAGGTGGTTGTATATAATCGATGGGTTGGTTAGAGTCTGTGAGAGGAGGTTATATATAATCGATGGGTTGGGTAGAATCCATGACAGGAGATTGCGTATAATCTATGGGTTGGTTAGAACCCGTGAGAGGAGGTTGTATAATATCGATGGGTTGTGTAGAGCCCATGAGAGGAGGTTGTGTATAATCGATGGGTTGGGTAGAGTCTGTGAGAGTAGGTTGTATAATATTGATGGGTTGGGTAGAGTCCCTGAGAGGAGGTTGTATATAATCGATGGGTTGGTTTGAGACCGTGAGAGGAGGTTGCGTATAATCGATGGTTTGGGTAGAGTCCGTGAGAGGAGGTTGTATATAATCGATGGGTTGGGTAGAGTCCGTGAGAAGAGGTTGTATAATATCGATGGGCGGGGTAGAGCCCGTGAGTGGAGGTTGCGTAATATCGATGGGTTGGGTAGAGTCCATGAGAGGAGGTTGTATATAATCGATGGGTTGGGTAGAGTTCATGAGAGGAGGTTGTATATAATCGATGGGTTGGTTAGAGTCCATGAGAGGAGGTTGTTTAATATCGATGGGTTGGGTAGAGTCCGTGAGAGGAGGTTGTATAATATCGATGGGTTGGGTAGAGTCCGTGAGAGGTGGTTGTATATAATCGATGGGTTGGTTAGAGTCCGTGAGAGGAGGTTATATATAATCGATGGGTTGGGTAGAATCAATGACAGGAGATTGCGTATAATCTATGGGTTGGTTAGAACTCGTGAGAGGAGGTTGTATAATATCGATGGATTGTGTAGAGTCCATGAGAGGAGGTTGTGTATAATCGATGGGTTGGGTAGAGTCTGTGAGAGTAGGTTGTATAATATTGATGGGTTGGGTAGAGTCTGTGAGAGGATGTTGTATATAATCGATGGGTTGGTTTGAGTCCGTGAGAGGAGGTTGCATATAATCTATGGGTTGGTTAAAACCCGTGAGAGGAGGTTGTATAATATCGATGGGTTGTGTAGAGTCCATGAGAGGAGGTTGTATATAATCGATGGGTTGGGTAGAGTCCGTGAGAGGAGGTTGTATATAATCGATGGGTTGGGTAGAGTCCGTGAGAAGAGGTTGTATAATATCGATGGGCGGGGTAGAGCCCGTGAGTGGAGGTTGTGTAATATCGATGGGTTGGGTAGAGTCCGTGAGAGGAGGTTGTATATAATCGATGGGTTGGGTAGAGTCCGTGAGAGGAAGTTGTATCTAATCAATGGATTGGGTAGAGTCCGTGAGAGCAGGTTGTATATAAACGATGGGTTCGGTAGAGCCCGTGAGAACAGGTTGTATAATATCGATGTGTTGGGTAGAGTCCGTGAGAGGAGGTTGTATATAATCAATGGGGTTGGTTAGAGCCCGTGAGAGGAGGTTGCGTAATATCGATAGGTTTGGTAGAGTCCGTGAGAGGAGGTTGTATAATATTGATGGGTTGGGTGGAATCCGTGAGAGGGGGTTGCATATAATCGATGGGTTGGGTAGAGCCCGTGAGAGGAGTTTCCGTATAATCTATGGGTTGGGTAGAGTCCGTGAGAAGAGGTTGTATAATATCAATGGGTTGGGTAGAGTCCCGGAGAGGAGGTTGCGTATAATCTATGGCTTGGTTAGAACCCGTGAGAGGAGGTTGTATAATATCGATGGGTTGGGTAGAGTCCATGAGAGGTGGTGGTATAATATCGATTGTTTTGGGTAGAGCTCGAGAGAGGAGGTTGTATATAATCGAAGGGTTGGGTATTGTCCGTGAGAGGATGTTGTATGATATTGATGGGTTGGGTAGAGTCCGTGAGAAGAGGTTTTATAATATTGATGTGTTGGGTAGAGTCCGTGAGAGGAGGTTGTATAATATTGATGGGTTGGTTAGAGTCCGTGAGAGGAGGTTGTATAATATTGATGGGTGGGGTAGAGTCCGTAACAGGAGGTTGCATAAAATCGATGGGTTGGTTAGAGTCCGTGAGAGGAGGTTGTATAAAATCAATGGGTTGGGTAGAGTCCGTGAGAGGAGGTTGTATAATATTGATGGGTTGGGTAGAGTCTGTGAGAGGAGGTTGTATAATATTGATGGGTGGGGTAGAGTCCGTAAGAGGAGGTTGCATAAAATTGATGGGTTGGTTAGAGTCCGTGAGAGGAGGTTGTATAAAATCAATGGGTTGGGTAGAGTCCGTGAGAGGAGGTTGTATAATATCGATGGGTTGGGTAGAGCCCGTCAGAGGTGGTTGTATAATATCGATGGGTGGGGTAGAGCCCGTGAGAGGAGGTTGCGTGTAATCTATGGGTTGGTTAGAAGCCGTGAGAGGAGGTTGTATAATATCGATGTGTTGGGTAAAGTCCGTGAGAGGTGGTTGTATGTAATCGATGGGTTGGGTAGAGTCCGTGAGAGGAGGTTGTATAATATCGATGGGTTGGTTAGAGCCGATGAGAGGAGGTTGTATATAATCGAAGGGTTGGGTAGAGTCCATGAGTGGTGGTTGTATAATATTGATGGGTTGGGTAGAGTCCGTGAGAGGAGGTTGTATATAATCGATGGTTTGGTTAGACTCCATGAGAGGAGGTTGTATAATATCGATGGGTTGGGTAGAGTTCATGAGAGGAGGTTGTATATAATCGATGGGTTGGTTAGAGTCCATGAGAGGAGGTTGTATAATATCGATGGGTTGGGTAGAGTCCGTGAGAGGTGGTTGTTTAATATCGATAGGTTGGGTAGAGTCCGTGAGAGGAGGTTGTATAATATCGATGGGTTGGGTAGAGTCCGTGAGAGGAGGTTGTATATCATCGATGGGCTGGTTAGAGTCCGTGAGAGGAGGTTGCGTATAATCTATGGTTTGGTTAGAACCCGTGAGAGGAGGTTGTATAATAGCGATGGGTTGTGTAGAGACTATGAGAGAAGGTTGTATATAATCGATGGGTTGGGTAGAGTCCGTGAGTGGAGATTGTATATAATTGATGGGTTGGGTAGAGTCCATGAGAGGAGCTTGTATAATATCGATTGGTTGGGTAGAGTCCATGCGCGGAGGTTGTATAATATCGATGGTTTGGGTAGAGTCTGTCAGAAGAGGTTGTCTATAATCGATGGGTTGGGTAGAGTCCGTGAGATGAGGTTGTATAATATCGATGGGTTGGGTAGAGCTCGTGAGAGGAGGTTGTATATAATCGATGGGTTGGGTAGAGTCCGTGACAGTAGGTTGTATAATCTTGATTGGTTGGGTAGAGCCCGTGAGAGGAGGTTGTATATAATCGATGGATTGTTTAGAGTCCGTGAGAGGAGGTTGCATAATATTGATGGGTTGGGTAGAGTCCGTGAGAGGAGGTTGTATATAATCAATGTGTTGGGTAGAGTCCGTGAGAGGAGGTTGTATAATATCGATGGGTTGGGTTGAGTCCATGAGAGGAGGTTGTATATAATCGATGGGTTGGGTAGTGTCCATGAGAGGAGGTTGCATAATATCGATGGTTTGGGTAGAGCCCGTGAGAGGAGGTTGCGTATAATCTATGGGTTGGTTAGAACCCGTGAGAGGAGGTTGTATAATATCGATGGGTTGGGTAGAGTCCATGAGAGGAGGTTGTATATAATCGATGGGTTGGGTAGTGTCCATGAGAGGAGGTTGTATAATATCGATGGGTTGGGTAGAGTCCGTGAGAGGAGGTTGTATGTTATCGATGGGTTGGGTAGAGTCCGTGAGAGGAGGTTGTATATAATCGATGGGTTGGTTAGAGTCCATGAGAGGAGGTTGTATAATATCGATGGGTTGGGTAGAGTCCATGAGAGGTGGTGGTATAATATCGATTGTTTTGGGTAGAGCTCGAGAGAGGAGGTTGTATATAATCGAAGGGTTGGGTATTGTCCGTGAGAGGATGTTGTATGATATTGATGGGTTGGGTAGAGTCCGTGAGAAGAGGTTTTATAATATTGATGTGTTGGTTTGAGTCCGTGAGAGGAGGTTGTATAATATTGATGGGTTGGTTAGAGTCCGTGAGAGGAGGTTGTATAATATTGATGGGTGGGGTAGAGTCCGTAACAGGAGGTTGCATAAAATCGATGGGTTGGTTAGAGTCCGTGAGAGGAGGTTGTATAAAATCAATGGGTTGGGTAGAGTCCGTGAGAGGAGGTTGTATAATATTGATGGGTTGGGTAGAGTCTGTGAGAGGAGGTTGTATAATATTGATGGGTGGGGTAGAGTCCGTAAGAGGAGGTTGCATAAAATCGATGGGTTGTTTAGAGTCCGTGAGAGGAGGTTGTATAAAATCAATGGGTTGGGCAGAGTCCGTGAGAGGAGGTTGTATAATATCGATGGGTTGGGTAGAGCCCGTCACAGGTGGTTGTATAATATCGATGGGTGGGGTAGAGCCCGTGAGAGGAGGTTGCGTGTAATCTATGGATTGGGTAGAGACCATGAGAGGTGGTTGTATAATATCGATGGGTTGGGTAGAGCCCGTGAGAGGAGGTAGCGTGTAATCTATGGGTTGATTAGAGCCTGTGAGAGGAGGTTATATAATATCGATGGGTTGGGTAGAGTCCATGAGAGGAGGTTGTATAATATCGATGGGTTGGGTAGAGCCCGTGAGAGGAGGTTGTATAATATCGATGGGTTGGGTAGAGCCCGTGAGAGGAGGTTGTATGTAATCGATGCGATGGGTAGAGCCCGTGAGAGGAGGTTGTATAATATCGTTGGGTTGGGTAGAGCCCATGAGAGGAGGTTGTATATAATCGATGGGTTGGGTAGAGTCCATGCTCGGAGGTTATATAATATCGATTGGTTGGGTAGAGTCCGTGAGAAGAGGTTGTATAATATCAATGGGTTGGGAAGAGCCCATGAGAGGAGGTTGTATATAATCGATGGGTTGGGTAGAGTCCATGCGCGGAGGTTGTATAATATCGATTGGTTGGGTAGACTCCGTGAGAAGAGGTTGTCTATAATCGATGGGTTGGCTAGAGTCCGTGAGAGGAGGTTGTATATAATAAATGGGTTGGCTAGAGTCCGTGAGAGGAGGTTATATATAATCGATGGGTTGGGTAGAGCCCGTGAGAGGAGCTGTATAATATCGAAGGGTTCGTAGAGCTCGTGAGAGGAGGTTGTATGTAATCGATGGGTTGGGTAGAGTCCGTGAGAGGAGGTTGTATATTATCGATGGGTTGGGTAGAGTCCGTTAGTGGTGGTTGTATAATATCGATGGGTTGGGTAGAGTTCATGAGAGGAGGTTGTATATAATCGATGGGTTGGTTAGAGTCCATGAGAGGAGGTTGTTTAATATCGATGGGTTGGGTAGAGTCCGTGAGAGGAGGTTGTATAATATCGATGGGTTGGGTAGAGTCCGTGAGATGTGGTTGTATATAATCGATGGGTTGGTTAGAGTCCGTGAGAGGAGGTTATATATAATCGATGGGTTGGGTAGAATCAATGACAGGAGATAGAGTATAATCTATGGGTTGATTAGAACTCGTGAGAGAAGGTTGTATAATATCGATGGATTGTGTAGAGTCCATGAGAGGAGGTTGTGTATAATCGATGGGTTGGGTAGAGTCTGTGAGAGTAGGTTGTATAATATTGATGGGTTGGGTAGAGTCCGTGAGAGGAGGTTGTATATAATCGATGGGTTGGTTTGAGTCCGTGAGAGGAGGTTGCATATAATCTATGGGTTGGTTAAAACCCGTGAGAGGAGGTTGTATAATATCGATGGGTTGTGTAGAGTCCATGAGAGGAGGTTGTATATAATCGATGGGTTGGGTAGAGTCCGTGAGAGGAGGTTGTATGTAATCGATGGGTTGGGTAGAGTCCGTGAGAAGAGGTTGTATAATATCGATGGGCGGGGTAGAGCCCGTGAGTGGAGGTTGTGTAATATCGATGGGTTGGGTAGAGTCCGTGAGAGGAGGTTGTATATAATCGATGGGTTGGGTAGAGTCCGTGAGAGGAAGTTGTATATAATCGATGGATTGGGTAGAGTCCGTGAGAGGAGGTTGTATAATATTGATGGGTTGGGTAGAGTCCGTGAGAGCAGGTTGTATATAAACGATGGGTTCGGTAGAGCCCGTGAGAACAGGTTGTATAATATCGATGTGTTGGGTAGAGTCCGTGAGAGGAGGTTGTATATAATCGATTGCTTCGGTAGAGCCCGTGAGAAGAGGTTATACATAATCGATGGGATGGGTAGAGTCCGTGAGAGGAGGTTGTATATAATCAATGGGGTTGGTTAGAGCCCGTGAGAGGAGGTTGCGTAATATCGATAGGTTGGGTAGAGTCCGTGAGAGGAGGTTGTATAATATTGATGGGTTGGGTGGAATCCGTGAGAGGGGGTTGCATATAATCGATGGGTTGGGTAGAGCCCGTGAGAGGAGTTTCCGTATAAACTATGGGTTGGGTAGAGTCCGTGAGAAGAGGTTGTATAATATCAATGGGTTGGGTAGAGTCCCGGAGAGGAGATTGCGTATAATCTATGGCTTGGTTAGAACCCGTGAGAGGAGGTTGTATAATATCGATGGGTTGGGTAGAGTCCATGAGAGGTGGTGGTATAATATCGATTGTTTTGGGTAGAGCTCGAGAGAGGAGGTTGTATATAATCGAAGGGTTGGGTATTGTCCATGAGAGGATGTTGTATGATATTGATGGGTTGGGTAGAGTCCGTGAGAAGAGGTTTTATAATATTGATGTGTTGGTTAGAGTCCGTGAGAGGAGGTTGTATAATATTGATGGGTTGGTTAGAGTCCGTGAGAGGAGGTTGTATAATATTGATGGGTGGGGTAGAGTCCGTAACAGGAGGTTGCATAAAATCGATGGGTTGGTTAGAGTCCGTGAGAGGAGGTTGTATAAAATCAATCGGTTGGGTAGAGTCCGTGAGAGGATGTTGTATGATATTGATGGGTTGGGTAGAGTCCGTGAGAAGAGGTTTTATAATATTGATGTGTTGGTTAGAGTCCGTGAGAGGAGGTTGTATAATATTGATGGGTTGGTTAGAGTCCGTGAGAGGAGGTATATAATATCGATGGGTTGGGTTGAGTCCATGAGAGGAGGTTGTATATAATCAATGGGTTCGGTAGAGCCCGTGAGAGGTGGTTGCATAATATCGATGGTTTGGGTAGAGCCCGTGAGAGGAGGTTGTATATAATCAATGGGTTCGGTAGAGCCCGTGAGAGGTGGTTGCATATAATCGATGGGTTGGGTAGTGTCCATGAGAGGAGGTTGTATAATATCGATGGGTTGGGTAGAGTCCATGAGAGGAGGTTGTATAATATCGATGGGTTGGGTAGAGTCCGTGAGAGGAGGTTGTATGTTATCGATGGGTTGGGTAGAGTCCGTGAGAGGAGGTTGTATATAATCGATGGGTTGGTTAGAGTCCATGAGAGGAGGTTGTATAATATCGATGGGTTGGGTAGAGTCCGTGAGTGGAGGTTGTATATAATCGATGGGTTGGGTAGAGTCCGTGAGAAGAGGTTGTATAATATCGATGTGTTGGGTAGAGTCCGTGAGAAGAGGTTGTGTAATATCGATGGGTTGGGTAGAGTCCGTGAGAGGTGGTTGTATATAATCGATGGGTTGGTTAGAGTCTGTGAGAGGAGGTTATATATAATCGATGGGTTGGGTAGAATCCATGACAGGAGATTGCGTATAATCTATGGGTTGGTTAGAACCCGTGAGAGGAGGTTGTATAATATCGATGGGTTGTGTAGAGCCCATGAGAGGAGGTTGTGTATAATCGATGGGTTGGGTAGAGTCTGTGAGAGTAGGTTGTATAATATTGATGGGTTGGGTAGAGTCCCTGAGAGGAGGTTGTATATAATCGATGGGTTGGTTTGAGACCGTGAGAGGAGGTTGCGTATAATCGATGGTTTGGGTAGAGTCCGTGAGAGGAGGTTGTATATAATCGATGGGTTGGGTAGAGTCCGTGAGAAGAGGTTGTATAATATCGATGGGCGGGGTAGAGCCCGTGAGTGGAGGTTGCGTAATATCGATGGGTTGGGTAGAGTCCATGAGAGGAGGTTGTATATAATCGATGGGTTGGGTAGAGTTCATGAGAGGAGGTTGTATATAATCGATGGGTTGGTTAGAGTCCATGAGAGGAGGTTGTTTAATATCGATGGGTTGGGTAGAGTCCGTGAGAGGAGGTTGTATAATATCGATGGGTTGGGTAGAGTCCGTGAGAGGTGGTTGTATATAATCGATGGGTTGGTTAGAGTCCGTGAGAGGAGGTTATATATAATCGATGGGTTGGGTAGAATCAATGACAGGAGATTGCGTATAATCTATGGGTTGGTTAGAACTCGTGAGAGGAGGTTGTATAATATCGATGGATTGTGTAGAGTCCATGAGAGGAGGTTGTGTATAATCGATGGGTTGGGTAGAGTCTGTGAGAGTAGGTTGTATAATATTGATGGGTTGGGTAGAGTCTGTGAGAGGAGGTTGTATATAATCGATGGGTTGGTTTGAGTCCGTGAGAGGAGGTTGCATATAATCTATGGGTTGGTTAAAACCCGTGAGAGGAGGTTGTATAATATCGATGGGTTGTGTAGAGTCCATGAGAGGAGGTTGTATATAATCGATGGGTTGGGTAGAGTCCGTGAGAGGAGGTTGTATATAATCGATGGGTTGGGTAGAGTCCGTGAGAAGAGGTTGTATAATATCGATGGGCGGGGTAGAGCCCGTGAGTGGAGGTTGTGTAATATCGATGGGTTGGGTAGAGTCCGTGAGAGGAGGTTGTATATAATCGATGGGTTGTGTAGAGTCCGTGAGAGGAAGTTGTATCTAATCAATGGATTGGGTAGAGTCCGTGAGAGCAGGTTGTATATAAACGATGGGTTCGGTAGAGCCCGTGAGAACAGGTTGTATAATATCGATGTGTTGGGTAGAGTCCGTGAGAGGAGGTTGTATATAATCAATGGGGTTGGTTAGAGCCCGTGAGAGGAGGTTGCGTAATATCGATAGGTTTGGTAGAGTCCGTGAGAGGAGGTTGTATAATATTGATGGGTTGGGTGGAATCCGTGAGAGGGGGTTGCATATAATCGATGGGTTGGGTAGAGCCCGTGAGAGGAGTTTCCGTATAATCTATGGGTTGGGTAGAGTCCGTGAGAAGAGGTTGTATAATATCAATGGGTTGGGTAGAGTCCCGGAGAGGAGGTTGCGTATAATCTATGGCTTGGTTAGAACCCGTGAGAGGAGGTTGTATAATATCGATGGGTTGGGTAGAGTCCATGAGAGGTGGTGGTATAATATCGATTGTTTTGGGTAGAGCTCGAGAGAGGAGGTTGTATATAATCGAAGGGTTGTGTATTGTCCGTGAGAGGATGTTGTATGATATTGATGGGTTGGGTAGAGTCCGTGAGAAGAGGTTTTATAATATTGATGTGTTGGTTAGAGTCCGTGAGAGGAGGTTGTATAGTATTGATGGGTTGGTTAGAGTCCGTGAGAGGAGGTTGTATAATATTGATGGGTGGGGTAGAGTCCGTAACAGGAGGTTGCATAAAATCGATGGGTTGGTTAGAGTCCGTGAGAGGAGGTTGTATAAAATCAATGGGTTGGGTAGAGTCCGTGAGAGGAGGTTGTATAATATTGATGGGTTGGGTAGAGTCTGTGAGAGGAGGTTGTATAATATTGATGGGTGGGGTAGAGTCCGTAAGAGGAGGTTGCATAAAATTGATGGGTTGGTTAGAGTCCGTGAGAGGAGGTTGTATAAAATCAATGGGTTGGGTAGAGTCCGTGAGAGGAGGTTGTATAATATCGATGGGTTGGGTAGAGCCCGTCAGAGGTGGTTGTATAATATCGATGGGTGGGGTAGAGCCCGTGAGAGGAGGTTGCGTGTAATCTATGGGTTGGTTAAAAGCCGTGAGAGGAGGTTGTATAATATCGATGTGTTGGGTAAAGTCCGTGAGAGGTGGTTGTATGTAATCGATGGGTTGGGTAGAGTCCGTGAGAGGAGGTTGTATAATATCGATGGGTTTGTTAGAGCCGATGAGAGGAGGTTGTATATAATCGAAGGGTTGGGTAGAGTCCATGAGTGGTGGTTGTATAATATTGATGGGTTGGGTAGAGTCCGTGAGAGGAGGTTGTATATAATCGATGGTTTGGTTAGACTCCATGAGAGGAGGTTGTATAATATCGATGGGTTGGGTAGAGTTCATGAGAGGAGGTTGTATATAATCGATAGGTTGGGTAGAGTCCGTGAGAGGAGGTTGTATAATATCGATGGGTTGGGTAGAGTCCGTGAGAGGAGGTTGTATATCATCGATGGGCTGGTTAGAGTCCGTGAGAGGAGGTTGCGTATAATCTATGGTTTGGTTAGAACCCGTGAGAGGAGGTTGTATAATAGCGATGGGTTGTGTAGCGACTATGAGAGAAGGTTGTATATAATCGATGGGTTGGGTAGAGTCCGTGAGAGGAGGTTGTATATAATCGATGGGTTGGGTAGAGTCCGTGAGAAGAGGTTGTATAATATCGATGGGCGGGGTAGAGCCCGTGAGTGGAGGTTGTATATAATTGATGGGTTGGGTAGAGTCCATGAGAGGAGCTTGTATAATATCGATTGGTTGGGTAGAGTCCATGCGCGGAGGTTGTATAATATCGATGGTTTGGGTAGAGCTCGTGAGAGGAGGTTGTATATAATCGATGGGTTGGGTAGAGTCCGTGACAGTAGGTTGTATAATCTTGATTGGTTGGGTAGAGCCCGTGAGAGGAGGTTGTATATAATCGATGGATTGTTTAGAGTCCGTGAGAGGAGGTTGCATAATATTGATGGGTTGGGTAGAGTCCGTGAGAGGAGGTTGTATATAATCAATGTGTTGGGTAGAGTCCGTGAGAGGAGGTTGTATAATATCGATGGGTTGGGTTGAGTCCATGAGAGGAGGTTGTATATAATCGATGGGTTGGGTAGTGTCCATGAGAGGAGGTTGCATAATATCGATGGTTTGGGTAGAGCCCGTGAGAGGAGGTTGCGTATAATCTATGGGTTGGTTAGAACCCGTGAGAGGAGGTTGTATAATATCGATGGGTTGGGTAGAGTCCATGAGAGGAGGTTGTATATAATCGATGGGTTGGGTAGTGTCCATGAGAGGAGGTTGTATAATATCGATGGGTTGGGTAGAGTCCGTGAGAGGAGGTTGTATGTTATCGATGGGTTGGGTAGAGTCCGTGAGAGGAGGTTGTATATAATCGATGGGTTGGTTAGAGTCCATGAGAGGAGGTTGTATAATATCGATGGGTTGGGTAGAGTCCGTGAGTGGAGGTTGTATATAATCGATGGGTTGGGTAGAGTCCGTGAGAAGAGGTTGTATAATATCGATGTGTTGGGTAGAGTCCGTGAGAAGAGGTTGTGTAATATCGATGGTTTGGGTAGAGTCCGTGAGACGTGGTTGTATATAATCGATGGGTTGGTTAGAGTCTGTGAGAGGAGGTTATATATAATCGATGGTTTGGGTAGAGTCCGTGAGAGGAGGTTGTGTATAATCGATGGGTTGGGTAGAGTCTGTGAGAGTAGGTGGTATAATATTGATGGGTTGGGTAGAGTCCCTGAGAGGAGGTTGTATAATATCGATGGGTTGTGTAGAGTCCATGAGAGGAGGTTGTGTATAATCGATGGGTTGGGTAGAGTCTGTGAGAGTAGGTGGTATAATATTGATGGGTTGGGTAGAGTCCCTGAGAGGAGGTTGTATATAATCGATGGGTTGGTTTGAGTCCGTGAGAGGAGGTTGCGTATAATCTATGGGTTGGTTACAACCCGTGAGAGGAGGTTGTATAATATCGATGGGTTGTGTAGAGTCCATGAGTGGAGGTTGTATATAATCGATGGTTTGGGTAGAGTCCGTGAGAGGAGGTTGTATATAATCGATGGGTTGGGTGGAGTCCGTGAGAAGAGGTTGTATAATATCGATGGGCGGGGTAGAGCCCGTGAGTGGAGGTTGCGTAATATCGATGGGTTGGGTAGAGTCCGTGAGAGGAGGTTGTATATAATCGATGGGTTGGGTAGAGTCCGTGAGAGGAGGTTGTATAATATTGATGGTTTGGGTAGAGCCCATGAGAGGAGTTTGTATATAATCAATGGATTGGGTAGAGTCCGTGAGCGGAGGTTGTATAATATTGATGGGTTGGGTAGAGTCCATGAGAGGAGGTTGTATATAATCAATGTGTTGGGTAGAGTCCGTGAGAGGAGGTTGTATATAATCAAAGGGGTTGGTTAGAGCCCGTGAGAGGAGGTTGCGTAATATCGATAGGTTGGGTAGAGTCCGTGAGAGGAGGTTGTATAATATTGATGGGTTGGGTGGAATCCGTGAGAGCAGGTTGCATATAAACGATGGGTTGGGTAGAGCCCGTGAGAAGAGGTTGTATAATATCGATGTGTTGGGTAGAGTCCGTGAGAGGAGGTTCTATAATATCGATGGGTTGGGTAGAGTCCGTGAGAGGGGGTTGTATATAATCGATGGGTTGGTTAGAGTCCGTGAGAGGAGGTTATATATAATCGATGGGTTGGGTAGAGTCCGTGAGAAGAGGTTGTATAATATCGATGTGTTGGGTAGAGTCCGTGAGAGGACGTTCTATAATATCGATGGGTTGGGTAGAGTCCGTGAGAGGGGGTTGTATGTAATCGATGGGTTGGTTAGAGTCCGTGAGAGGAGGTTATATATAATCGATGGGTTGGGTAGAATCCATGACAGGAGATTGCGTATAATCTATGGTTTGGTTAGAACCCGTGAGAGGAGGTTGTATAATATCGATGGGTTGTGTAGAGTCCATGAGAGGAGGTTGTGTATAATCGATGGTTTGGGTAGAGTCTGTGAGAGTAGGTTGTATAATATTGATGGGTTGGGTAGAGTCCGTGAGAGGAGGTTGTATATAATCGATGGGTTGGGTAGAGTCCGTGAGGGGAGGTAGTATAATATCGATGGGTTGGGTAGAGCTCGTGAGTGGAGGTTGCGTAATATCGATGGGTTGGGTAGAGTCCGTGAGAGGAGGTTGTATAATATCGATGGGTTGGGTAGAGTCCGTGAGAGGAGGTTGTATAATATCGATGGGTTGGGTAGAGCTCGTGAGAGGAGGTTGTATATTATCGATGGATTGGGTAGAGTCCGTGAGAGGAGGTTGTATAATATTGATGGGTTGGGTAGAGTCCGTTAGAGGAGGTTGTATATAATCAATGTGTTGGGTAGAGTCCGTGAGAGGAGGTTGTATATAATCGATGGATTGGGTAGAGTCCGTGAGAGGAGGTTGTATATAATCAATGGGGTTGTATAATATCGATTGTTTTGCGTAGAGCTCGTGAGAGGAGGTTGTGTATAATCGAAGGGTTGAGTATTGTCCGTGAGAGGAGGTTGTATAATATTGATGGCTTGGGTAGAATCCGTGAGAAGAGGTTTTATAATATTGATGGGTTGGTTAGAGTCCGTGAGAGGAGGTTGTATAATATTGATGGGTTGGGTAGAGTCCGTGAGAAGAGGTTTTATAATATTGATGGGTTGGTTAGAGTCTGTGAGAGGAGGTTGTATAATATTGATGGGTTGGTTAGAGTCCGTGAGAGGAGGTTGTATAATATTGATGGGTTGGTTAGAGTCCGCGAGAGGAGGTTGTATAAAATCGATGGGTTGGGTAGAGTCCGTGAGAGGAGGTTGTATAATATTGATGGGTTGGTTAGAGTCCGTGAGAGGAGGTTGTATAAAATCGATGGGTTGGGTAGAGTCCGTGAGAGGAGGTTGTATAATATCGATGGGTTGGGTATAGCCCGTGAGAGGTGGCTGTATAATATCGATGGGTTAGGTAGAGCCCGTGAGAGGAGGTTGGGTGTAATCTATGGGTTGGTTAGAACCCGTGAGAGGAGGTTGTATAATATTGATGGGTTGGGTAGAGTCCGTGAGAGGAGGTTGTATAATATTGATGGGTTGGGTAGAGCCCGTGAGAAGAGGAGGTTGTATGTAATCGATGGGTTGGGTAGAGTCCGTGAGAGGAGGTTGTATAATATCGATGGGTTGGGTAGAGTCCGTGAGAGGAGGTTGTATAATATCGATGGGTTGGGTCGAGTCCATGAGAGGAGGTTGTATAATATCGATGGGTTGGATAGAGTCCGTGAGAAGAGGTTGTACAATATCGATTGGTTGGGTAGAGTCGATGCGCGGAGGTTGTATAATATCGATTGGTTGGCTAGAGTCCGTGAGAAGAGGTTGTCTATCATCGATGGGTTGGGTAGAGTCCGTGAGAGGAGGTTGTATATCATAAATGGGTTGGCTAGAGTCCGTGAGAGGAGGTTATATATAATCGATGGGTTGGGTAGAGCCCGTGAGAGGAGGTTGCATAATATCGATGGGTTGGTAGAGCTCGTGAGAGGAGGTTGTATATAATCGATGGGTTGGGCAGAGTCCGTGAGAGGAGGTTGTATATAATCGATGGGTTGGTTAGACTCCATGAGAGGAGGTTGTATAATATCGGTGGGTTGGGTAGAGTCCGTGAGAGGAGGTTGTATAATATCGATGGGTTGGGTAGAGTCCATGAGAGGTGGTTGTATATAATCGATGGGTTGGTTAGAGTCCGTGAGAGGAGGTTATATATAATCGATGGGTTGGGTAGAATCCATGACAGGACATTTCGTATAATCTATGGTTGGTTAGAACCCGTGAGAGGAGGTTGTATAATATCGATGGGTTGTGTAGAGTCCATGAGAGGAGGTTGTGTATAATCAATGGGTTGGGTAGAGTCTGTAAGAGGAGGTTGTATAATATTGATGGGTTGGGTAGAGTCCATGAGAGGAGGTTGTATATAATCGATGGGTTGGTTAGAGTCCGTGAGAGGAGGTTGCGTATAATCTATGGGTTGGTTAGAACCCGTGAGAGGAGGTTGTATAATATCGATGGGTTGTTTAGAGTCTATGAGAGGAGGTTGTATATAATGGATGGGTTGGGTAGAGTCCGTGAGAGGAGGTTGTATACAATCGATGGGTTGGGTAGAGTCCGTGAGAAGAGGTTGTATAATATCGATGGGCGGGGTAGAGCCCGTGATTGGAGGTTGCGTAATATCGATAGGTTGGGTAGAGTCCGTGCGAGGAGGTTGTATATAATCGATGGGTTGGGTAGAGTCCATGAGAGGAGGTTGTATAATATCGATTGGTTGGGTAGAGTCCATGCGCGGAGGTTGTATAAAATCGATGGTTTGGGCAGAGTCCGTCAGGAGAGGTTGTCTATAATCGATGGGTTGGGGAGAGTCCGTGAGATGAGGTTGTATATAATCGATGGGTTGGGTAGAGTCCGTGAGAGGAGGTTGTATAATCTCGATGGGTTGGGTAGAGCTCGTGAGAGGAGGTTGTATATAATCGATGGGTTGGGTAGAGTCCGTGACAGTAGGTTGTATAATCTTGATGGGTTGGGTAGAGCCCGTGAGAGGAGGTTGTATATAATCGATGGATTGGTTAGAGTCCATGAGACGAGGTTGTATAATATTGATGGGTTGTGTAGAGTCCGTGAGAGGAGGTTCTATATAATAAATGTGTTGGGTAGAGTCCGTGAGAGGAGGTTGTATAATATTGATGGGTTGGGTAGAGTCCATCAGAGGAGGTTGTATATAATCAATGGGGTTGGTTAGATCCCGTGAGAGGAGGTTGCGTAATATTGATAGGTTGGGTAGAGTCCATGAGAGGAGCTTGTATAATATCGATGGGTTCGGTAGAGCCCGTGAGAGGTGGTTGTATAATATCGATGGGTTGGGTAGAGCCCGTGAGAGGAGGTTGCGTATAATCTATGGGTTGGTTAGAACCCGTGAGAGGAGGTTGTATAATATCGATGGGTTGGGTAGAGTCCATGAGAGGAGGTTGTATATAATCGATGGGTTGGGTAGTGTCCGTGAGAGGAGGTTGTATAATATCGATGGGTTGGGTAGAGTCCATGAGAGGAGGTTGTATAATATCGATGGGTTGGGTAGAGCCCGTGAGAGGAGGTTGTATATAATCGATGGGTTGGGTAGAGTCCGTGGGAGGAGGTTCTATAATATCGATGGGTTGGGTAGAGTCCGTGAGAGGGGGTTGTATATAATCGATGGGTTGGTTAGAGTCCGTGAGAGGAGGTTATATATAATCGATGGGTTGGGTAGAATCCATGACAGGAGATTGCGTATAATCTATGGTTTGGTTAGAACCCGTGAGAGGAGGTTGTATAATATCGATGGGTTGTGTAGAGTCCATGAGAGGAGGTTGTGTATAATCGATGGTTTGGGTAGAGTCTGTGAGAGTAGGTTGTATAATATTGATGGGTTGGGTAGAGTCCGTGAGAGGAGGTTGTATATAATCGATGGGTTGGGTAGAGTCCGTGAGGGGAGGTAGTATAATATCGATGGGTTGGGTAGAGCTCGTGAGTGGAGGTTGCGTAATATCGATGGGTTGGGTAGAGTCCGTGAGACGAGGTTGTATATAATCGATGGGTTGGGTAGAGTCCGTGAGAGGAGGTTGTATAATATCGATGGGTTGGGTAGAGCTCGTGAGAGGAGGTTGTATATAATCGATGGATTGGGTAGAGTCCGTGAGAGGAGGTTGTATAATATTGATGGGTTGGGTAGAGTCCGTTAGAGGAGGTTGTATATAATCAATGTGTTGGGTAGAGTCCGTGAGAGGAGGTTGTATATAATCGATGGATTGGGTAGAGTCCGTGAGAGGAGGTTGTATATAATCAATGGGGTTGTATAATATCGATTGTTTTGCGTAGAGCTCGTGCGAGGAGGTTGTGTATAATCGAAGGGTTGAGTATTGTCCGTGAGAGGAGGTTGTATAATATTGATGGCTTGGGTAGAATCCGTGAGAAGAGGTTTTATAATATTGATGGGTTGGTTAGAGTCCGTGAGAGGAGGTTGTATAATATTGATGGGTTGGGTAGAGTCCGCGAGAAGAGGTTTTATAATATTGATGGGTTGGTTAGAGTCTGTGAGAGGAGGTTGTATAATATTGATGGGTTGGTTAGAGTCCGTGAGAGGAGGTTGTATAATATTGATGGGTTGGTTAGAGTCCGCGAGAGGAGGTTGTATAAAATCGATGGGTTGGGTAGAGTCCGTGAGAGGAGGTTGTATAATATTGATGGGTTGGTTAGAGTCCGTGAGAGGAGGTTGTATAAAATCGATGGGTTGGGTAGAGTCCGTAAAAGGAGGTTGTATAAATTCAATGGGTTGGGTAGAGTCCGTGAGAGGAGGTTGTATAATATCGATGGGTTGGGTATAGCCCGTGAGAGGTGGCTGTATAATATCGATGGGTTCGGTAGAGCCCGTGAGAGGTGGTTGTATAATATCGATGGGTTGGGTAGAGCCCGTGAGAGGAGGTTGCGTATAATCTATGGGTTGGTTAGAACCCGTGAGAGGAGGTTGTATAATATCGATGGGTTGGGTAGAGTCCATGAGAAGAGGTTGTATATAATCGATGGGTTGGGTAGTGTCCGTGAGAGGAGGTTGTATAATATCGATGGGTTGGGTAGAGTCCATGAGAGGAGGTTGTATAATATCGATGGGTTGGGTAGAGCCCGTGAGAGGAGGTTGTATATAATCGATGGGTTGGGTAGAGTCCGTGAGAGGAGGTTGTATAATATCGATGGGTTGGGTAGATTCCATGCGCGGAGGATGTATAATATCGATGGGTTGGGTAGAGTCCGTGAGAGGTGGTTGTATAATATCGATGGGTTAGGTAGAGTCCGTGAGAGGTGGTTGTATATAATCGATGGGTTGGGTAGAGTCCGTGAGAGGTGGTTGTATAATATCGATGGGTTGGGTAGAGTCCGTGAGAGGAGGTTGTATATAATCGATGGGTTGGGTAGAGACCGTGAGAAGAGGTTGTGTAATATCGATGGGTTGGGTAGAGTCCGTGAGAAGAGATTGTATAATATCGATTGGTTGGGTAGATTCCATGCGCGGAGGATGTATAATATCGATGGGTTGGGTAGAGTCCGTGAGAGGTGGTTGTATAATATCGATGGGTTAGGTAGAGTCCGTGAGAGGTGGTTGTATATAATCGATGGGTTGGGTAGAGTCCGTGAGAGGTGGTTGTATAATATCGATGGGTTGGGTAGAGTCCGTGAGAGGTGGTTGTATATAATCGATGGGTTGGTTAGAGTCCGTGATAGGAGGTTATATATAATCGATGGGTTGGGTAGAATCCATGAGAGGAGATTGCGTATAATCTATGGGTTGGTTAGAACCCGTGAGAGGAGGTTGTATAATATCGATGGTTTCTGTAGAGTCCATGAGTGGAGGTTGTATATAATCGATGGGTTGGGTAGAGTCCGTGAGAGGAGGTTGTGTATAATCGATGGGCTGGGTAGAGTCCGTGAGAAGAGGTTGTATAATATCGATTAGTTGGGTAGATTCCGTGAGAGGAGATTGTATATAATCGATGGTTTGTGTAGAGCCCGTGAGAAGAGGTTATACATAATCGATGGGTTGGGTAGAGTCCGTGAGAAGAGGTTGTATATAATCAATGGGGTTGGTTAGAGCCCGTGAGAGGAGGTTGCGTAATATCGATAGGTTGGGTAGAGTCCGTGAGAGGAGGTTGTATAATATTGATGGGCTGGGTGGAATCCGTGAGAGGAGGTTGCATATTATCGATGGGTTGGTTAGAGTCCGTGAGAGGTGGTTGTATATAATCGATGGGTTGGGTAGAGTCCGTGAGAGGAGGTTGTATAATATCGATGGGCTTTGTAGAGTCCGTGAGAGGAGGTTATATATAATCGATGGGTTGGGTAGAATCCATGATAGGAGATTGCGTATAATCTATGGGTTGGTTAGAACCCGTGAGAGGAGGTTGTATAATATCGATGGGTTGTGTAGAGTCCATGAGAGGAGGTTGTATATAATCGATGGGTTGGGTAGAGTCCGTGAAAGGAGGTTGTATACAATCGATGGGTTGCGTAGAGTCCATGAGAGGAGGTTGTATAATATCGATGGGTTGGGTAGAGTCTGTGAGAGAAGGTTGTATATAATCGATGGGTTGGGTCGAGCCCATGAGAGTAGGTTGTATAATATCGATGGGTTGCGTAGAGTCAGTGAGAGGAGGTTGTATATAATCGATTGGTTGGGTAGAGCTCGTGAGCGAAGTTTGTATATAATCGATGGGCTGGGTAGAGTCCGTGAAAAGAGGTTGTATATAATCGATGGTTTGGGTAGAGTCCGTGAGGGGAGGTTGTATCTAATCGATGGTTTGGGTAGAGTCCATGAGAGGGGGTTGTATAATATCGATGGGTTGGTTAGAGCTCGTGAGAGGAGGTTGTATAATATCGATGTGTTGGGTGGAGCTCGTGAGAGGAGGTTGTATATAATCGATTGGTTGGGTAGAGCCCGTGAGAAGAGGTTATACATAATCGATGGGTTGGTTAGAGCCCGTGAGAGGAGGTTGTATAATATTGATGGGATGGGTGGAATCCGTGAGACGAGGTTGCATATAATCGATGGGTTGGATAGAGCCCGTGAGAGGAGGTTGTATATTATCGATGGGTTGCGTAGAGTCAGTGAGAGGATGTTGTATATAATCGATTGGTTGGGTAGAGCTCGAGAGAGGAGGTTGTACATAATCGATGGGTTGGGTAGACTCCACGGGCGGCGTTTGTACATAATCGATGGGTTTGGTAGAGCCCGTGATAGGAGGTTGTATATAATCGATGGGCTGGGTAGAGTCCGTGAGAGGAGATTGTATATAATCGATGGGTTGGGTAGAGCTCGTGAGAGGAGGTTGTATAATGTCGATGGGTTGGGTAGAGCTCGTGAGAGGAGGTTGTATAATATCGATGGGTTGGGTGGAGCTCGTGAGAGGAGGTTGTATAATGTCGATGGGTTGGGTAGAGCTCGTGAGAGGAGGTTGTATATAATCGATGGGTTGGGTAGAACCCGTGAAAAGAGGTTGTATATAATTGATGGGTTGGTAAGAGCTCGTGAGAGGAGGTTCTTTAATATCGATGGGTTGGGTAGAGTCTGTGAGAAGAGGTTGTATAATATTGATGGTTTGGGTAGAGCCCGTGAGAGGAGGTTGTATAATATTGATGGGTTGGGTAGAGTCCGTGAGAGGAGGTTGTATAATATTGATGGGTTGGGTAGAGTCCGTGAGAGGAGGTTGTATAATATTGATGGTTTGGGTAGAGCCCGTGAGAAGAGGTTGTATAATATTGATGGGTTGGGTAGAGTCCATGAGAGGAGGTTGGATAATATCGATGGGTTGGGTAGAGTCCATGAGAGGAGGTTGTATAATATCGATGGGTTGGGTAGAGTCCGTGAGAGGAGGTTGGATAATATCGATGGGTTGGGAAGAGTCCGTGAGAGGAGGTTGTATCATATCGATGGGTTGGGTAGAGTCCGTGAGAGGAGGTTGTATAATATTGATGGGTTGGGTAGAGTCCGTGAGAGGAGGTTGTATATAATAGATGGGTTGGGTAGAGTCCGTGAGAGGAGGTTGTATAATATCGATGGGTTGGTTAGAGTCCGTGAGAGGAGGTTGTATAATATCGATGGTTTGGCTAGAGTCCGTGAGAGGAGGTTGTATAATATCGATGGGTTGGGTAGAGCCCGTGAGAGGAGATTGCATATAATCGATGGGTTGGGTAGAGTCCGTGATAGGAGGTTGTATAATATCGATGGGTTGGGTAGAGTCCGTGAGAGGAGGTTGTATAATATCGATGGATTGGGTAGAGTCCATGAGCGGTGGTTGTATATAATCAATGGGTTGGGTAGAGTCTGTGAGAGGAGGTTGTATAATATCGATGGGTTGGGTAGAGTCCATGAGAGGTGGTTGTATAATATCGATGGATTGGGTAGAGTCCGTGAGAGGAGGTTGCATCATATTGATGATTTGGGTAGAGTCCGTGAGAGGAGGTTTTATATAATCGATGGGTTGACTAGAGTCCGTGAGAGGAGGTTGTATATAATGGATGGGTTGGGTAGAGTCCGTGAGAGGAGGTTGTATAATATCGATGGGTTGGGGAGATTGTATATAATCGATGGTTTGGGTAGAGACCGTGCGAGGAGGTTGTATAACATCGATGGGTTGGGTAGAGTCCGTGAGAGGTGGTTGTATAATATTGATGGGTTGGGTAGAGTCCGTGAGAGGAGGTTGTATAATATCGATTGTTTGGGTAGAGTCCATGAGAAGAGGTTGTATAATATCGATGGGTTGGGTAGAGCTCGTGAGAGGAGCTTGTATATAATCGATGGGTTGGTTAGAATCCGTGAGAGGAGGTTGTATATAATCGATGGGTTGGTTAGAGTCCGTGAGAGGAGGCTGTATATAATCGATGGGTTTGGTAGAGTCCATGAGAGGAGGTTGCGTATAATCTATGGGTTGGTTTGAACTTTTGAGAGGAGGTTGTATAATATCGATGGGTTGGGTAGAGTCCATGAGAGGAGGTTGTATATAATTGATGGGTTGGTTAGAGTCCGTGAGAGGAGATTGTATAATATCGATGGGTTGGGTAGAGCCCGTGAGTGGAGGTTGTGTAATATCGATGGGTTGGGTAGAGTCCATGAGAGGAGGTTGTATAATATCGATTGGTTGGGTAGAGTCCATGCGCGGAGGTTGTAAAGTATCGATTGGTTGGGTAGAGTCCGTGAGAGGAGGTTGTACATAATCGATGGGTTGGGTAGAGTCCGTGAGAGTAGCTTGTATAATGTTGATGGGTTGGGTAGAGTCCGTGAGAGGAGGTTGTACATTATTTATGGTTGGGTAGAGTCCGTGAGAGGAGGTTGTATAATATCGATGGGTTGGGTAGAGTCCGTGAGAGGAGGTTCTATATAATCAATGGTTTGGCTAGAGTCCGTGAGAGGAGGTTGTATATAATCGATGGGTTGGGTAGAGTCCGTGAGAGGTGGTTGTATAATATTGATTGCTTCAGTAGAGTCCGTGAGAGGTGGTGGTATAATATTGATGGTTTGGGTAGAGTCCGTGAGAGGAGGTTGTATATAATCGATGGGTTGTTTAGAGTCCGTGAGAGGAGGTTGTATAATATCGATGGGTTGGGTAGAGTTCGTCAGAGGACGTTGTATAATATCGATGTGTTGGGTAGAGTCCGTGAGAGGAGGTTGGATAATATTGATGATTTGGGTAGAATCCGTGAGAGGAGGTTGTATAATATCGATGGGTTGAGTAGAGTCCGTGAGAGGAGATTGTATAATATCGATGGGTTGTGTAGAGTCCGTGAGAGGAGGTTGTATATAATCGAATGGTTGGTTAGAGTCCGTGAAAGGAGATTATATATAATCGATGGGTTGGGTCGAATCCATGAGAGGAGGTTGCGTATAATCTATGGGTTGGTTAGAATCCGTGAGAGGAGGTTGTATAATATCGATGGGTTGTGTAGAGTCCATGAGAGGAGGTTGTATATAATCGATGGGTTGGGTAGAGTCCATGAGAGGAGGTTGTATAATATCGATTGGTTGGGTAGAGTCCATGCGCGGAGGTTGTAAAGTATCGATTGGTTGGGTAGAGTCCGTGAGAGGAGGTTGTACATAATCGATGGGTTGGGTAGAGTCCGTGAGAGTAGCTTGTATAATGTTGATGGGTTGGGTAGAGTCCGTGAGGGGAGGTTGTACATTATTTATGGTTGGGTAGAGTCCGTGAGAGGAGGTTGTATAATATCGATGGGTTGGGTAGAGTCCGTGAGAGGAGGTTCTATATAATCAATGGTTTGGCTGGAGTCCGTGAGAGGAGGTTGTATATAATCAATGGGTTGGGTAGAGTCCGTGAGAGGTGGTTGTATAATATTGATGGCTTCAGTAGAGTCCGTGAGAGGTGGTAGTATAATATTGATGGTTTGGGTAGAGTCCGTGAGAGGAGGTTGTATATAATCGATGGGTTGGGTAGAGTCCATGAGAGGAGGTTGTATATAATCGATGAGTTGGGTAGAGTCCGTGAGAAGAGGTTGTATAATATCGATGGGTTGGGTAGAGCCCGTGAGTGGAGGTTGCGTAATATCGATGGGTTGGGTAGAGTCCATGAGAGGAGGTTGTATAATATCGATTGGTTGGGTAGAGTAAATGCGCGGATGTTGTATAATATCGATGGGTTGGGTAGAGTCCGTGAGAAGAGGTTGGAAATATCGATGGGTTGCGTAGAGTCCATGAGAGGAGGTTGTATAATATCGATGTTTTGGGTAGAGTCCGAGAGAGGAGGTTGTATAATATTGATGGGTTGGGTGGAATCCGTGAGACGAGGTTGCATATAATCGATTGGTTGGGTAGAGCCCGTGACAGGAGGTTGTATATTATCGATGGGTTGCGTAGAATCAGTGAGAGGAGGTTGTATATAAACGATTGTTTGGGTAGAGATCGTGAGAGGAGGTTGTACATAATCGATGGGTTGGGTAGGCTCCGTGAGCGGAGTTTTACATAATCGTTGGGTTTGGTAGAGCCTGTGATAGGAGGTTGTATATAATCGATGCGCTGGGTAGACTTCGTGAGAGGAGATTGTGTATAATCGATGGGTTGGGAAGAGCCCCTGAGAGGAGGTTGTATAATATCGATGGGTTGGGTAGAGCTCGTGAGAGGAGGTTGTAAATTATCGATGGGTTGCGTAGAGCTCCTGAAAAGAGGTTGTATATAATCGATGGGTTGGGTAGAGTCCATGAGAGGAGATTGTATATCATCGATGGGTTGGGTAGAGTCCGTGAGAGGAGGTGTATAATATCGATGGGTTGGTTAGAGCTCCTGAGAGGAGGTTGTATATAATCGATTGGTTGGGTAGAGCCCGTGAGAAGAGTTTATACATAATCGATGGGCTGGGTAGAGTCCGTGAGAGGAGGTTGTATATAATGAATGGGGTTGGTTAGCACCCGTGAGAGGAGGTTGCGTAATATCGATAGGTTGGGTAGAGTCCGTGAGAGGAGGTTGTATAATATTGATGGGTTGGTTGGAATCCGTGAGAGGAGGTTGCGTATAATCTATGGGTTGGTTAGAATCCGTGAGAGGAGGTTGTATAATATCGATGGGTTGTGTAGAGTCCATGAGAGGAGGTTGTATATAATCGATGGGTTGGGTAGAGTCCATGAGAGGAGGTTGTATAATATCGATTGGTTGGGTAGAGTCCATGCGCGGAGGTTGTAAAGTATCGATTGGTTGGGTAGAGTCCGTGAGAGGAGGTTGTACATAATCGATGGGTTGGGTAGAGTCCGTGAGAGTAGCTTGTATAATGTTGATGGGTTGGGTAGAGTCCGTGAGGGGAGGTTGTACATTATTTATGGTTGGGTAGAGTCCGTGAGAGGAGGTTGTATATAATCGATGGGTTGGGTAGAGTCCGTGAGAGGTGGTTGTATAATATTGATGGCTTCAGTAGAGTCCGTGAGAGGTGGTAGTATAATATTGATGGTTTGGGTAGAGTCCGTGAGAGGAGGTTGTATAATATCGATGGGTTGGGTAGAGTTCGTCAGAGGAGGTTGTATAACATCGATGTGTTGGGTAGAGTCCGTGAGAGGAGGTTGGATAATATTGATGATTTGGGTAGAATCCGTGAGAGGAGGTTGTATAATATCGATGGGTTGAGTAGAGTCCGTGAGAGGAGATTGTATAATATCGATGGGTTGGGTAGAGTCCGTGAGAGGAGGTTGTATATAATCGAATGGTTGGTTAGAGTCCGTGAAAGGAGATTATATATAATCGATGGGTTGGGTAGAATCCATGAGAGGAGGTTGCGTATAATCTATGGGTTGGTTAGAATCCGTGAGAGGAGGTTGTATAATATCGATGGGTTGTGTAGAGTCCATGAGAGGAGGTTGTATATAATCGATGGGTTGGGTAGAGTCCATGAGAGGAGGTTGTATATAATCGATGAGTTGGGTAGAGTCCGTGAGAAGAGGTTGTATAATATCGATGGGTTGGGTAGAGCCCGTGAGTGGAGGTTGCGTAATATCGATGGGTTGGGTAGAGTCCATGAGAGGAGGTTGTATAATATCGATTGGTTGGGTAGAGTAAATGCGCGGATGTTGTATAATATCGATGGGTTGGGTAGAGTCCGTGAGAAGAGGTTGGAAATATCGATGGGTTGCGTAGAGTCCATGAGAGGAGGTTGTATAATATCGATGGTTTGGGTAGAGTCCGAGAGAGGAGGTTGTATAATATTGATGGGTTGGGTGGAATCCGTGAGACGAGGTTGCATATAATCGATGGGTTGGGTAGAGCCCGTGACAGGAGGTTGTATATTATCGATGGGTTGCGTAGAATCAGTGAGAGGAGGTTGTATATAATCGATTGTTTGGGTAGAGATCGTGAGAGGAGGTTGTACATAATCGATGGGTTGGGTAGGCTCCGTGAGCGGAGTTTTACATAATCGTTGGGTTTGGTAGAGCCTGTGATAGGAGGTTGTATATAATCGATGCGCTGGGTAGACTTCGTGAGAGGAGATTGTGTATAATCGATGGGTTGGGTAGAGCCCCTGAGAGGAGGTTGTATAATATCGATGGGTTGGGTAGAGCTCGTGAGAGGAGGTTGTAAATTATCGATGGGTTGGGTAGAGCCCCTGAAAAGAGGTTGTATATAATCGATGGGTTGGGTAGAGTCCATGAGAGGAGGTTGTATATCATCGATGGGTTGGGTAGAGTCCGTGAGAGGAGGTGTATAACATCGATGGGTTGGTTAGAGCTCCTGAGAGGAGGTTGTATATAATCGATTGGTTGGGTAGAGCCCGTGAGAAGAGTTTCTACATAATCGATGGGCTGGGTAGAGTCCGTGAGAGGAGGTTGTATATAATGAATGGGGTTGGTTAGCACCCGTGAGAGGAGGTTGCGTAATATCGATAGGTTGGGTAGAGTCCGTGAGAGGAGGTTGTATAATATTGATGGGTTGGTTGGAATCCGTGAGAGGAGGTTGCATATAATCGATGGTTTGGGTAGAGCCCGTGAGAGGAGTTTGTATATTATCGATGGGTTGGGTAGAGTCAGTGAGAGGAGTTTGTATATTATCGATGGTTTGGGTAGATTCAGTGAGAGGAGGTTGTATATAATCGATGGGCTGGGTAGAGTCCATGAGAGGAGGTTGTATAATATCGATGGGTTGGGTAGAGCTCGTGAGAGGAGGTTGTATAATATCGATGGGTTGGGTGGAGCTCGTGATAAGAGGTTGTATACAATCGATGGGTTGGGTAGAGCCCGTGAAAAGAGGTTGTATATAATCGATGGGTTGGGTAGAGCTCGTGAGAGGAGGTTGTATATAATTGATGGGTTGGCTAGAGCTTGTGAGAGGAGGTTGTCTCATATCGATGGGTTGGGTAGAATCTGTGAGAGGAGGTTGTATAATATCGATGGGTTGGGTACAGCCCGTGAGAGGAGGTTGTATATAATCGATGGGTTGGGTAGAGCCCGTGAAAAGAGGTTGTATATAATCGGTGGTTTGGGTATAGCCCGTGAGAGGAGGTTGTATAATATTCGATGGGTTGGGTAGAGTCCGTGAGAGGGGATTGTATATAATCAATGGGTTGGGTAGAGCCCATGAGAGGAGGTTGTATATAATCGGTGGTTTGGGTAGAGCCCGTGAGAGGAGGTTGTATAATATTGATGGTTTGGGTAGAGCCCGTGAGAAGAGGTTGTATAATATTGATGGGTTGGGTGGAGTCCGTGAGAGGAGTTTGTATAATATTGATGGTTTGGGCAGAGTCTGTGAGAGGAGGGTGTAGATATTCGATGGGTTGGTTAGAGTCCGTGAGAGGAGGTTGTATAATATCGATGTGTTGGGTAGAGTCCGTGAGAGGAGGTTGGATAATATTGATGATTTGGGTAGAATCCGTCAGAGGAGGTTGTATAATATCGATGGGTTGGGTAGAGTCCGTGGGAGGTGGTTGTATATAATCAATTGGTTGGGTAGAGTCTGTGAGAGGAGGTTGTATAATATCGATGGGTTGAGTAGAATCCGTGAGAGGAGATTGTATAATATCGATGGGTTGGGTAGAGTCCGTGAGAGGAGGTTGTATATAATCGAATGGTTGGTTAGAGTCCGTGAAAGGAGATTATATATAATCGATGGGTTGGGTAGAATCCATGAGAGGAGGTTGCGTATAATCTATGGGTTGGTTAGAATCCGTGAGAGGAGGTTGTATAATATCGATGGTTTGTGTAGAGTCCATGAGAGGAGGTTGTATATAATCGATGGGTTGGGTAGAGTCCATGAGAGGAGGTTGTATATAATCGATGGGTTGGGTAGAGTCCATGAGAGGAGGTTGTATAATATCGATTGTTTGGGTAGAGTACATGCGCGGAGGTTGTATAATACCGATGGGTTGGGTAGAGTCCGTGAGAAGAGGTTGGAAATATCGATGGGTTGCGTAGAGTCCGTGAGAGGAGGTTGTATAATATCGATGGGTTGGGTAGAGCTCGTGAGAGGAGGTTGTATATAATCGATGGGGTTGGTTAGAGCCCGTGAGAGGAGGTTGCGTAATATCGATAGGTTGGGTAGAGTCCGAGAGAGGAGGTTGTATAATATTGATGGGTTGGGTGGAATCCGTGAGACGAGGTTGCATATAATCGATGGGTTGGGTAGAGCCCGTGACAGGAGGTTGTATATTATCGATGGGTTGCGTAGAATCAGTGAGAGGAGGTTGTATATAATCGATTGGTTGGGTAGAGCTCGTGAGAGGAGGTTGTACATAATCGATGGGTTGGGTAGGCTCCGTGAGCGGAGTTTTACATAATCGTTGGGTTTGGTAGAGCCTGTGATAGGAGGTTGTATATAATCGATGCGCTGGGTAGACTCCGTGAGAGGAGATTGTGTATAATCGATGGGTTGGGTAGAGCCCCTGAGGGGAGGTTGTATAATATCGATGGGTTGGGTAGATCTCGTGAGAGGAGGTTGTAAATTATCGATGGGTTGGGTAGAGCCCCTGAAAAGAGGTTGTATTTAATCGATGGGTTGGGTAGAGTCCATGAGAGGAGATTGTATATCATCGATGGGTTGGGTAGAGTCCGTGAGACGAGGTGTATAATATCGAAGGGTTGGTTAGAGCTCCTGAGAGGAGGTTGTATATAATCGAATGTTTGGGTAGAGCCCGTGAGAAGAGTTTATACATAATCGATGGGCTGGGTAGAGTCCGTGAGAGGAGGTTGTATATAATGAATGGGGTTGGTTAGCGCCCGTGAGAGGAGGTTGCGTAATATCGATAGGTTGGGTAGAGTCCGTGAGAGGAAGTTGTATAATATTGATGGGTTGGTTGGAATCCGTGAGAGGAGGTTGCATATAATCGATGGTTTGGGCAGAGCCCGTGAGAGGAGTTTGTATATTATCGATGGGTTGGGTAGAGTCAGTGAGAGGAGGTTGTATATAATCGATGGGTTTGGTAGAGCCCGTGATAGGAGGTTGCATAATATCGATGGGTTGGGTAGATCTCGTGAGAGGAGGTTGTATAATTTCGATGGGTTGGGTGGAGCTCGTGATAAGAGGTTGTATATAATCGATGGGTTGGGTAGAGCCCGTGAAAAGAGGTTGTATATAATCGATGGGTTGGGTAGAGCTCGTGAGAGGAGGTTGTATATAATTGATGGGTTGGTTAGAGCTTGTGAGAGGAGGTTGTATAATATCGATGGGTTGGGTAGAGTCTGTGAGAGGAGGTTGTATAATATCGATGGGTTGGGTACAGCCCGTGAGAGGAGGTTGTATATAATCGATGGGTTTGGTAGAGCCCGTGAAAAGAGGTTGTACATAATCGGTGGTTTGGGTAGAGTCTGTGAGAGGAGGTTGTATATATTCGATGGGTTGGGTAGAGTCCGTGAGAGGAGGTTGTATAATATCGATGGGTTGGGTAGAGTCCATGAGAGGAGGTTGTATAATATCGATGGGTTGGGTAGAGCCCGTGAGAAGAGGTTGTATAATATCGATGGGTTGGGTAGAGCCTGTGAGAAGAGGTTGTATAATATCGATGGGTTGGGTAGAGTCCGTGAGAGGGGATTGTATATAATCAATGGGTTGGGTAGAGCCCATGAGAGGAGGTTGTATATAATTGGTGGTTTGGGTAGAGCCCGTGAGAGGAGGTTGTATAATATTGATGGTTTGGGTAGAGCCCGTGAGAAGAGGTTGTATAATATTGATGTGTTGGGTAGAGTCCGTGAGAGGAGTTTGTATAATATTGATGGTTTGGGTAGAGTCTGTGAGAGGAGCGTGTATATATTCGATGGGTTGGGTAGAGTCCGTGAGAGGAGGTTGTATAATATCGATGGTGTAAAGTCTGTGGGTTATATGGTGAATTAATACACAGACTACAAGAGTAACTTTAACAGGACTTTACTATTCGAAGGTCAGGGCGAATCTGCCCAATAAATCCTTTCACAGCACTTATATACCGGTGTGGTCACCACCAGTATTACAGTATACAGTAGGCAAGATAAAGTAGTGCAACCCTTAAAATAGTTCTCTTAAAGGTGGAACGTTACATACACTACAACCCTCCCTTTTTAGGTTAACAATATATACATATTCCCATTAATATAACATCTTAACATATATACAACTTTATGTGAAACAGTTCACAGATTCAGTCTCTCTGGAGGCTTCCGGACTCTGTTCGGGTAACGCCTCGGTGGTGTAGTCGTTTTCGGTAGTGTAGTAGGTTCTTCTGGCAAGGTCGATTCGGCTTGAAGGACCGTTTCAGGTTCATCGGATTCCAGTATTACCGGATCGGAGGTAGATGCTCTGGGTATCTCTGCTTCAACATTAGGCGTATAGAGTTGTGGAGTAGGTTGGGCCTTTGTGGATGATTCTATGATCTGGTCAACATGGCGCCTTATTATGCTTTCACCAATGTCCACGGTATACATCAACGGTCCTAGTCTTTTTCCAATAGTTCCCAGCTGCCAATTCTCGGTACGGTAGTCCCGGGCCAAAACTTGTTGACCTATCTGAAAGGATCTAGTTGGCCTTTCATTCATGCCTTGAAATTGCCGGTTCTCTACGTCCCTTCTGACGTTTGGCTTAATCAAATCCAGCCGGCATCTTATTCTTCTATTGAAAAACATCATGGCGGGAGTTTGGTTTGTGACCGCATGTGTTGCATTCCTGTACGCCAACAAGAAGTTATCTACCTTATGTTGTAGATTTATGTCTTCATTACCCATGGCCTTTATGGCCTTCTTCAAGGTCTGGACAAACCTTTCAGCTAATCCATTGGTGGCGGGATGGTATGGGGCGGACGTATAGTGCTTGACCCCATTGCTTTTTAAGAACTTCCTGAATTCTTCGGACACAAATTGCGGTCCATTATCAGAACAGATCTGTTCCGGCAGCCCATTCCTGGCAAATATGGTCCTTAATACTGTGATGGTTTTTTCCGTGGTGGTGGAGGACATTTTTATTACCTCCGGCCACTTGGAGTGTGCATCCACCGCGATTAAAAACATTGAGTCCATAAATGGACCAGCAAAGTCGATATGTACCCTTTGCCATGGAGATGAGGGCCACTCCCATGGATGCAGAGGAGCTTGTGGTGGCGCGTTTTGGACCTTCTGGCATCCTAGACAGCTCTTGGTTATTTCTTCGATGTCTCCATCAATACCTGGCCACCACACAAACGCTCTGGCTAGGTTCTTCATTTTCACTCCACCCAGATGCCCCTCGTGAAGCTCCTTTAGTACTTTCTGCTGGAGTTTGGGTGGAATCACCACTCTAGATCCACACATCAAGGTTCCTCGGCACACTGACAGCTGTTCTCTTCTGTGCGAAAATGCTGGCAGCATTGGTTCGCCATGTACTGGCCATCCCTCCACCGTTAAATCGTAGACTCATGAGAGAGTCGGGTCATTTCTTGTTTCCTTTTCGATCATGGAATTTGTTACTGGTAGACATTCCATTATGGTTGAGTGGAACATCTCCACTGGGTCCACTGTAGTCGCCTCTTCTTCCACTGGCAACGGTAGGCGCGATAACCCATCAGCATTTCCATGCTGTTTGGACCTTTTGTATTCGATGTCATATTGGTGTGCCCCTAGTAGAACGGACCACCTCTGTAGCCTTTGTGCTGTCATAGTGGAAACGGCCTTGTTAGGGTTGAATATGGACACCAACGGCTGGTGGTCTGTCAGCAATGTAAACTTCTTGCCCTGCAGGTAATGATTGAATTTCTTTACTCCCCACACAAGGCTGAGAGCCTCCCTATCTATCTGAGCATAATTTCGCTCAGCGGAGGTCAATGATCGGGACGCAAATGCAACTGGCCTTTCTGAGCCATTTGGTAACTTGTGTGAGAGTACAGCTCCAATACCATAAGGGGAAGCATCACAAGCTAGACGAAGAGGTAGCGTTGGGTTGAAGTGAGCCAACACTTCCTCAGAGGTAATCAATGCCTTGCTTCTGCGAAAGGCTTTCTTACAGTCCTCGCTCCACTTCCATGGTACTTCTTTCCGCAACAGAGCATTCAGCGGATGCAGCACCGTGGATAGATTTGGCAGAAACTTATGGTAATAATTAATCAACCCCAGAAACGACCTCAACTGTGATACATTTTCTGGAGCGGGGGCCTTCACGACCGCTTCGATCTTGTCAGGTGACTTGTGCAGCCCCTCTTGGTCAATGACATGACCGCAGTACGAGATCCGTTTCTGGAAGAACTCACATTTCTGGCGATTAACTCGAAGGCCATATTCCTTCAACCTGGTGAGCACCAGTTTCAAATTTGTGAGGTGTTCCTCCTCGTCTTCTCCCGTAATCAGGATATCGTCCAAGTAACACTGAGTGCTTGGAATACCCTGTAAGACCTGCTCCATGGCCCTCTGCCAAATTGCTGGAGCCGAAGCTACTCCAAAAACCATTCTATTATATCGATACAAGCCTCTGTGCGTGTTGATTGTGAGATACTGGTGTGACTCTTCCTCGACCTCCATCTGTAAATATGCTTGTGCCAGGTCTATCTTGGTGAAGTGTTTCCCGCCAGACAATGAAGCAAAGATATCCTCAATCCACGGAAGCGGGTATTGTACCGTGTGAAGCACCGGATTAACTGTGATCTTGAAGTCTCTGCAGATGCGGACCTTCCCCGGTCCCCCTGGCTTGCTACTTGATGAAGACTTCATGACGGGAACAATGGGCGTGGCCCACTCACTCCAGTCCACCTTCGACAGTACCCCTGCACGTTCAAGCTCTTCCAGTTCTGCCTCCACAGCAGGTCGTATCGCGTAAGGTACCGATCTGGCTTTGAAAAATTTTGGGCTTGCATGTTCTGCAATCTTGATTTTTGCCTTAATTCCTCTCAGTGTTCCCAGTCCCTGCTGGAATACCTCTTTAGCCTCGTCCAATATTCTGGACAACCATTCAGGTTTGACATCTTTCTTTCCGAAATCTACCGCCATTGTGTTTAGTGAGTGCCAGTCTATCTTTATTTTCCTGATCCACTCCCATCCCAGAAGTGGTGGACCTCCCTCGGGTAGTACATATAAGTCCATTCCTTGGTGATCTTTGCCCTTGTGTCTCACCTTGACTATTATCTTTCCGATGGAGTATACTTTATGCCCCGTGTATGTCTGCAATACTATCTCCGTATCCCGTAGGGGAATATGTTTGAATAACTTTTTGTAATCTTGTTTATTCATGACCGTCAACGCCGATCCGGTGTCCACTTCCATCTTCACTTGGACTTTTGCAATCTGCAGTGTGACCCAGATAGTTTGTCGGTCAGCTTCTTTACTCACATTGTGAATCCTCAGACTACCCAGTTCCTTGCTGTTGGGGTCTGAATCCGAATTCAGTTCATCTGGACTCTTCACAGTCACGTTATGTACCTTTCTGTACTTCTTCTGCGGTGACTTATTGTTGCTGGTCTTCTTTCCTGACCGGCATACATTAGCTATGTGACCAAGTTTGCCACATTTTCTACATTCCTGGTTTTTAAACCAGCATTGGTTCTGGTCGTGTGTTGTCTTCCCACAACGGTAACATTTCGTTGTACCCGAAGTCATTTGATCCACACTGAGTACCGCTGTCTTCAGCTGCATTTCCGCCGTGCCTCTCGCTGCGGCTTCGTGCGATGCTGCAATAAGGACAGCCTTATCAAGTGTAAGATCGTTCTCTTCGAGCAGTCGCTTTTGTGTTCCTTCCTTCGACATCCCGCACACGAACTCGTCTCTCAGTGCCTCTGTCAGATTTACCCCAAACTGACAGTATTTTGCTAGCCTACGCAGTTCAACCAGGTACTCCGCGTTGCTTTCCTCCTTTAGTTACGTTCTCCCGTAAAATTTAGCTCGTTCCGCTAACATCAGCGGTGTGGGGTTCACATGATCCTTCAGGACAGCAACAATATTAGCGAAAGACTGATCCGCCGGTTTAGCTGGTGATAGAAGATGCTTCAATAACCCGTATGTCTTCGCACCCATTGAGTTTAGTAAGGTTAGAGCTTTATCATAATTTGCTATCTTATTGACCTTACAATATATCTCGATGCGTTCTACATACGTGGTCCAATCTTCCACATCAGAATCGAATTCGTTGATGTTGCCACGCTTAGGCATCTTCACAATCTTCCTGAGAAACAACAACGAAATTTTTCTTTAACTTTTTTTTCTCCAAAAATGGCGGTTTCCCGCGCTTGTCTTCTTCCCCGCCCACTTACAAAATGGCGGTTTCCCGCTCCTGTCTTCTTCTCCGCCTACTGGCGGGAGGGGTAAGCTTTCCCTCGGGCGACGACCGCTGGCTTTCGGGGTTCGCAGCCTGCGCGCCGGCTTCAGTGCGTTCTTTGTTCCCTTTTCTCGGCAGGGCAACCGGCGCTGGGGACAACCCGTTGACGGCGAACAGTTCCAGCCGCTGGCTGAATCTCCTCGGTCTCCCTCGCTCGGCTCTGTCTCTCCCGCTCGCTCAGGCTCTGTCTCTCCCTCAGCGGCTTCCAATCGCGCCTCCCAGCCCTCTCGCAGTCCGGTCCTTTCCTCCCCCGGCTGCGGCTGAGTTCTCCGCGGTTTCTTATTTTTATTTCTTCCCGCGCCTTACGATCCCGGTCACAGCGCCTCGCGGCATCGGTAGCTGCCCGGCCTTTCGCCGGTCGTGGTCGAGCTGTCTCACGACGCTGTTGCGTCTCCCAGCCCGCTTGTAGCCCGGTCTCTCACACCGGCTGCGTTCCCGCTTGCACCGCGGCTTCCGTGCCCCACGCTGCCCCAGTCTCAGCGCCTCTGGGCCCGACTTCTGTCCGGCTGCTTTCCCCCCCGACCGTGGTCGAGTTCACCGCCCTTCCTCCGTTCTTTTTTTTAATTTTCCCCCTACTCACAGTCAACGTGGCCAACTTGCTTCTCGTGGCTGATCGGCTCACTCACCACCGTGGCAGAAGGGACGATCACTGCCTGTTGCTGATGGAAGGCTTCATGTCTGAATTCTTCCTTCTTCCTTGCTCTGCAGACTCGAGTCTTCTATCAGCAGAATGACGAGGGCGGGTGCCTCCTCTCGACGCTCGTTAACTGCTTCGGATGTATCGCTGCCACAGGGTAAGATCGAACTCGTCGCCACTGTAAAGTCTGTGGGTTATATGGTGAATTAATACACAGACTACAAGAGTAACTTTAACAGGGCTTTACTATTCGAAGGTCAGGGCGAATCTGCCCAATAAATCCTTACACAGCACTTATATACCGGTGTGGTCACCACCGGTATTACAGTATACATTAGCCAAGATAAAGTAGTGCAACCCTTAAAATAGTTCTCTTAAAGGTGGAACGTTACATACACTACAGATGGGTTGGGTAGAGCCCATGAGAGGAGGTTGTCTATAATCGATGGGTTGGTTAGAGCTTGTGAGAGGAGGTTGTATAATATCGATGGGTTGGGTAGAGTCTGTGAGAGGAGGTTGTATAATATCGATGGGTTGGGTACAGCCCGTGAGAGGAGGTTGTATATAATCGATGGGTTGGGTAGAGCCCGTGAAAACAGGTTGTATATAATCGATGGTTTGGGTAGAGCCCGTGAGAGGAGGTTGTATAATATTGATGGTTTGGGTAGAGCCCGTGAGAAGAGGTTGTATAATATTGATGGGTTGGGTAGAGTCCGTGAGAGGAGTTTGTATAATATTGATGGTTTGGGTAGAGTCTGTGAGAGGAGGTTGTATATATTCGATGGGTTGGGTAGAGTCCGTGAGAGGAGGTTGTATATAATCGATGGGTTGGGTAGAGTCCGTGAGAGGAGGTTGTATAATATCGATGGGTTGGGTAAAGCCTGTGAGTGGAGGTTGCGTAATATCGATGGGTTGGGTAGAGTCCATGAGAGGAGGTTGTATAATATCGATTGGTTGGGTAGAGTCCGAGAGAGGAGGTTGTATAATATTGATGGGTTGGGTGGAATCCGTGAGACGAGGTTGCATATAATCGATGGGTTGGGTAGAGCCCGTGACAGGAGGTTGTATATTATCGATGGGTTGCGTAGAATCAGTGAGAGGAGGTTGTATATAATCGATTGGTTGGGTAGAGCTCGTGAGAGGAGGTTGTACATAATCGACGGGTTGGGTAGGCTCCGTGAGCGGAGTTTGTACATAATCGTTGGGTTTGGTAGAGCCTGTGATAGGAGGTTGTATATAATCGATGGGCTGGGTAGACTCCGTGAGAGGAGATTGTGTATAATCGATGGGTTGGGTAGAGCCCCTGAGAGGAGGTTGTATAATATCGATGGGTTGGGTAGAGCTCGTGAGAGGAGGTTGTATAATATCGATGGGTTGGGTAGAGCCCCTGAAAAGAGGTTGTATATAATCGATCGGTTGGGTAGAGTCCATGAGAGGAGATTGTATATCGTCGATGGGTTGGGTAGAGCCCGTGAGAAGAGTTTATACATAATCGATGGGTTGGGTAGAGTCCGTGAGAGGAGGTTGCGTAATATCGATAGGTTGGGTAGAGTCCGTGAGAGGAGGTTGTATAATATTGATGGGTTGGTTGGAATCCGTGAGAGGAGGTTGCATATAATCGATGGTTTGGGTAGAGCCCGTGAGAGGAGGTTGTATATTATCGATGGGTTGGGTAGATTCAGTGAGAGGAGGTTGTATATAATCGATGGGTTTGGTAGAGCCCATGATAGGAGGTTGTATATAATCGATGGGCTGGGCAGAGTCCATGAGAGGAGGTTGTATAATATCGATGGGTTGGGTGGAGCTCGTGATAGGAGGTTGTATATAATCAATGGGTTGGGTAGAGCTCGTGAGAGGAGGTTGTATAATATCGATGGGTTGGGTGGAGCTCGTGATAGGAGGTTGTATATAATCAATGGGTTGGGTAGAGCCCGTGAAAAGAGGTTGTATATAATCGATGGGTTGGGTAGAGTTCGTGAGAGGAGGTTGTATATAATTGATGGGTTGGTTAGAGCTTGTGAGAGGAGGTTGTATAATATCGATGGGTTGGGTACAGCCCGTGAGAGGAGGCTGTATATAATCGATGGGTTGGGTAGAGCCCGTGAAAAGAGGTTGTATATAATCGGTGGTTTGGGTAGAGCCCGTGAGAGGAGGTTGTATAATATTGATGGTTTGGGTAGAGCCCGTGAGAAGATGTTGTGTAATATTGATGGGTTGGGTAGAGTCCGTGAGAGGAGTTTGTATAATATTGATGGTTTGGGTAGAGTCCGTGAGAGGAGATTGTATAATATCGATGGGTTGGGTAGAGCCCGTGAGAAGAGGTTGTATAATATCGATGGGTTGGGTAGAGCCCGTGAGAAGAGGTTGTATAATATCGATGGGTTGGGTAGAGTCCGTGAGAGGAGGTTGTATAATATTCGATGGGTTGGGTAGAGCCCGTGAGAAGAGGTTGTATAATATTGATGGGTTGGGTAGAGCCCGTGAGAAGAGGTTGTATAATATCGATGGGTTGGGTAGAGTCCATGAGAGGGGATTGTATATAATCAATGGGTTGGGTAGAGCCCATGAGAGGAGGTTGTATATAATCGGTGGTTTGGGTAGAGCCCGTGAGAGGAGGTTGTATAATATTGATGGTTTGGGTAGAGCCCGTGAGAAGAGGTTGTATAATATTGATGGGTTGGGTAGAGTCCGTGAGAGGAGTTTGTATAATATTGATGGTTTGGGTAGAGTCTGTGAGAGGAGGGTGTATATATTCGATGGGTTGGGTAGAGTCCGTGAGAGGAGGTTGTATATAATCGATGGGTTGGGCAGAGTCCGTGAGAGGAGGTTGTATAATATCGATGGGTTGGGTAGAGCCCGTGAGAGGAGGTTGTCTATAATCGATGGGTTAGGTGGAGCCCGTGAGAAGAGGTTGTATATAATCAATGGTTTGGGTAGAGCCCATGAGAGGAGGTTGTATATAGGCAATGGGTTTGGTAGATTCCAGGTTGTACACGATCCATGGAAGCAGTTGGTTTAAGCTGCTGTGTTGTCTTTCCTCAGTCTGTACTTTATGTGATCCTGTGGCGGAGCCACAAAGGGACTCCAATCAGTTGTATATAATTCCCTTTAATAATATGTTGGCTACAGCCTGAGTCTGTATCTTTGTTTTCACTGTTTATATGTACAGAGCGCGGTCACTTTAATAGCACGGACAAACGCGATGACGTCACGCCGTTCATCACGTGATCCCCCACCGGCGGGAAAAACGTGATGACGTCATGATGTCAGCCACGGGACCGCCCTAGCAGTCCTCGTGGAGCCTCCGAACTGACTAGACCTATATTCAATGTTCTCCTGTAGTTATACGTTATCCTCTGTTACTTTTCATTAAACCTCGTTTATTTGATCGCCTGAGTGGACCTCAGTCTTTTGGATAGGAACTAGACATTCCTACAATCCAGTCATTCCCTTAGTTTCTAGGTTTATGTTGCTCGTTTTAGAGGCACCTCGAGTCAGGTTTTCACAATACGTGAGGGAAAAATTGCAATAGAATTGGACTCTCTGCGGACACCTATTTGTTTATTTTCCAGAGCACGTGACAAATCACCAGCTGCCTGCAAAACCTATCTGAACAACTTAAATCCACACTGCTGGCAATACAGCACTGGTCTGTCATCAGTAGTTGGCAGGTTGCGGAGGTCACATTATGCCGATGTGGGATTTATTATCTTTTGAAAGGTTTTAGATTAAGGACCATTGTAGGAGAGCTAAGCTGATCTACTTTTCACAGTAAAATAAAATAATACCTTGGGCTGTTTTTTTCTGCAGTTTGAAACATCCAGAAGGGAAATGTTGCAAGTCAGAATGCTGTTGAGCAACAGGGCATTTGGTGTCAGCCAGAGGTCCGTGGGCAGCACTCTCGCCTCTGGGTCAGAAGGTAGTGGGTTAAAGGCCTACTCCAGAGACTTGAACACAAAACCCAAGCAGACACTCCAGTGCAGTACTGAGGGAGTGTTGCACTGTTGGAGGTGCCGTCTTTCGGATGAAACCCATCTGCTCTCTCCGATTGATGTTGAAAGATCCCATGGCATTGTTACAAAGAAGAGAAGGGGAGTTCTCCCCGGTGTCCCGGCCAATTGTTATTACTCAATCATCATCTAAAAAAAACAGATATCTGGTCATTATCATGTTGCTGTTTGTGGGAGCTTGCTGCGCACAAATTGGCAGCCGCGTTTCCCACATTACAACAGTGACTACACTTCAAAAGTACTTAGTTGGCTATAAAGTGCTTTGGGATGTCCTGAGGTTGTGAAAGGCGATATATAAATGCAAGTCTTTCTTTCAGTACATCTATCCTCTCTGCATTCTCAACATCAGTACAGCCTGGGACCGCAAAACTGAGAGGGAACAATTCGGTTGCTTAGTGCCTCCCGTTAGCGCCCTAAGAGGGCACTGATGGGACACAACGCAACTAGCGACCGGGCATGGTGATATATGCGCCGCTCGCGAAATTGACCAGTGTTTTTGAGGCAGCACTAAACTCTACCACCCCATACTCCAGCACCCACAGATCGTGACGTCAGTCGAGCGTGCAACGCCCCGGTGGCACCCCGGACCGGATATTGAGTAGCGCCCCCTTCCTTTCTGCCTGGCACAAGCAACAACAGGGAGAGTGGAACGTTTTCCAGTTGGCGAGGGGCTGGGGGAGTGCTATTTAAAGGCGCCCTCCTCTTCCTGCCTTTTTTTGTGGGAGACATTTTTGCACCACGCATTCTGACAGAGAGAGATTCTGAGAGAGAGCGAGAAAGACTTCTGCAGAGTGTCAACACTGTGTGAAGTAGTTTTGGCTACTGAGCATCACTTTTCAGGTTCTTTTGGATTTGACCTTCATTACTTCGATTGACAAGAGAGTATGGGGTTTTCTGCCCTTGCAGCGCATTCCTATGCAGAGCTAGACAGGTAGCTAACAACTTGATATCTTCCCATAAAAATCACAAGGCTTGACTTTTCTTGTAAACTTTACTGAAAGATTCTTATTGTGAAACTGAAATACAATACAGAAATGGAAGCACACATTAGTACACAAGCACATAACTGATATGCATACACAAATTTAGGTAAGCCTGAGCAACACAGTACATTTGGCATATAACTTACCAAAACATGTGAAAACACAGCTTACTGTGAATATACATTTAGCAAACTGAAAGGCATTCTCTTACATTCACTTTAAATTAGCCCTGTGCATAGTGCATCAAATACAGCTACAAGTTAACCAGCTAGACAGAGAGCGAGCACTTCACAGCTAGCTGTGTACAGAGAAAGGTTACAAACTAAACATTTTCTGCAAAATATAGTGTACACTAATCATCTGTAACATTCTCAAGTACTTACAGACAAATAGTGTCCAAGGCCGGAGCGTAACAAGAAAATAACTTCCCAGACCATGTGTCGAGCTGCAGGTCTGTGATATACAGTAGTTTACTTTACTGCACTTTACTGCGCTTTACTGCACTTTACTACACTTGCTAGGTGCCAACTATCCACTAGGTGGCGGCACACAATGGCGATCGACCCAAATTACTCAAACCCCTGAATTAACTGGAAAACTAACATAAATTCCTAAAGAAAGGCAGCACACTCCCCGCTTGGTACAATTCCATTGTACCACTACAGATACAAAATAAAACCTAAAGAAAACGTCCGTTGGCTGCAAACATACTCAGAATCCTTTCTCTAGGTTTCTTCAGAAAGGAGGACTATGATCTCTGAGACTGGCCTCAGAAACAATTTGACAGTACCCTCCTTGACAATCTTCACCTCCACCTTGCGGACCCTCTTGTCCCTGCTCGGCAGAGTTTTGACAACCAGTCCCACTGGCCATTCATTTCTGTGTGCTTCGCTGTCTTTCAGCAAGACAACATCTCCCACTTTGACATTTGGCTTGTCTTCTGTCCATTTCCTACGGCTCTGTAGGGTGGACAAATACTCTCCTCTCCATCTCTTCCAAAAAGTGTCTGCAAGACACTGGACTTGGTTCCACTGCTTCCCGTGCAGCTCAGCCATGTTGAAGTTTCCAGAGGGGGTTGAAATAGAACTCATCTTTTGAGTCAGGAGCATCGCTGGGGTGAGGACTGCAGGCATGTCTGGGTCGGTGGACACCGGCACCAGGGGTCTTGCATTCATGATCGCCATTACTTCAGCCATGAGAGTGCTCAAGACGTCGTGTGTGAGATGAGTGGGTCCTGTCCGAAGCAGCATAGCATCCAGAATACACCTGGCAACACCGATGAGCCTCTCCCATGAACCACCCATGTGGGATGAATGCGGGGGGTTAAACACCCACGTTCATCCTTTCTTTTGGAGGTAGCTTCTTACCACTGCATCGTCCGTGTGGATGTCCAACTCCTTACAGGCACCCACGAAGTTAGTCCCTCTGTCGGAGCGGAGAAGTTTGGCTGGACCACGGATTGAGAAAAACCTCCTCAGGGCATTGATGGTTAGGAAAGCTTTGTCGTCCATGGATAATGCTGGCTTGTCATCATCCTTGGACCTTTCAAACACTGAGCATCCTAGGCTGTCTGTGCTCACAGTGAGGCCTGCCTCTTCCTCACAGGCAGAGGAGGTTGACCTATGATGCTGCGTCATGCCATCGTAGTCTTCCTTTACCTGGATCCTGTTTGGGCATGGGCTGAGACAGGATGTGCGACCGTTGTGCAACATGTTTGCTTTATAGACGTTGACATCCGCTGGTTTGCGGACTGTTCCCAGGCAAACTGCACCCACGAGGACCCATCCCAGGTCAAGGGTTTTATACCTTAATGCGAGAAGCATCAGGAACAAGGTAGATGAATTAGCTGTGGAAATAGAGGTTAATAATTATGATCTAATTGGGATTACGGAAACATGGTTGCAGGGTGAGCAGGGCTGGGAGCTTAACATACAGGGGTATTCAGTATTTAGGAAGGATCGACAAAAAAGAAAGGGAGGAGGGGTAGCATTGCTAGTAAAAGAGGGGATAAATGCAATTGAAAGGAAGGATATTAACTCAGTTAATACAGAATCTATATGGGTGGAGCTAAGAAATAGCGAGGGGCGAAAAACATTAATAGGAGTGGTATATAGGCCTCCAAATAGTAAAATAGAGGTTAGGGAGGGCATCACGAGGGAAATTAGAGAAGCGTGCAATAAGAGCACAGCTGTCATCATAGGTGACTTTAACTTACATATAGATTGGACTAGCCTAATCAGTAAAAATAATGAGGAGGAGGAATTCCTTGAGTGTTTAAGGGATGGTTATCTGGATCAATATGTCGAGGAACCAACTCGGGAACAGGCTATATTGGACTGGGTACTGTGCAATGAGAAGGGACTAATCAGTAATCTTGTTGTACGGGGACCCTTGGGTCAGAGCGATCATAACATGATCGATTTCTCACTCGAAATGGAGAGCGAAGAAATTGACTCAGAGACTAAGGTCCTGAATTTAAACAAGGGGAATTATGATGCCATGAGACGGGAACTGAGTAGGTCTGATTGGACAACGTTCCTGAGAGGACTGGAGGTAGATAAACAATGGCAAACATTTAAAGATAGAATGACAAAATTGCAAAAATTGTTTATACCAATCTGGCATAAAAGGAAATCTAAAAAGGTGACTCAACCGTGGATAACAGGGGAAATTAGAGACAGCATAAAATCCAAAGATAGGGCGTATAAAATAGCCAAAAAAAGCGCCAGAGCGGAAGATTGGGAACAGTTTAAGATAGAGCAAAGGAGGGCAAAGGGCATGATCAAGAGGGGCAAAATAGCTTACGAAAACAAGCTGGCGGAAAATATAAAAACTAACTCCAAAAGCTTTTATAAATATATCAAAAGGAAAAGACTGGTGAAAACCAAAGTTGGTCCATTGCAGTCAGATACGGGGGAATATATAATGGGAAATAAGGAAATGGCAGATCAACTAAATGCATACTTTGGGTCAGTCTTTACGAAGGAAGACACAAAAAACCTCCCTGGGATATCGGGAAAAATAGGGACATTGGCAAAGGAGGAACTGACGCAAATCAATATCTCTAAGGATATGGTGTTAAGGAAGCTAAAGGGATTGAAGGTGGACAAATCCCCAGGGCCTGATAACATGCATCCTAGGGTACTGAAGGAGGTGGCCCTAGAGATAGCGGATGCACTAAGGATGATTTTTCAGAATTCATTAGACTCGGGAACAGTGCCGATGGATTGGAGGGTAGCTAACGTTACCCCACTATTCAAAAAGGGGGGTAGGGAAAAAGCAGGTAATTACAGACCTGTAAGCCTTACATCAGTTGTGGGCAAAATGCTGGAGTCCATCATTAAGGATGAAATAGCGGAGCACTTAGCAAATGGGGACAGGATAGGACAGAGTCAACATGGATTTACAAAGGGTAAATCGTGCTTGACTAATCTATTGGAATTTTTTGAGGGAGTAACTGGTAGAATAGATGGGGGAGAGCCAGTAGATGTGGTGTACCTGGACTTCCAAAAGGCCTTCGATAAGGTCCCACATAAAAGATTAGCATGGAAAATTGAGGCTCATGGGATAAAGGGGAAAGTTTTGGCGTGGATAGGGAACTGGCTGTCAGATAGAAAACAGAGAGTTGGAATAAACGGCTCATTTTCTGAATGGCAGGCAGTAACAAGTGGGGTACCACAGGGATCTGTCCTGGGCCCCCAGCTGTTCACAATTTACATTAATGACCTGGATCAGGGAGTCGGATGCAGCATTTCCAAATTTGCAGACGACACTAAACTAGGAGGTGGGGTGGGCTCAGAGGAAGAGACCAGGAAGCTCCAGAGCGATTTGGACAGACTGGGCGATTGGGCGGATAAATGGCAGATGCACTATAATGTGGACAAGTGCGAAGTTATCCACCTTGGGTGCAGGAACGGGAGGGCAAATTATTATTTAAATGGCAATAGATTGGGAGAGGGGGAAGTACAGAGAGACCTGGGTGTTCTTGTACACCAGTCACTGAAGGCGAGCATGCAGGTGCAACAGGCGGTCAAGAAGGCAAACGGTATGCTGGCCTTCATAGCAATAGGGTTAGAATACAGGAACAGGGATACCTTGCTGCAGCTGTACAGGGCACTGGTGAGACCACACCTCGAGTACTGTGTACAGTTTTGGTCGCCTCATCTGAGGAAGGATGTTCTTGCCATGGAGGGGGTGCAGCGGCGATTCACCAGGCTGATACCAGGAATGGCGGGAATGACCTATGAGGAGAGACTATGTAGTTTAGGGATGTACACACTGGAGTTTAGAAGATTGAGAGGGGACCTCATAGAAGTGTATAAAATTCTGACAGGTCTAGACAGACTGGATGCAGAAGGAATGTTTCCCTTGGCGGGTGAGAACAGAACTAGAGGACATAATTTAAGGATAAGGGCTAAACCATTTAGGACAGAGATGAGGGGGAATTTCTTCACTCAGAGAGTGGTGAACCTGTGGAACTCATTGCCACAGAGGGCAGTGTACGCCAGCTCATTAAATATATTTAAGAGGGAATTAGATATATTTCTACGGGCAAAAGGGGTTAAGGGTTACGGAGAGAAGGCGGGGACGGGATACTGAATTAAAGGATCAGCCATGATCTCATTAAATGGCGGAGCAGGCACGAAGGGCCAAATGGCCTACTCCTGCTCCTATCTTCTATATGTATCTATATGTAAGCCGCTGTGCATAAGGAGCATTGTGGGGCCCGTTGATTTGCTCACGCACCTTGTGCACCCTTAAGATGTCTCTTCCCAAGAGCAGGAGGATTGGAGCGTCCGGGTCCACAGCTGGAATCTTGTTGGCAACTGGCTGTAGGTGGGGCTGATGGCGTGCGACCTCTGGGGAGGGAATTCCCGTCCTATCATCTGGCATCATGTCACACTCAATTAAGGTGGGGAGGGGAAGCTGTAGTTTCCCATCCATGGACTCGATCATGAAGTTGCCAACTCTCCTACCCGTAGTCTCTGTTGTCCCTGAACAGGTTTTTAGCATGTACGGAGCTGCGCTGGCCTTGACTTCAAAGAGATTGAAGAATTCTGTCTTCGCTAGAGACTTGTTACTTTGCTCATCAAGCACTGCATGCATCTTGATTGCCTTCTCCTTTCTCCCTGCAGGATATGCTTTAACCAAGCAGATTTTGGAGCATGAGCGTGGGCTGCTTGCATTTCCACAAACCTCTGTACACTTGGAGGTGACTGAAGAAGATGCGCTTTCGCTTTGCTCCCCGCTATCCTCTTTGTCAACTGCAGCACTCTCGGTGGTCGAAGGAGGAGGACCTGGATGCAGGGCTGCAATGTGTTTTTCACTGTTGCACTCAAAGCACTTGATTGTCACCTTGCAGTCTTTTGCCATGTGCAGAGTCGACCCACAACACCTGAAGCAGATGCGATTCTCTTTCAGGTATGATTTGCGTTCATCAATAGGCTTGTCTCTAAAGCTTCGACACCTTTTGAGTGGGTGGGGCTTGTGTATTGGACACTGATGATCTGGGTCATCCACTTTATTCAATTCAATTCAATTCAATCAATTCAATTCAATTTTATTTGTCATATATGCAGCAGACGTGTGTACTGCACAATGAAATGTTGATTTTTACGAGTCCTCCCAACATTGGAATAAATATGGCATAACAATGATAAAAATACGAATAGAAATACTAATAGAAAGACAGTAATAATAAATAAAACAACAGTAATAAATAATAATAAATTAATCGTTCATGAGTCTTATGGCCTGGGGGTAGAAGCTGTTTCGAAACCTATTGGTACGAGACCGTATGCTTCGGTATCTCTTACCGGACAGGAGCAGGGTGAAGAGGTTGTGGCTGGGGTGACTCGTGTCTTTAATGATTCTCAGGGCCTTCCCCCGGCACCTCTCGGGGTAGATATCCTGCACAGCAGGTAGTTTAATTCCTATAGTGTGTTGTGCAGCTTTCACTACCATCTGTAGAGCCTTGCGGTCTGTGGCGGTGCAGTTGCCATACCAGGTAGTGATGCAGCCTGATCATTATTCCCAGCAGAACTGGATTGGTTGACTGAGGGTTCGGCTGGAACATCTGTTTTGTGCACGCTCACAGAGGCTTTGTTGCTGTACTTTGTGGGTTTCTCTGTTCTCGAAGGAGCGTAACTGCTGGAGGTGGAGAAAGTGAAACTTGGATCATTCCTCATCTTTGCCTGTTGTTGGACGAACCTGGAGAAGAGAGAGAAGGGAGGAAATGCCACTTCGTAGTCCTCCTTGTACTTGGATCCCTTAGCTATCCATTTCTCTTGAAGGTTGTAGGGGAGCTTTTCCACTATTGGGTTTACCCCACGAGCTGTATCCAAATACGAGAGGCCTGTCAGGTAACCTTCTCCCTTAGCACACTCCAGTTCGAGGAGAATGTCACCCAGTTCTCGAAGCTCGACATTATTTTTGTTGGTTAGCTTCGGAAAGTCCTCAATCTTCTTAAGCAGTGCGTGTTCAATGACTTCTGGTGTCCCATAACAGTCTTCGAGACGTTGCCAAACCAGGTTGAGGCCTGCTGTGGGATTGCGGACGTGTGCTGAGCGAACTCTCCTCGCCTGTTCTGACGATTCAGCTCCGAGCCACTTTGTCATCAAATCTAGTTCTTCTCTGGCTGACAGATTCAAGTCCTTGGTGGTACTCAGGAAGGATGCTTTCCATGACCAATAATTTTCAGGACGGTCATCAAATTCTAGAAGACCTGAACTTAACAGTTCTCGGCGGATGAGGTACCTAGCGAGGTCTTGTGCACCTTGTGGCTCGGGTGAAGACTGCTTGGCTGGATTGGCCGAGTGCTGTGGAGGTCTCTGCAGGTAAGTCTTACTTGTTTCTTCTCTTTTAAGCTCAGTGTCTCCGAAAACAGGCTGTTTGTTACTGTGGTGAGTAGCTGGTTCTGCGTCGAGATACCTGGATGTTTCCTTGAAGAACAATTTGGAGTGTTGTTGGACATACTCACTTGTACGTTGCACTGGACTGAGGGGCTGTTCTGGAACATATGGTTCATGGCTGTGCTCCCCGCCTTCATTCTCCTCACCTTCTTCATAAGCTGCAGCTTCAGCTTCAGCGGCAGCGGCAGCTCTCTGGCTTTGGAGAATGTGGAGACTGGCATCGAGGTCAGCTCTCTGCTTCATCACACTAGCGTCGAGGTCAGCTCTCTGCTTCATCACACTAGCATCGAGGTCAGCTCTCTGCTTCATCACACTAGCTTCTTTTTCAGCGAAGGACAATTGAGCCTGGGCAGCTTTTGCCTTGGCATGTGCTTTGGCGGCTGCAGAAGCTGTCGATGACAACGGTCTGCTGGACCGCCGAGATGATCTAGAGAATGCTTTAGAGGACTGTGACTTGGCATAATTTGCTCGAAGAGGCTCATGCTTCTCGGTTGGCTGGTCGACCTGAGCGTAGACTCATGGTAGCTGAGTGGTATCTTCTTGTGCTTGAGCCCGCTGTGCTGTTGTCTTTTCACTTTTCTGCCCTTGCAGGGCATTCCTATGCAGAGCTAGACAGGTAGCTAACAACTTGATATCTTCCCATAAAAATCACAAGGCTTGACTTTTCTTGTAAACTTTACTGAAAGATTCTTATTGTGAAACTGAAATACAATACAGAAATGGAAGCACACATTAGTACACAAGCATAGGTAAGCCTGAGCAATACAGTACATTTGGCATATAACTTACCAAAACATGTGAAAACACAGCTTACTGTGAATATACATTTAGCAAACTGAAAGGCATTTTCTTACATTCACTTTAAATTAGCCCTGTACATAGTGCATCAAATACAGCTACAAGTTAACCAGCTAGACAGAGAGCGAGCACTTCACGGCTAGCTGTGTACAGAGAAAGGTTACAAACTAAACATTTTCTGCAAAATATAGTGTACACTAATCATCTGTAACATTCTCAAGTACTTACAGACAAATAGTGTCCAAGGCCGGAGCGTAACAAGAAAATAACTTCCTAGACCATGTGTCGAGCTGCAGGTCTGTGATATACAGTAGTTTACTTTACTGCACTTTACTGCGCTTTACTGCACTTTACTGCACTTGCTAGGTACCAAATATCCACTAGGTGGTGGTACACAATGGAAATCGACCCAAATTACTCAAACCCATGAATTAACTGGAAAACTAACATAAATTCCTAAAGAAAGGCAGCACATGGGGGCTGCACTGATTCAGGGCGTCGTCCTGCACCTGCAGAATTGGAGGCATCAGAGATGCAGAGTGAGTGGCAATCATGGCCAGAGGGAGGAGGGCCAACAGGCCGGTGCACAGGAGATCTTACCCTCCCAGGGAATTCCGGGAACAATTCTCCTACATTCATTTGTCTGAGGAGCAGTGTTTGCGCAGGCTGCGCTTCAGCAAGGAGTTGGTCACTGAGCTCTGCCACCTGCTGCAGCCAGATCTGCAGCCTCTACTGAGGGCCAGGACATCTCTGTTGGTGGCAGTGAAGGTCACAGTGGCTCTGAATTTTTATGCCACCGGCTCCTTTCAAGCAGTTACTGGGGACATCACCAATATCTCCCAGTTCGTTGTCCATTGTTGTATCCGGGAGGTCACAAATGCCCTCTATAAAAGGAGACGCCAGTGCGGAGTGAGAGTCAGCGGGAATCGCGAGCTGAGCGGTGAGCGGTGAGTATAAAAGGCTCCACGAGACCAGGTAGGCCTCAGTGCAGAGCGAGAGTCGGCGGGAATCGTGGGCTGAGCGGTGAGCGGTGAGTATAAAAGGCTCCACGAGACCAGGTAGGCCTCAGTGCAGAGCGAGAGTCGGTGGGAATTGTGGGCTGAGCGGTGAGCGGTGAGTATAAAAGGCTCCAAGAGACCAGGTAGGCCTCAGTGCGGAGCGAGTGTCGGCGGGAATCGCGGGCTGAGCGGTGAGCGGTGAGTATAAAAGTCTCCAAGAGAACAGGTAGGCCTCAGTGCGGAGTGAGAGTCGGCGGGAATCACGGGCTGAGTGGTGAGCGGTGAGTATAAAAGGCTCCAAGAGACCAGGTAGGCATACTAATCTCCAATCTCGGAACTCAGAGGGAAGGAGAGAAGTAAAAAGAAATTGAAGTGTGACGTCACCAGAAAGCAAAAGGTAAGTGATTGGGTAGCAAGTATTTCTCTCTTTTTAAAATTAAACTCCGTGGTTTATAGTTTGTTTGTAAACCAGAGCCCTTACATTATATCATTTAGCTGTAAGGTAACTTCAATTCTGCGGTTTATATTTTCTAGGGTCTCTCTGGTGTAGCGGGGACTTATGCCATACAAGCGCCCTAGAGTATATCTTTAATTGGTGGTATTGAATTAATTTAAATTAATTAAAGGGTAAGTCATGTCAGGACAGCCCAGCCCCATGTTATGCTCCACCTGCGCTATGTGGGAATTCAGGGACGCTGCCGGTGTCCCTGATGACCATGTGTGCCGGAAATGTATCCAGCTGCAGCTACTAGCAGACCACATTGAGGCGCTGGAGCTGCGGATGGATGAGTTTTGGAGCATTCGCGATGCTGAGAAGGTCGTGGATAACACGTTTAGTGAGTTGGTCACACCGCAGGTAAGGGCTGCAAAGGCAGAAGGGAAATGGGTGACCATCAGGCGGAGCAGTAGAAGCAGGCAGGTAGTGCAGGGGACCCCTGTGGCCATCCCCCTCTCAAACAGGTATACCGATTTGGATACTGTTGAGGGGGATGACTTACCAGGGGAAGGCAGCAGCAGCCAACTTCCTGGCACCAGGGGTGCTTCTGCTGCTCAGGAAGGGAGGAAAAAGAGTGGGAGAGCAATAGTTGTAGGGGATACTATCGTAAGGGGAACAGATAGGCGTTTCTGTGGCCATAGACATGACTCCAGGATGGTTTGTTGCCTCCCTAGTGCCAGGGTCAAGGATGTCACTGAACGGCTGCAGGGCATTCTGAAGGGGGAGGGTGAACAGTCAGAAGTCGCGGTTCACACTGGGACCAACGACATGGGTAGGAAGAGGGAGGAGGTCCTGCAGCAAGAATTTAGGGAGCTAAGTAGCAGATTAAAGAGCAGGACCTCAAAGGTTGTAATCTCTGGATTACTCCCGGTGCCATGTGCTAGTGAGTATAGGAATAGGAGGATAGAGCAGATGAATGCGTGGCTAAAGAGTTGGTGCAGAAGGGAGGTCTTTAGTTTCCTGGATCACTGGGTCTGCTTCTGGGGAAGGTGGGACTTGTACAAGTCGGACGGGTTGCACCTGAACCAGAACGGGACAAATATCCTTGCGGGGAGGTTTGCTAACACTGTTGGGGGGGGTTTAAACTAACTTGGCAGGGGGATGGGATACAGAGTGGAGCTATAATAGGGGGTGATGTACAGCCAAATATAGAGGAAAAAACAAGTCAGCTTGGAACGCAGAGCAAATATGTAACGGCACAAGGGAGTAGGGCAAGGCTGGATGGCATGTATTTTAATGCAAGGAGTCTTGCGAATAAGGTGGATGAACTGAAGGTGTTGATGAACACATGGGAGTATGATATTGTTGCTATCACGGAGACAAGGTTGAGGGAGGGGCAAGACTGGCAGCTCAATATTCCGGGGTATAGAATCTGCAGGCGAGACAGAGGGGGGGGCGGGTGGTAAAAGAGGAGGGGGTGTCGCAATATTAATTAAGGAGTCAATTACTGCTGTAAGGAGGGATAATATATTAACAGGTTCCTCTAATGAGGCCATATGGGTAGAACTTAAAAACAAAAAGGCGGCAAGTTCTTTGCTGGGAGTGTACTATAGGCCCCCAAACTATCAGGGGGAGATAGAGGAACAGATATGTAGGCAAATCTCAGAGAACTGTGCAAATAATAGGGTAATAATAGTGGGGGATTTCAACTTCCCCAATATTAACTGGGATAGTCAGAGTGTGAAAGGCTTAGAGGGTGCAGAATTCTTAAAGTGCATCCAGGAGAGCTTTTTGAGCCAACATGTAGAAAGTCCTACAAGAGAGGGGGCGGTACTGGACCTAATTCTAGGGAATGTAGCCGGGCAAGTGGTAGAAGTGTTAGTAGGTGAGCACTTTGGTGACAGTGACCATAATTCGGTGAGATTTAAGGTAGTCATGGAAAAGGACAGAGATGGACTGGAAATAAAGGTTCTAAATTGGGGGAAGGCCGATTTTAATATGATAAGGCAGGATCTGGCCACAATGGACTGGGATCAGCTACTTGTAGGAAAATCCACATCGGAGCAATGGGAGTCTTTCAGAAAGGAAATTGAGAGAGTACAATGGCAACATGTTCCCGTAAAGGTCAAGGGTGGGACCAACAAGCCCAGGGAACCTTGGATGTCAAGGGATATACGAGAATGGATTAGGAAAAAAAGGAGGGCTTTTGGCAGATACAAAGGACGAAAGACAGAGGAAGCCCTAGAGGAGTATAAAAAGTGCAGGGGGATACTTAAAAAAGAAATTAGGAGAGCGAGGAGGGGCCATGAAATAACACTGGTGAGCAAAATAAAGGAAAATCCTAAGGTGTTTTATAAGTATATTAAGGGCAAGAGGATAACTAGGGAAAGAGTAGGGCCCATTAGGGACCAACGCGGCAATCTGTGTGTGGAGCCAGAAGATGTAGGTGGGGTTTTAAATGAATTTTTTGCATCTGTGTTCAATATGGAGAAGGACGATGTAGACATAGAAATCGGGCAGGGGGACTGTGAAATACTTGAACATATTAGCATCGAGAGGGAGGAGGTACTGGTGGTTTTAGTAGGCATAAAAGTGAATAAATCCCCAGGCCCGGGCGAGATGTATCCCAGGCTGCTGTGTGAGGCAAAGGAGGAGATTGCAGGGGCTCTGACACAAATTTTCAGAACCTCTCTGGCCACAGGGGATGTGCCAGAGGACTGGAGAACAGCTAACGTAATACCATTATTCAAGAAGGGTAGTAGGGATAAACCAGGGAATTACAGGCCAGTGAGCCTAACATCAGTGATAGGGAAATTATTGGAAAAAATTCTGAGGGACAGAATTAGTCTCCACTTGGAGAGGCAAGGATTAATCAGGGATAGTCAGCATGGCTTTGTCAAGGGAAGATCATGTCTGACTAATTTGATTGAATTTTTCGAGGGGCTGACTAGGTGTGTGGATGAGGGTAGTGCAGTGGTTGTGGTATACATGGATTTCAGTAAGGCTTTCGATAAAGTCCCGCATAGGAGACTGGTCAAGAAGGTAAGAGCCCATGGGATCCAGGGTGCCTTGGCACATTGGATCCAAAACTGGCTTAGTGGCGGAAGGCAGAGGGTGATGGTCGAAGGTTGTTTTTGTGACTGGAAGCCTATGTCCAGTGAGGTTCCGCAGGGATCGGTGCTGGGTCCCTTGCTGTTTGTGGTCTACATTAATTATTTGGATGTGAATGTAAAAGGTATGATCAGTAAGTTCGCAGATGACACGAAAATTGGTGGGGTGGTAAATAGCGAGGAGGGTAGCCTCAGTCTGCAGGACGATATAGATGGGTTGGTCAGATGGGCGGAAAAGTGGCAAATGGAATTTAATCCTGAAAAGTGTGAGGTGTTGCATTTTGGAGGGACTAACAAGGTAAGGGAATACACAATGGATGGTAAGACCCTAGGAAAGAGAGGATCAGAGGGACCTTGGTGTGCATGTACATAGATCCCTGAAGGCAGCAGAACAGGTGGATAAGGTGGTTAAAAAGGCATATGTGATACTTGCCTTCATTAGCCGAGGCATAGAATATAAGAGCAGGGAGGTTATGATGGAGCTGTACAAAACGCTGGTTAGGCCACAGCTGGAATACTGTGTGCAGTTCTAGTCGCCACACTATAGGAAGGATGTGATTGCTTTGGAGAGGGTGCAGAGGAGATTCACCAGGATGTTACCTGGGCTGGAGCGCTTCAGCTATGAAGAAAGACTGGACAGGCTGGGGTTGTTCTCCTTAGAGCAGAGAAGGCTGAGGGGGGAACTGATTGAGGTGTACAAAATTATGAGGGGCATAGATAGGGTAGATAGAAAGGAACTTTTTCCCTTAGTAGAGGGGTTAATAACAAGGGGGCATAGATTCAAGGTAAGGGGCAGGAGGTTTAGAGGGGATTTGAGGAAGAACTTTTTCACCCAGAGGGTGGTTGGAATCTGGAACTCACTGCCTGAAAGGGTGGTAGAGGCAGGAACCCTCACAGCATTCAAGAAGCATTTGGATGAGCACTTGAAATGCCATAGCATACAAGGCTACGGACCAAATGCTGGAAAATGGGATTAGATTAGACAGGGCCTGATGGCCGGCGCGGACGTGATGGGCCAAAGGGCCTCTTTCTGTGCTGTATGTTACGTCCGTGAATAATTGAGACACGGACAGCAGGAGTGAACAAAATAAGTCTTTACTGGTGGAAGTCAATAGTGAAACTAAAAGCACAGAGGCTCACTAGTGCCTTTTATACAGGGGTGGTCACTGCCGGTACCGCAGTCTGAGACCAGTTATTCTCTTAAAGGTACATACACAACAATTCCTCCCCTTTTAGATAAACAGTACATAACATTCATTTAACAACTAAATGATAACTAATTACAATCACAATTACTGTTGCTAGATACATTGGTTAAGTTTAAGCAATTATAAGTTCAGTCTTTGAGGAGGCTTCCTGATTCTGTCTGGATAACGCCTCTTTGGGGTATCAGGTTCTTCTCGCAATGTTGAGTCGGGATCAATGTCTTTGTTTGGTTCATCTGCTTCCAATATTACCGGTTCTGCGGTAGCTGCAATTGGAACGTCGATTTCATTACCAGGTGTATCAGATCGTGGTGTGGAGTTGACGTTTTCCAGTGACTCTAGAATCTGGTCAGCATGGCGTCTTACAATGCTCTCCCCAATGTCCACGGTATACATGAGAGGTCCTTGTCGTGTACAAATCGTTCCTGGCTGCCATTTCTCAGTGCGGTAGTCCCGGGCCAAAACTGGTTGACCTATCTTAAAACTCCTGGTCGGCCTTTCATTCATATTCTGAAACTGCCTGTTCTCCACATCTCTTCGGACGTTTGGTTTAACCAAATCCAAGCGGCATCGTAGTCTTCGATTGAAGAACATCATGGCTGGAGTTTGGTTGGTAACTGCATGTGTCGCATTCCGGTAGGCAAACAAGAAGTTGTCCACCTTGTGTTGTAGGGGTATATCTTCATTACACATTGCCTTGATAGCCTTCTTGAATGTTTGGACAAACCTCTCGGCCAATCCATTAGTGGCTGGATGATATGGGGCAGATGTGTAATGCTTAACACCATTGTTATTTAAGAACCTCCGGAACTCTTCAGAAACAAACTGTGGTCCATTGTCAGAGCAAATCTGTTCAGGCAGCACATTCCTGGCGAATATGGTTCGTAAAACTGTGATAGTTTTTTCTGTGGTGGCTGAGGACATTTTTATTACCTTTGGCCACTTTGAATGTGCATCCACCACAATTAAAAACATCGAGTCCATGAAGGGACCAGCAAAATCAATGTGCACCCTTTGCCATGGAGATGAGGGCCACTCCCGTGGATGCAGAGGAGCTTGTGGTGGGGCGTTTTGCACCTTCTGGCATCCTGCACAGCTCTTGGTCATCTCTTCGATTTCTCTATCGATTCCCGGCCACCACACAAACGCTCTGGCTAAGTTCTTCATTTTTACCCCACCCAGATGACCCTCATAAAGCTCATTGAGCACTCTATCCGTCAACTTAGGTGGAGTTACTACTCTGGATCCACACATCAAGGTTCCTCTGCACACTGATAGCTGTTCTCTTCTCGGTGAGAATGCTGGCAGCAGTGGTTCGCCATGTGCTGGCCATCCCTTCACCGTTAAATCATAGACCCGTGATAGTGTTGGGTCATTCCGTGTTTCCTTTTCTATGTTTGCATTCGTCACAGGGAGACATTCGACTATGGTCGAGTGGAATAACTCCATTGGATCCACTGCAAGGTCTTCTTCTTCCACCGTCGGCAACGGTAGGCGTGACAATCCATCAGCATTTCCATGCTGTTTAGTTCCTTTGTACTCGATGTCATATTGGTGTGCCCGTAGGAAAAGGGACCATCTCTGCAGCCGTTGTGCTGTCATTATCGGTACGCCCTTCTGAGGGTTGAAAATGGAGACAAGAGGTTGATGATCGGTTAGTAGAGTAAATTTTTGACCGTGCAGGTAGTGATTGAACTTCTTCACCCTCCACACTAGGCTGAGGGCCTCTCTGTCAATCTGGGCGTAGTTACGCTCGACAGAAGTTAACGAGCGTGACGCAAAAAGTTATCGGCCTCTCTAAACCATCAAGGAATTTATGTGACAGTACCGCCCCAATGCCGTAGGGAGACGCATCACACACCAGCCTGATTGGCAGTGCTGGGTTGTAGTGAGCCAAAACTTCCCTTGAAGTGATTAAGTCCTTACTCTTCTGAAAAGCACGCTTACAATCATCGCTCCATTTCCATGCTACCCCCGTTCGTAGCAGGGTGTTCAGTGGGTGCAGAATTGTCGACAAATTCGGCAAAAACTTATGATAGTAATTCACCAATCCAAGGAATGACCTCAGTTGCGACACATTTTCAGGCGCTGGGGCCTTAACAACCGCCTCAATTTTGTCAGGGGACTTATGCAACCCCTCTTCATCAATCACGTGGCCACAATACGATATCTGTTTCTTAAAAAATTCGCACTTGGGGCGGTTGGCTCGCAGCCCATGTTCCCGTAGTCTAGTGAGCACCTGTTCTAGGTTGTTAAGGTGTTCACTGTCATCTTCACCTGTTACAAGGATGTTGTCCAAGTAACACTGAGTCCCCGGAATCCCTTACAGGACTTGTTCCATCGCTCTTTGCCATATCGCCGGAGCCGATGCTACTCCGAATACCAATCGATGATACTGGTAAAGACCTTTGTGAGTGTTTATCGTGAGATACTTCCTAGAGGACTCTTCAACCTCCATCTGCAAATATGCTTGTGCTAGGTCAATTTTTGTAAAACGCTTCCCTCCAGACAGTGAGGCGAAGATGTCTTCTATCCTTGGAAGAGGATATTGTACTGTGTGAAGGACTGGGTTCACCGTCACCTTGAAATCCCCAGATGCGAATCTTCCTTGGCTCCCCGGACTTATTGCTTAACGTTTTCTTCATGACAGGAACGATGGGTGTCGCCCACTCGCTCCAGTTGACCTTAGACAACACGCCCGCCTTCTCCAGATTCTCCAGCTCTGCCTCGACGGCTGGGCGAATTGCATATGGTACTGGTCTTGCTTTGAAAAACTTGGGAACTGCATTCTCTTCTATTTTTATCGAGGCGGTTACGCCTTTAAGCGTGCCCAGTTCTTGTTGAAATACCTCTTTGGCGTTAGCTAAGATTGTTGACAATCGTCCAGGAGTGACGTCTTCATCTTTTTTACCGTCCACTGTCATTGCATGAATGGAATGCCAATCTAAGTTTATCTTCCTGATTCATTCCCGTCCCAATAACGGTGGTCCACCATTTGGCAGTATGTAGAGATACAATTTCCGTATTTTCTTGCCATTGTATTCGACAGGCACCCTTATTTTTCCTCTGAGGTACAGTTTTTGCCCCGTATACGTCGTCAAGACGATGGATGTCTCTCTCAAGGGTATGGGTGAAAATAGCCGCTCGTAGTCTCGTCGATTCATGACGGTTAGCGCTGATCCTGTATCCAATTCCATTTTAACTTGGGACCCTGCTATCGTGAGGGTGACCCAAATGGTTTGGTGATCCTCTTTTGTGATTACACTGTGAAGTTTGAGACAGCTTAGTCTCCTGTTCCCAGATTCACTATCGCTCATCTGGTCTTCGGAACTACTGTCCGTCATCTTTTGTACTTTCTTGTACGGTTCCTTAGTAGCCTTTTTCTTGTCGCTGGTCTTCTTCCCAGACCTGCAAACTCGTGCAATGTGTCCCATCTTCCCGCATTGCCTGCATATTTTGTCTTTGGACCAGCAGTCCTTCTGGTCATGGTTAGTTCTGCCGCAGCGATAACATTTTGCAAATCCCCGTGTCATTTCGTGGGTGCCGTATTCCTGTGGTTTTTGTTGAATTTCTGCAGCTCCCCTGGTTGCTGCTTCATACGATACTGCCACGCTGAAAGCCTTATCTAGCGTCAGCTCTTTCTCTGAGAGTACTTCTTCTGTGTTCCTTCACTCAGGAATCCACAGACAAATTTGTCCTGTAGGGTATCTGCCAGTCCTGCTCCGAACTGGCAGTGCTTTGATAGCTTGCGTAGTTCCGTAAGATACTCAGCATTGCTCTCATCTTTGTGCTGAGTTCTCCTGTGGAATTTAAATCTTCTGCTATCAACAGCGGTGCAGGGTTTAAGTGTTCCTGTAGGACAGCAACAATTTCATTAAAACTCTTCGCCTTCAGTTTGGCTGGAGTAATCAGGTCCCGCAATAGGCCGTACGTTCTAGCGCCCATTAAGTTTAGCAATATCGATGCCTTTTTCCCCTCCGCTATTTAGTTTGCCTCGAAATATACCTCGACTCTTTCCACATACGTGGTCCAGTCCTCTATTGTATTATCAAAAGCAGTGATACAGCCAGTCTTCGGCATCTTGCAAATCTAAAATGGCGCCTCCCGCGCTTTGCCTTCTTCCCCGATTTAACAAAATGGCGCCTCCCGTGCTTTGCCTTCTTCCCCGCTGTTGTTAGCGCTGCTTTCCACGTTTTCTTGCGCGTTTAATATTGATTTTTTTTCTTTTATTATTTTCCCGTCGTGGAGCGGACCCTCTGGGACACTTCTCTCCCTCTTCTTAGGTCCGAACGCTGCCCGGCTTCGAAGCACCGGCCGCGCCCTGTGTGCTCCACCCTCTCTCTCTCTCTTTGCTTCCCGACTCGCTGCCCGGCCCCGTTGAAAAGCCACCCGATCGAGCTCTAGCCCGCCGCAGCCCAGGAAGGATCAGTGCACTACCTGCCACCAGCCCGATTAGCTGGGAAACCACAGACCGAGGAACCAAGCCTGGCTCTGGACAGTCTCTCCTGCAAGTTTTCAATCCGATGATTTGGAGGGCGGTTGCCCACGGTCGACGTCCGTTTCTCGAGTTTCTTTGGATTTTTTTTTTTTTTCTTTCTTCTGGCTTCGACCTTCAATAATGTCGTCTGAGGTGCTGCCGAGTTGCAGGTAAGTTTGTTTCTTACTCGTCGCCAGTGTTACGTCCGTGAATAATTGAGACACGGACAGCAGGAGTGAACAAAATAAGTCTTTACTGGTGGAAGTCAATAGTGAAACTAAAAACACAGAGGCTCACTAGCGCCTTTTATACAGTGGTGGTCACTGCCGGTACTGCAGTCTGAGACCAGTTATTCTCTTAAAGGTACATACACACTGTATAACTCTATGACTCTATGATTCTATACATCTCTTTCCCGATGACCCAGGCCAAACAGCATGAACACGCATTGGGCTTTGCGAGGATAGCGGGCTTCCCCATGGTGCAGGATGCCATTGACTGCACGCATGGGGCATTGTGGGCACTACATGAGAATGCAGAGGTTTTCCAAAACTGCAAGGGGTTCCACTCCTTAAATGTCCAGTTGGTCTGTGACCACAGATAGTTGATACCCGCTGTCAATGCCCGCTATCCTGGCAGCAGCCACGATGCATTCATCCTGCACCAGACTACTGTGGCAGAACTTTTCCAGGCAGCGCATCAGCCAATTGGTTGGCTCCTCGGGGACAAGGGATATCCACTGTGCACCTGGCTGATGACACCGCTCCGTAACCCCAACACCCCTGCTGAGCTGCGGTATAATGAGAGCCATCTCGCCACCGGAGGAGGAGGAGGAGGAAGAGGAGGAGGATGATCAGCAGCAGCACCAAGGCGGAAGGGAGGCCCACAATGTTGAGACTGCAAGGGTCGTCCATCAAAGATTGATAACAAGCCGCTTCTAGGCCCCTACTCATGAAATGGCTTCTGGCATGGAGAACAATATGATGGAAAGCAACCCGCAACCCCTATAGCCGGCCAGGGCAGCAATGATTCCAAAGGCCAAACATGTACATTTTGAATACAACAACTTTTTTAATTTACAAGCTCTGTGTGTGTCATTTATTCATGACAAACTAATAGAAACAAACATATTATCATTAATTAACATAACTGGTTCTCACAATCTGGAGATAATGGCCAAAACACTAAACAAAAGTTATCAGACGAACCTCGGCCTTTAGTAAAAACATTTCCAACATTTCGTCAGACCTCCTACTTTTTGCCCTTCGAGGGTGATCTCTTTCCCTTGCCTACTTGCCCCCTTCCCACCCTACTGCTCCTCTGTAATGGGGCCCCAGTGGCTGCAGCAAGGCTGGTGGAAGGCTGATGAATGTCAGATGCAGAGACTACAGATGCCCTTGAAGGACGCCCTCGACCAGCTCTGGGCCTGGAGGCCCCGGCTGCAGACTGCACCAACTCTGCATGGGCAGCAGCAGTCTGGGCTGCAGGCGGTGACAAGTGCAATGGGGAAGTGACAGTGGTGGCAGCAGGAATGCAGTCATCTTGAGAGAGGACAGCACCTCCCTGCTCGACCGACACACTGGCACTCCCTAGGGACAGCACCTCAGCATCCGGAGCAATCTGCTGGAGCACAGACTGCTGGCCGGCTGCAGCGCGGTGAGAGCCCCGGGGAAATGTATCCGAACCAGCAACAATGGCAGCAGTCAGTGCTTGCGTGGCCTCAATCTGAGTCTGCATGAGAGCAGTCTGAGGTGGGGTCATGGCAGCCAGTGACTGAATTGCAGCCTGTGCTACAGCGAAGTGCTCCACACTCCTTGCCAGTGCTTCAATGCATTCGGGCACCCTTCCCACTGCACCCATGAGCTGAGTGTGCATGTCCATCGCCTGGGTGTTCATTTCAGCGATGAGCCGATCCTCCTCTGTGTCCAGTACAGCAGGACTCGCTGGCCTACTCTCCCTCTGGGGAGAAGGCTCCCGAGCTTCACTACCCCCATCGCGTTGCTGCAGCCCACTGGGTCCTGGAGCTTCACCCTCATCAGACCCTTCCCCACTGCTCCCCGCCAAGGAAGACGTGGTCCCAGTGTGGGCATGGGCTCCCTCGGGAGAGGGTGGTGCTGATGCTCCGGCTTCCTCTTCCTCCTCGCCTGCGGCTTCGCTCCCACTGGCAACTTGAGGGCCCATCTGAATCACCATCTGAAAGCAGGGAGGTACAAGAGTGGCTTTAGCATCAGGACAGTGGGGCAGTAAGGGAGGAAGGAGTGGAGCGATGTAGCAAGTTGGATTGAAAGTGTAAAAGGCTGGTGTTGTGAGGGACAAGTGGAATAAGAGAGGAGAGAAAGCTTATCATTGCTGTCCCGAACAGGGTCGACCTCTCCAGGGGTGACGGGACCGATCACCTGGCTTGCCACAATCCTGTGGACACGCGCCTCAAGATCGCTGAGGGGTTGCAGCTGAGGCGGCCCTCCACCTTGCTGCTGTCTCCTGTTATGAGATAGCTTGGCCTGCAAGAAAAAGGATGGCGTCTGAGTAAATATACAGCCATGGTCTTGCCTGATGTGCCTCCCATAGTTGCATAGCCCTTACTGTATGCAAGGTATGGAATGTGCATGTGTATTTTATGAGAGGGCCATAGGTCTTGGATGAGTGTTGGGCATTGGGGTTTTAAACCCTCTGGCCATAGAGTGAGGTTGAGATGGAGGGATGGAGAGGTATTGAAAAGAAGCCACTCACCCTGATGACTCGAGTGAGGTTGTTGAACTTTTTGCGACATTGAGTATGGGTCCTGGGCACCATGCTCCTGTAGGAGACGTGCTGAGCCACCTCCCCCCACACTCTTCTGTAGTTGCACGGCAATGGCCTCCTGCAACTCTCAGGGTACAGTATAGCTCTTCTGCGCTCCACCGTGCTAACCAGAGCCTCCAAGGCCCAGTCGCTGAAGCGCTGAACTTGTTCCCTGACTCTCTCTATAGTCCTCGGCTGGAAAATTTAGGCACAGGTCTGTCCACAACGAGATTCAAGGCTGCAATGAGCAGGGTATGGCTGAAGAGCAAGATCGACCCTCCCCTTTAAGAACTGGCCGGTGCCAGTGTGTCTGTGTTCCACCGCTAACTGACATCACCTGAGCTGCACCCGCGCTCTGAGGTAGCGCCTCGCTCCTCGGCCTTTGCGCCTTAAGAGAGGTGTGCAGTGCCTGATTTAGTGCTCCAATCACCTCCAGGTGCGATAGAGGCCAAGTTTGCAGTCGGCGGCGATAATTAGCACTAGGCGCTAAACTTTGCGCCCGGCCGATAATTGCATCCCAAACGGGGCGATACCGAATTTCTTCCCCTGAGGGTTGTGGAATGATTAAAGTTAGGAGGTGTGACTGTGTATTCGCGTCAGTGCCGACATTAACTCCCAACAGGAAGCAGGCGGGAGCGGAGAGCAATCCCTCGCAGAAGTCCAATGCCCTCGGTCAGCCACTTGACTGTTTGTGGTGGTAAGCAGCGGGTGAGTTACAAATCCTTCTTTTCAAATCCCTCCATGTTCTCGCCTCCTCACTATCTCTGTAATCTCCTCCAGCCCTACAACCCTCTGAGATCTCTGCGCTCCTCCAATTCTGGCCTCTTGCACATCCCTGATTTCCATCATTGGTAGTGAGGCTGAAGGATGGGTGCATGCTGGCAATTTTATGGAGATCGAATTAGGTGATCGAAACCAGGTACTCGCAGGCTGCCAATAAACTGAAGCCATTGAATCGCACCTTTAGGTGGGATTATGCAAACTATTTCAGTTAAATTAGTATCAAAATTGGCACAATCAGCCTGATGATCATATAATAAAGGACCAAAATAAATCTACCAACCTTCAAGACCCAATACTGAACCATCTAAACAATGAACACTGACATGGATCAATATTGAGAAGGTTAGGATGTATTTTAACAAGGTTATTTTTCATGAGTTGCTTCTCTCAGGTTCACAGTGTCCTGGCACTACCAGAAATAATTAATTATGGGAAAAAATGTTTCCTTTGTTTTCCATAGTGGCGATGAAATCATCAAACACAGACACCCAGACACGTTCAATGAACTGCAAGGACCTGTGAGTGTGTGGGATCTTGCTGAACATCATTTCACCCTTTTGCTTACATCCGCCAAATCCTTCTGGAAAAGAACCAAGGTTCTGAAATTCTGCGGTAGTTCTGCCAATCTTCCTTCGTAACTTCGACGGGATACTCCCAAGGAAATGTTGTGAAGACCCGGTCACGTCAAATCCCCACCATTTCTGGAAGATCTCCTCTTGACTTGTAATGGGCTGAATTTCTGCCTGCTTTTTTTTTCGAAGTGGTATCCATGAACTGTGTAAATTAGTGTGGATTGTCATTTAGTTTGATGGTATTTTTTTTTTAAATCCCTTGCTTGTTTTCTGGAGTTTTAGCACTGTTCAAAATAAAATGAAGAAGAGGTTCAACCGATCAGCATAGATTGAATAGGCTGGGTCTCTTATCTCAGGAAAGAGAAGGCTGGGGGTGACCTGATAGAGGTCTTTAAAATTATGAAAGTGTTTGTTAGGGCAGACAGAGAAAAGATGTTAGGGTAGACAGAGAAAAGATGTTAGGGTGGACAGAGAAAAGATGTTAGGGTAGACAGAGAAAAGATGTTAGGGTAGACAGAGAAAAGATGTTAGGGTAGACAGAGAAAAGATGTTAGGGTAGACAGAGAAAAGATGTTAGGGTAGACAGAGAAAAGATGTTAGGGTAGACAGAGAAAAGATGTTAGGGTAGACAGAGAAAAGATGTTTTCACTTGTGAGGGAGACCAGAACTAGAGGCCATAAATATAAGATAATCACTAATAAATCCAATAGGGAATTCAGGAGAAACTTCTTTACCCAGAGTAATGAGGATGTGGAACTCGCTACTACAATGAGTAGTTAAGGTGAAGAGCTTCGATACATTTAAGGGAAAGTTAGATAAACACATGGAGGAGAAAGGAGTCGAAGGTTAAGCTGATAGGGTGAGAGGAAGTGGATGGGAGGAGGCTTGTGTGAAGCACAAACAGGGACCTGTTGGGTCAAATGAGCTGTTTCTTTGCTGTAAATTCTATTTAAAAACTGGGGTCAAAAGCAGATAAACTGGTCGTTCATCTCAATTGATTTTTCTTTTTGCTCCCAAGCTCCCAAGGGTACTGAGACCAATTCTACTTCTCTGACACCTCTCTGGCTGACAGCGGGTAATCAGCAAAGACTGGAGGTTGAACCTGGAACTGCCCGGGTTTGGGTGGTTCAATTCCAAGCAGAGAATTTACCAACTGAGCCAGTCGCTGTCGCTGGGCCATGAAAAGTCTTGAGTAATATGAGAGTCAAATAGATCGCAATATCTCACATCCAATGGCGTTGCTACCATTTTACATGAGTTATTGATGAAGGAAATGGACTTAAGGGCGCTAAATATTACATGATCTTTGTGTATTAAAAGTCTTTAGACTGCTCTAGGGAATTGAACACAACATTGCACACATTAAGAGATATGAGGCAGTGATGAAGATTTAGCTAGTTTGCGGAGTCAATCCCAGAAACCTGGGGGATAAAAATTCGATTGCTTTGTGCCTCCCGTTAGTGCCCTAAGAGGGCGCTAATGGGGCGCAAAGCAACTAGCGCCCGGGCGCGGCGTTGTTTGCGCCGCTCGGAAAATTGACCAGACATTTTGCGGTGGCGCTAAACACTACTGCCATGATCTCCTGCACCCGCAGATCATGACGTCAGTCAAGCATGCAATGCCCCGGTAGCACCCCGGACCGGATATTGAGTGGCTCCCCCTGCTTTACCACCTGCCACTAGCAACGACAGGTTGAGGGGAACGTTTTGCAGTTGGGAAGAGACTGGGGGAGCGCTATTTAAAGGTGGCTGCTTCCTGCCTTTTTTGTCGGCGACATTTTTGCACCATGCATTCTGAGAGAAAGACTTCTGGAGAGATTCAACGCTGTGTAAAGGAGTTTTGGGTACTGAGCAATACTTTGCAGGTCCATTTTGATTTGACCTTTCTTGCATCGATTGAGAAGAGACTATGGGGACTGCACTCTGAGCTCTTTCCCTGGGCCTCTCCATTGTTCTTTCCAGCAAAATTGATGTACAGGTCTCTCCAGGCCGAGATTCAAGGCAGCAATGAGCAGGGTGTGGATGGAGAGCAACATCAACCCTTCCCTTTAAGAACTGTCCGGCGCCAGTATGTCTGTGTTCCATTGCTGACTGACATCACATGAGCTTCGCCAGCGCTCTGAAGTAACGCCTCGCTCCTCGGCGTTAACGCCTTAAGAGAGGTGTGTAGCACCTGATTTAGCACTCCAATCACCTCCAGAGGCGATAGAAGCCAAGTTTGCAGTCGGAGGCGATAATTAGTGTCAGGCGCTAAACTTTGCGCCCAGCCGATAATTGTGCCCCAAATGGGGCGATACCGAATTTCTCCCCCCTGATCTTTCCGAGGTCGCTGGGTAACACTGATGCACTTCCCATCATGGGAGATCAGAATCCCTTCCATAGTGGACTAGTTATCCAAAGACTGTAAATTCAAAATCCCACCATGGCAGTTTAAGGATTTGAATTCAGTTTAAAAAAAATAAAATCTGGGAAAGTGACTGTCAGATTGTTGTAAAAACCCAACTGGTTCACTAAGGGCAGGAAACCTGCCATCCTTACCCAGTCTGGCCTAATGTGACTCCAGTTACACACCAATGCGGTTAACTCTTTAGTGCCCTCTGAAGTGGCCTAACAGCAACAATAACAATTTGCATTTATATAGTGCCTTTAATGTAATAAAACGTCCAAATGCACTGCACAGGAATGATTATCAAACAAAATTTGACACCGAGCCACATGAGATATTGGGACAGGTGACCAAAAGCTTGGCCAAAGAGGTAGGTTTTAAGGAGCGCCTTAAAGGAGGAGAGAGAAGTAGAGAGGCGGAGAGGTTGAGGGAGAGAATGCCAAAGCTTAGGGCCTCGGCAGCTGAAGGCACGGCCGCCAATGGTGGAGCGATTTAAAATCAGGGATGCTCAAGAGGCCAGAATTGGTGGAGTACAGAGATCTCGGAGGGTTGTAGGGCTGGAGGACATTACAGAGCTAGGGAGGGGTGAGGCCATGGGGGGATTTGAAAACAAAGATGCAAATTTTAAAATTGAGGCGTTGCTTAACCGGGAGCCAATGTAGGTCAGCGAGCACAGGGGTGATGGGTGAACGGGGCTTGGTGTGAGTCAGGACATGGGCAGCCGAGTTTTGGATGACCTCAAGTTTACGGAGGGTAAAATGTGGGAGTGCGTTGGAATAGTCAAGTCTAGAGGTAACAAAGGCATGGATGAGGGTTTCAGCAGTGGATGAGCTGAAGCAGAGGCGGAGACGGTCGATGTTATGGAGGTGGAAATAGGCGGTCTTAGCGGTGGCGTGGATATGTGGTTGGAAGCTCATCTCGGGGTCAAGGTTGCGAACAATCTGGTTCAGTCGCAGGCAGTTGCCAGGGAGAGGGATGGAGAGGGATGGCTAGGGAATGGAGTTTGTGGTGGGGATCGAAGATAATGGCTTTGCTCTTCCCAATATTTAGTTGGAGGAAATTTCTGTCCATCCAGGACTGGATGTCGGACAAGAAATCTGCCAAACCATTCAGTCATTTTAAACAGAAGAAGGCCCAGCACCACCACCTTCTCAGGACAACTAGGCATGGGCAATAAATTCCAGCCTTGCCAGCAAGGCCCACATCCTGAAAGTATGAATATATGATCAGCAAGGGATCAGATATAGACAGTTTGCTGCACTCATTCATTCTCTCCAACACCACTGGGGATAGTGGTTAGCACTGTTGCCTCACAGCGCCAGGGATCCGGGTTCGAATCCGGCCTCGGGTGACTGTCTGTGTGGAGTTTGCACATTCTCCCCGTGTTTGCGTGGGTTTTCTCCGGGTGCTCCGGTTTCCTCCCACAGTCCAAAGATGTGCGGGTTAGGTTGATTGGCTATGATAAAAATTGACCCTTAGTGTTAGGGGGATTAAATACGTGGGGTTACGGGGATAGGGTGGGATATGTGTTGGTGTAGGGGTTACGGGGATCGGGTGGGATATTTGTCGGTGCAGGCTCGATGGGCCGAAATGGCCTCTATCTGTACTGTGAGGTTTCTGTGATTCTGTGATCCCATTCCATTGAATTACCAGCCACTGGACTTCCAGTTGCTTAAGAGGAGTCTGACTTCATCCCCTGTGACACCAGAAATATCCGGGCTAGTTTCATGATTCCACACACCCAGCGGAAAGTCACGCTCAAAGAGAGTGCGGGTGTGAGATTTTTTAAAAATTAATTCATGGGATGTGGGCTTCACTGGCAAGGCCAGCGTTTATTGCCCATCCCTAATTGCCCTCGAGAAGGTGGTGGTGAGCCGCCTTCTTGAACCGCTGCAGTCCGTGTGGTGAAGGTACTCCCACAGTGCTGTTAGGGAGGGAGTTCCAGGATTTTGACCCAGCAACGATGAAGGAACGGCCGAATTATGATCAAGTCAGGATGGTGTGTGACTTGGAGGGGAACTTGGAGGTGGTGATGTTCCCATGTGCCTGCTGTCCTTGTCCTTCTAGGTGGAAGAGGTCGCGGGTTTGGGAGGTGCTGCCGAAGAAGCCTTGGCGAGTTAAAGAAAAGAGAGAAATTTGGGGAGGATGTGGTGGGAATAACTGAATGAATTAAAAGAAATCCAAACTGGCCAGCATTGCCCTTTCCAAATTGGTAATGGCCAATTGGAGCTCACTTTGGGTTTAGTGTTTGGTTCAATCTCAAGTTGCAGGGCAACTATAGTAATCTGGGATGTTATGATTAAGGTTAGCCATCAGGTGGTGCTGTAGCCAATGCTGCTACTAAGTTCAGAGGTTTGCTTCCTGTTAAAGTCAGAGGTTTGCTTCCTGTATAGGTCAGCACAAGGTGGAATGCCAGGATGCTGATGCAGGCTGTCTGTAAATGTGTTTCCCAGTTGTTAATAAAGTACTCGTGTTAATTCTAACATCTAGCCTCTTTGAGTTCCTTGTTCCACTTTCTGGATTTATCACATTTGGCGACGAGGCAACTAAGGACCCTGCATAAAGAAGAAAAGTCTGCCGGGACGTTTAAACAACAAAATCACGAGCTAAAGTTAGCTACAAGCTGGAAGAGAGCATGGCTGCCACGGTAGGAACAGTTTCCGCTTTTGATATTCAAGCACAAACCTGGGAAGAATACTGTGAAGTGTTGGGTTTTTTTTTGGAAGCAAATGAAATAAATGATGCCGGAAAAAGGAAAGCCATTCTGCTTAGTTCAGTGGGAAGCCAAACCTACAGTTTGATGAAAAATCTGCTCAGTCCTGAAAAGCCTGGAGACAAATCATTTGTTGAATTAGTGGCTTTGCTAAAAGAACATTTCAACCCTAAGCCTAATGAGATTGTACAGCGGTTCAAGTTTAATTCAAGGAACAGGAAAGAGGAAGAGAGCGTAATGGACTATGTAGCAGTGTTGCGTAAATTAGCACAAGATTGCAATTATGGGAACAACCTGAAGGAAATGCTGTGAGATAGGCTAGTTTGCGGAATTATGGACAATCGAATGCAGCGTAGATTATTATCCGAGACTGGGCGTACTTATGAAAAAGCATTGGAACTTGCTCAAGCCATAGAGACAGCGAACCGAGATGTAAAAGAAATACAGGGTTCAGACAGGGCTAATGCTATGCAAGTTGCAGGTCAGGTTGTTGTGCACAAGTTGAACATGCGTCAGAAACCACAACGTGAGCATGTGAAGGCATGTTATAGATACAAGGGCGATCACCTGGCGAGTGAATGCCGGTTTCTGGAGGAAAAGTGCTACAAGTGTGGGAAACAAGGGCACATAAAACGAGCTTGCAGGGCGAAATCACCTGTGGAGGAATCCAAACCAAAAGGGGGAGGACAGCAAAACCAAGGGAGAGAAGTGAAAAAACATGGAGCACACCACATCAGCGGGGAAGCTGAGGAAGAAGAGGACATGTTCATAATGTATAGCATGTTAGAGAACATTCCAAAAGTGGCTCCTATCACATTGCAACTAACAGTAAATGACTCTAAGGTGAACTTTGAAGTGGATACAGGGTGCGGCGTGACCATAATGAACAAGGCAGAGTACTCAAAATTGTGGAACCGTGCAAAAGTTCCAGAGTTAAAGCCTTGCTCCCTGCATCTTAAAACATATACAGGTGAACGAGTAGCGACATTAGGTACAGCTAAGGTAACTGTGCAACACAGGGACACAGTGGAACAGCTACCGGTAGTTATAGTATCGGGTACCGGAACAAACCTGTTAGGTCGGGGCTGGATAAAAGAACTTAAATTAGACTGGGGAGCAGTACATCAAATAGATGCGGGCAAACAGTTGACTTTGCAAGAAGTGTTGAGTGAACATGAGAGTGTGTTCAAGGAGGAACTTGGCACATTTAATGGCCCCCCAGCTAAGATTTATGTAGACAAGGAAGCACCGCCAAGGTTTTTTAAACAACGACCTGTGCCTTATGCCATGAAGCCAAAGGTAGAGGGTGAGCTTGACCATCTATTGAGAGAGAACATACTGGAGCCGGTGAAATGTTCGGAATGGGCAGCTCCCATAGTATCTGTTTTAAAACCGGACAATTCGGTAAGACTCTGTGGAGACTATAAATTGACAGTCAGTCGGGTGTCCAAACTAGAGCAGTATCCTATTCCCAAAACAGAGGATCTCTTTGCAAACCTGGCTGGAGGAAACAAATTCACAAAGTTGGATATGAGTCATGCCTACTTGCAGATTACACTGGATGACGAATCAAAGAAGCATGTCACCATAAATACACACAAGGGCTTGTTTACATATAACCGCTTACCGTTTGGTGCCTCATCTAGTCCAGCTATCTTCCAGAGGACAATCGAAGGTGTACTGCAAGGGATTCCACATGTTTCCATCTATCTGGATGACATTCTGGTGATGGGAAGAACCGACCAGGAGCATCTGAGCACTCTGAGAGAGGTACTACAGAGATTGGAGAGGGCAGGATTCCAGCTCAAGAGGAGTAAGTGCACTTTCCTGGGGAATGAGGCAGTGTTCCTGGGACACAGAGTGGATGCCACAGGGCTCCATCCACTCAAGGAGAAGGTACAAGCACTGCAGGACGCCCCTGCTCCTACAAATGTGGCTGAGTTAAAAGCTTACCTGGGACTGCTGAACTATTATAACAGGTTTTTACCAAACTTGTCAACTATGTTAGCACCTCTTCACAAACTACTGTGCAAGGAGACACAGTGGCAGTGGGGAGAGGAGCAGGGGGTTTCATTTGAACAGTCCAAGAAACTGATGCTGTCGTCGGATATGCTGGTTCACTACAATGCAGAGAAAGACATCATTCTCTCTTGTGACGCTTCACCTTACGGGGTGGGGGCAGTACTTTCACACTGCATGGAAGATGGAACTGAAAGACCAATAGGGCTTATGTCCCGAACTCTAACACCAGCAGAAAAAACTATTCCCAGTTAGACAAAGAGAGGTTAGCAGTAATGTTTGGGTTACAGAGGTTCCACAAGTACATATATGGCAGGAAGTTCACCATATGCACCGATCATAAACCTCTTCTCTCTCTTTTCAATGAAATGAAAGCAGTTCCACAGATGGTGTCACCCCGGATCCAGAGGTGGGCAGTAACGTTGAGGGCATATGAGTATGTCATCGTCTACAAGGCGGGCAAGTACTGTTGTGTATGTACCTTTAAGAGAATAACTGGTCTCAGACTGCAGTACCGGCAGTGACCACCCCTGTACAAAAGGCGCTAGAGAGCATCTGTTTGTTAGTTTCACTATTGACTTCCACCAGTAAAGACTTGTTTGTTTTCACTCCTGCTGGTCCGTGTTTCAATCATTCACGGACTTAACACTGGCGACGAGTAAGAAACGAACTTACCTGCAACTCGGCAGCACCTCAGACGACGTTGTTGAAGGTCGGAGCCAAAAGAAAAAAAAAAAATTGAGTCCAAAGAAACTCGAGAAACGGGCGTCGACCGTCAATCATCGGTTTGAAAACTTGCAGGAGAGACTGTCAAGAGCCAGGTTCGGTTCACAAGTCTGTGGTTTCCCAGCTAGTCGGGCTGGTGGCAGGTAGTGCTCTGATCCTTCCTGGGCTGCGGCGGGCTGAAGCTCGATCGGGTGGCTTTTCAACGGGGCCAGGCAGCGAGTCGGGAGGCAAAGAGAGAGAGAGAGGGTGGAGCACACAGGGCGCGGCCAGTGCTTCGAAGCCGGGCAGCGTTTGGACCTAAGAAGAGGGAGGGAAGTGTCCCAGAGGGTCCGCTCCATGACGGGAAAATAATAAAAGAAAAAGAATCAATATGTAACGCGCAAGAAACCGTGGAAAGCAGCGCTAACAACAGCGGGGAAGAAGGCAAAGCGCGGGAGGCGCCATTTTGTTAAATCGGGGAAGAAGGCAAAGCGCGGGAGGCGCCATTTTAGATTTGCAAGATGCCGAAGACTGGCTGTATCACTGCTTTTGATAATACATTAGAGGACTGGACCACGTATGTGGAAAGAGTCGAGGTATATTTCAAGGCAAACGAAATAGCAGAGGGGAAAAAGGCATCGATATTGCTAAACTTAATGGGGGCTGGAACGTACGGCCTATTGCGGGACCTGATTACTCCAGCCAAACTGAAGGCGAAGAGTTTTAACGAAATTGTTGCTGTCCTACAGGAACACTTAAACCCTGCACCGCTGTTGATAGCAGAAAGATTTAAATTCCACAGGAGAACTCAGCACAAAGATGAGTGCAATGCTGAGTATCTTACGGAACTACGCAAGCTATCAAAGCACTGCCAGTTTGGAGCAGGACTGGCAGATACCCTACGGGACAAATTTGTCTGTGGACTCCTGAGTGAAGGAACACAGAAGAAGTTACTCTCAGAAAAAGAGCTGACGCTAGATAAGGCTTTCAGCGTGGCAGTATCGTATGAAGCAGCAGCCAGGGGAGCTGCAGAAATTCAACAAAAACCACAGGAATACGACACCCACGAAATGACATGGGGATTTGCAAAATGTTATCACTGCGGCAGAACTAACCATGACCAGAAGGACTGCTGGTCCAAAGACAAAATATGCAGACAATGCGGGAAGATTGGACACATTGCACGAGTTTGCAGGTCTGGGAAGAAGACCAGCGACAAGAAAAAGGCTACTAAGGAACCGTACAAGAAAGTACAAAAGATGACGGACAGTAGTTCCGAAGACCAGATGAACGATGGTGAATCCGAGAACAGGAGGCTAAGCTGTCTCAAACTTCACAGTGTAATCGCAAAAGAGGATCACCGAACCATTTGGGTCACCCTCACGATAGCAGGGTCCCAAGTTAAAATGGAATTGGATACAGGATCAGCGCTAACCGTCATGAATCGACGAGACTACGAGCGGCTATTTTCACACATACCCTTGAGAGAGACATCCATCGTCTTGACGACGTATACGGGGCAAAAAGTATACCCCAGAGGAAAAATAAGGGTGCCTGTCGAATACAATGGCAAGAAAATACGGAAATTGTATCTCTACATACTGCCAAATGGTGGACCACCGTTATTGGGACGGGAATGGATCAGGAAGATAAACTTGGATTGGCATTCCATTCATGCAATGACGGTGGACGGTAAAAAAGATGAAGACGTCACTCCTGGACGATTGTCAACAATCTTAGCTAACGCCAAAGAGGTATTTCAACAAGAACTGGGCACGCTTAAAGGCGTAACCGCCTCGATAAAAATAGAAGAGAATGCAGTTCCCAAGTTTTTCGAAGCAAGACCGGTACCATATGCAATTCGCCCAGTCGTCGAGGCAGAGCTGGAGAATCTGGAGAAGGCGGGCGTGTTGTCTAAGGTCGACTGGAGCGAGTGGGCGACACCCATCGTTCCTGTCATGAAGAAAACGTTAAGCAATAGGTCCGGAGAGCCAAGGAAGATTCGCATCTGTGGGGATTTCAAGGTGACGGTGAACCCTGTCCTTCACACAGTACAATATCCTTTTCCAAGGATAGAAGACATCTTCGCCTCACTGTCTGGAGGGAAGCATTTTACAAAAATTGACCTAGCACAAGCATATTTGCAGATGGAGGTTGAAGAGTCCTCTAGGAAGTATCTCACGATCAACACTCACAAAGGTCTTTACCAGTATCATCGATTGGTATTCGGAGTAGCATCGGCTCCGGCGATATGGCAAAGAGCGATGGAACAAGTCCTGCAAGGGATTCCAGGGACTCAGTGTTACTTGGACGACATCCTTGTAACAGGTGAAGATGACAGTGAACACCTTAACAACCTAGAACAGGTGCTCACTAGACTACGGGAACATGGGCTGTGAGCCAACCGCCCCAAGTGCGAATTTTTTAAGAAACAGATATCGTATTGTGGCCACGTGATTGATGAAGAGGGGTTGCATAAATCCCCTGACAAAATTGAGGCGGTTGTTAGGGCCCCAGCGCCTGAAAATGTGTCGCAACTGAGGTCATTCCTCGGGTTGGTGAATTACTATCATAAGTTTTTGCTGAATTTGTCGACAATTCTGCACCCACTGAACGCCCTGCTACGAACGGGAGTAGCATGGAAATGGAACGATGATTGTAAGCGTGCTTTTCAGAAGAGTAAGGACTTAATCACTTCAAGGGAAGTTTTGGCTCACTACAACCCAGCACTGCCAATCAGGCTGGCGTGTGATGCGTCTCCCTACGGCATTGGGGCGGTACTGTCACGTAAATTCCTTGATGGTTTAGAGAGGCCGCTAGCTTTTGCGTCACGCTCGTTAACTTCTGCCGAGCGTAACTACGCCCAGATTGACAGAGAGGCCCTCAGCCTAGTGTGGGGGGTGAAGAAGTTCAAGCACTATCTGCACGGTCAAAAATTTACTCTACTAACCGATCATCAACCTCTTGTCTCCATTTTCAACCCTCAGAAGGGCGTACCGATAATGACGGCACAACGGCTGCAGAGATGGTCCCTTTTCCTGGGGCACACCAATATGACATCGAGTACAAAGGAACTAAACAGCATGGAAATGCTGATGGATTGTCACGCCTACCGTTGCCGACGGTGGAAGAAGAAGACCTTGCAGTGGATCCAATGGAGTTATTCCACTCGACCATAGTCGAATGTCTCCCTGTGACGAATGCAAACATAGAAAAGGAAACAAGGAATGACCCGACACTATCACGGGTCTATGATTTAACGGTGAAGGGATGGCCAGCACATGGCGAACCACTGCTGCCAGCATTCTCGCCGAGAAGAGAACAGCTGTCAGTGTGCAGAGGAACCTTGATGTGTGGATCCAGAGTAGTAATTCCACCTAAGTTGACGGATAGAGTACTCAATGAGCTTCATGAGGGTCATCTGGGTGGGGTAAAAATGAAGAACTTAGCCAGAGCATTTGTGTGGTGGCCGGGAATCGATAGAGAAATCGAAGAGATGACCAAAAGCTGTGCAGGATGCCAGAAGGTCCAAAACACCCCACCACAAGCTCCTCTGCATCCATGGGAGTGGCCCTCATCTCCATGGCAACGGGTGCACATTGATTTTGCTGGTCCCTTCATGGACTCGATTTTTTTAATTGCGGTGGATGCACATTCAAAGTGGCCAGAGGCAATAAAAATGTCCTCAACCACCACGGAAAAAACTATCACAGTTTTGCAAACCATATTCACCAGGAATGGGCTGCCTGAACAGATTTGCTCTGACAATGGACCACAGTTTGTGTCTGAAGAGTTCCGGAGGTTCTTAAAGAACAATGGCGTTAAGCATTACACATCTGCCCCATATCATCCAGCCACTAATGGATTGGCCGAGAGGTTTGTCCAAACACTCAAGAAGGCTATCAAGTCAATGTGTAATGAAGATATACCCCTACAACACAAGGTGGACAACTTCTTGTTTGCCTACCGGAATGCGACACATGCGGTTACCAACCAAACTCCAGCCATGATGTTCTTCAATCGAAGACTACGATGCCGCTTGGATTTGGTTAAGTCAAACGTCCGAAGAGATGTGGAGAACAGGCAGTTTCAGAATATGAATGAAAGGCCGACCAGGAGTTTTAAGATAGGTCAACCAGTTTTGGCCCGGGACTACCGCACTGAGAAATGGCAGCCAGGAACGATTTGTACACGACAAGGACCTCTCATGTATACCGTGGACGTTGGGGAGAGCATTGTAAGACGCCATGCTGACCAGATTCTAGAGTCACTGGAAAACGTCAACTCCACACCACGATCTGATACACCTGGTAATGAAATTGACGTTCCAATTGCAGCTACCGCAGAACCGGTAATATTGGAAGCAGATGAACCAAACAAAGACATTGATTCCGCCGCAACATTGCCCGAAGTACCTGATACCCCAAAGAGGCGTTATCCAGACAGAATCAGGAAGCCTCCTCAAAGACTGAACTTATAATTGCTTAAACTTAACCAATGTATCTAGCAACAGTAATTGTGATTGTAATTCGTTATCATTTAGTTGTTAAATGAATGTTATGTACTGTTTATCTAAAAGGGGAGGAATTGTTGTGTATGTACCTTTAAGAGAATAACTGGTCTCAGACTGCAGTACTGGCAGTGACCACCCCTGTATAAAAGGCGCTAGAGAGCCTCTGTTTGTTAGTTTCACTATTGACTTCCACCAGTAAAGACTTGTTTGTTTTCACTCCTGCTGGTCCGTGTTTCAATCATTCACGGACTTAACAAGTACCATGGGAACGCAGATGCCTTGAGCCGTCTTCCACTGCCAGGCACACCTATCCGTGCAGCTCCAGAGGACAGAGTTTTGATGTTGGAGGACACTGACATGGCACTTGTGACTTCAGAGCAAGTAAGAACATGGACAGGTAAAGATCCAGTACTGTCTAGAGTTCAAGAATATGTAGTGCGGGGATGGCCACTGCATCCGGAAGGGGCTGACTTCACACCCTACAGTGTCAGGAAAACAGAGCTGAGTGTGCAGGATGGTTGCGTATTGTGGGGAGCACGAGTGATTATTCCACAGCCAGCATGACAGTCTATCCTAGAGCAACTACATCAGTGTCATCCTGGGGTCTCGCGTATGAAAGCCTTGGCTAGGAGTTACTTGTGGTGGCCAAAGCTAGATGAGGAGATAGAAAATCTAGTCAAGACATGCAGCACTTGTCAGGAACACCGGAAGGCACCAGCAGCAGCCCCTCTCCACCCCTGGGAGTGGCCGGATAAACCATGGAGAAGATTGCACTTAGATTATGCGGGTCCATTCATGGGGAAGATGTTCCTCATAATCATTGATGCACATTCCAAATGGGTGGATGTTTATCCTGTAAATTCTGCTTCCGCCACTACTACTATAGACTGCCTGCGTCGGAGCTTCAGTAATCAAGGGCTACCGGAGATCATGGTGAGTGACAATGCCACTTGTTTTGTGAGTACAGAGACAAAAGAGTTCTTGAGAAAAAATGGCATAGTGCAGGTGACCTCGGCTCCATATCATCCGTCCTCGAATGGGCTTGCGGAGAGAGCCATACAAACATTTAAGGAGATGATGAAAAAAAGTGCAGAAGGGAGTTTAGCAGCCAAAGTGTCATGGGTTCTGTTTAGCTACAGAATAACACCTCAATCCACCACAGGACTCTCTCCTGCTGAGATGTTATTAGGTCATAGACTACGCTCCACTCTTGACCTTGTCCACCCAGACCTAAAAAGGAAAATGGAAAACAGACAAAACAAACAAAAAGAGAACCATGACAAAAGAACAAAGAGCCGAAGTTTTGGAGAAGGAGATGCGATCCTTACCAGGAATTTCAGTTATGGACCAAAGTGGATTCCTGGCTTCATAGACTCAATGACAGGTCCAGTATCATACAAGGTCATGTTGTGAGCTGGTAGGGTAGTACGCAGACATGTAGATCAGATACTTCCCAGACAAGGGGAAATTGAAATGAAGGTTCCAGATGCAATGACTGAAGACAGGGTTGCCCCCAGTTATCCAAGTGCATCTGTGGTGCCACCACCAGGGACAGAGATAATTCCACAGGAACCTATCCGTCAAGAGGAAACCATCGTTGCAGAGTCAGATACTCTGAGCACTGCTCAGGAGCAGCTGGTGGCTTCACCACAAACAAGCAGGGACTTTACTGTTAGACGTTCACAAAGGACTTGCAAGCCACCAGAGAGATTGATACTGAACTGTTAGATTTGTCAAGTATGGAACATGATGAATGGAGACTCCTTATGTGACCCTCAGGAATGGTTGTTTGTTAAGAAATTCATACTGAAATCTTAAGGGGGGAGGGATATAGTAATCTGGGATGTTATGATTAAGGTTATCCACCAGCTGGTGCTGTAGCCAATGCTGCTACTAAGGTCAGAGGTTTGCTTCCTGTTAAGGTCAGAGGTTTGCTTCCTGTATAGGTCAGCACAAGGTGGAATGCCAGGATGCTGATGCAGGCTGTTTGTAAACGTGTTTCCCAGTTGTTAATAAAGTACTCGTGTTAATTCTGACATCTAGCCTCTTTGAGTTCCTTGTTCCACTTTCTGGATTTATCACAGCAACCAAAAGTAGAAACATCTGGTGTAGAAGAGCAGCCATGTTGGTTTTTGGCAATTGCTTCTTCTTTGACTCAATATACTCAGAGGTGCTTGAACTCTCTGGCCTAGATCAGAAAAAAAATCCAAATAAGCGAGAGTGGCTGGAATTTTGACTTGTGGGCAGGGTGCGTGCGGGCCGCGTAGCTGGTTGGTACTGCGATGTCTTGATCAGCCCGCTCTTCAGAGCGACTTTAGTGTAATGGCCCCTATTAAACCAGGCATGCGAGTTTCCCCGCCCTATTAAAGGGTGCGGGTCTGATGACGTCATCGATGACTCATTTCCAGCACCCATATTTAAAGTAGCCTTGCACACAACTCACTTGAAGGTTGGTAAAGGAGTATGAAAGGAGCATTGGAAAGGTTGGAGTTATGGTGCAAAGTGAAAACTATGAATACCCAAAGGCAGAGGGCTGCAATCAGCTTTACAGATGACTCGCTGCATATTTTGGTCGAGGCAGTAAGAGCACGCAGGGAGGTCCTCTTCCCAGTTGATGGATGCAGGAGAGCTCCCCAAGACACCTAAAGGGCCTGGCTGGCAATAGCAGAGGAGGTCAGCAGCAGGGAGGTGATGAGGAGGACCTGGATCCAGTGCAGGAAGAGATTCAATGATCTGATGAGGTCAGGAAAGGTGAGTACAAAGCCACACTCACCCTCATCCTTCTGTGGCTGTCACTACATCCCCATCACTCTGTCTTCCCAAGCCTACTCCTGCACCATTCCTCACACCAACATACCTCTCTCTCTCTGTACATACCCACATCCCCATCTGACTAACCACTCCTGACACTCATCGCATCCTAATGCAATCACAGCAAGTAACACTACAGAAGGAGGCCATTTGGCATTCCCTCATAGTCACCCTCTACAGATGTAACCCATCCATTCCTTACACTCTTCCATCACACTCACTCAAACTTCTCTTAATTCCCTCCTTGCAGGAGAACAGAGCCCGCAACAGAGAGCGAGAGAGAACCGGAGGTGGCCCTCCAGTCCTCACACACCTAACAGCAGCAGAGGAGGGGGTTCTGGAGATTTTGGGAGCTCGAGAGACACTGACGGTGGGTGGTTGACAGAGGGGGCCATCCCAGCAACCTGGTGACAGAATCACATCTCATATGGGCAGCACGGTGGCATAGTGGTTAGCACTGTTGCCTCACAGCGCCAGGGACCCGGGTTCGAATCCGGCCTCGGGTGACTGTCTGCGTGGAGTTTGCACATTCTCCCCGTGTTTGCGTGGGTTTCCTCCGGGTGCTCCGGTTTCCTCCCACAGTCCAAAAGATGTGCGGGTTAGGTTGATTGGCTATGATAAATTGACCCTTAGTGTTAGGGGGATTAAGTACGTGGGGTTACGGGGATAGGGTGGGATATGTGTGGGGGTTACGGGGATCGGGTGGGATATGTGGCGGTGCAGGTTCGATGGGCCGAAATGGCCTCTATCTGCACTGTGGGGTTTCTGTGATTCTGTGATTTCTGTGATAGCCACATGGCATATAACAGTCACCCATATGGTGACTGATGTCAGCAGCCAGTGAAATGTCACCATGTGCATAATGGTAACATTACCCATTCTTATCATAACACTCTCTTTATTCTCCCACAAGTCCATCAACTGCCCTCCCCACTATGCAGCCGGAGGAGGAAGAAGACTCTTCCGAGGAACCTCCAGCCTCTAAGGGTACAGCGCCAGCAGCCCCAAGCGCAGCCAGCACCAGCGCAGATACTCACACCTCGGTGGGTCCATTGTGCCATAGAGTAGAGTTGTCAGCTGGTGTCTCACAATTCACAAGTGAGTAAGAGCAGGTGGTGTTCTCTAGCTCCTTGCTAGCAGGGAAGTATGGGTGGCCCATGAGAGGGATGATGGTGAGGGGGACATGGAAGTAAGGGCTCCTCTCAAAGCAATCACACTTCTCCCCCATTGCCATCCCCTCATTCAGAGCCCCAGATACCTCCTCAGATCCCAATGGCCGAGTCTGCCCCTGCACAGTTGCAGGAGGAGCAGACTTTGGCGGGGCCATCACAGGCTCCAAAACCCAGAGGACGTCCACCAAAAGTGTCTGACGAGTTGCAGCAGAGAAGTGAGCAACCAGCCTCTGCCTCTGCTGAAAACACAGTGGGGTAGCACCTCGTAGAAGCACTCGCAAAAGAAAAATGACACAAAAGTAGATGCACGCGGGTATGCGCTGGGTGAATGAAGAAATGTTAGTGTTAAGTTTCAATTCTTTTTGTGACACACATAAATGTTTTTGTTTACATCACTTTCGGGTCTTGTCCATTTTTGCCTCAAACCTTGGAAGTGGCCTTTGTCACTTGGAATTAATGCTGAGACATTACTTAACCTCGCGTACTGGGGCTTTGGTTGAGAGCAATGGATTGGTCATTGTAGGGATGCTTAATGGTGTTGTTGGTGGGAGGGAACTTAGTACAGCATGTGGCAGGCATGTGGCTGCATTGGAGCAAGTTAAATAAACCTGGCCGTGATGAGGTCATCCCGGGCCTCCCAGGCTGCTGGTGCCATCTGCATCTCAGGTTCCACCTCCCCCTCCTCCTCTTCCTCCTCCTCTGAAGAGGCTGTGTGCTGTGAGCCATGCTACTCCTGCAGCTCCAATCATCGCTGCTGTGCTATGTTGTGCAGCAAACGACTATGGTTCTGGAGACCCTGGCTGGTGCATACTGAAGGGCTCCTCCAGATCTGTCCAAGCATTTGAAGCGCATCTTCAGCACACCTATTGCTTGTTCTATGACACATCTGGTGGAGATGTGACTCTCCTTATATCTCTCCTTGGCCTCAGTACTTGGTCTCCTCAAGGGTGTCATGAGACACGTCTTCAGTGGATAGCCCTCGTCTCCAAGCAGCCAGCCGGTAAGTCTGTTTGGAGGTGCGAAGAACTGAGGGAGGGTGGATTGGCGCAGGATGAAAGAGTCATGGCAGCTGTCAGGGAATCTGGCACACACATGCATGATGATCTTTTTATGGTTGTAGACCAGCTGTACATTGAGGGAGTGGAAGCCCGTGCGGTTCACAAACACTCCTGGGTGATCTGGAGGTGCCTGGATGGCCACATGTGTGCAGTCGATGATTTCCTGCACCTGTGGGAAGCCAGCCGGAGCTGCAAAGCTGAGCACCCACTCATTCTGACTGGCTTCGTCAGTGGCAAAGTTGATATAATTGGCAAACTTCTGAAACATGGCATCGGTCACCTGGGTGATGCATCTGTGGGCAGCCGACTGCGAGATGCTGCAAGTGTCTGCTGCAAATCCCTGGTAGGAGCCTGAGACGAAGAAGTTGAGGGTGGTAGTGACTTTAACAGCCACGGGTAAGGCGTGTCCACCCGCTCCTCTGGGCTGCAGGTCTTGTTCAAGCAAGCTACAAATGTCTGCGATGACCTGGCGTGATAGCCTGAGCCTCCTGAAGCACTGCTGCTCCGTCATGTTGAGGAAGCTCATCCTCTGCCTGTATACCCTGTGTTGGGGGTATCGCCTCCGGCGCAGTGCAGCCCTGCGCTGATGCCCTCTGTCCTGTGCAGCATCAGGTGGTTGATGAGAAGGCTGCTGCTGTTGTTGCTGCAGCTGTTGGTGTGGCTGGTGTAGTTGGTGCTGGGGTTCATCGTGATCTGATTCTGAGGACCAAGGTGAGACAGCATAAGTGGCACCCATGCTGATGTCATAGATGTAAGAAGTCACACAACACCAGGTTATAGTCCAACAGCTTTATTTGAAATCACAAGCTTTCAGAGCGCTACTCCTTCGTCAGGTGAAGTGGAGAAATGCATAAAGACACAGCTTATATAGTCAGAGAATAATGTCAGATGTTTACAGGTAATCTTTCTAACTGCCATTTACCACACCTCGGCAGAGAGATAATCACAGCAATCAAAGGTGTGAATGGTGTCCAAACAGGTCAGTCAGGAAAACATTACATCAAAGAACAATGAGGTGGGGTCACAAGGAGTCAAATGTTGCAGATGCTGGGGTCTGTATGAAAAACAAAAAACAGACAAAAAACATTTTTTTTGCTGGAAATCACAGCAGGTCCGGCCGCATCTGTGTAGAGAGAACAAGCCAACGACGACTCGAGTCTGGATGACCCTACGTCAGGTGGGGTTACATGTAGCATGACATGAACCCAAGATCCCGATTGAGGCCGTCCTCATGGGTGCGGAACTTGGCTATCAGTTTCTGCTCGACGATTTTGCGTTGTCGTGTGTCTCGAAGGCCGCCTTGGAGAATGCTTACCCGAAGATCGGAGGCTGAATGTCCTTTACTGCTGAAGTGTTCCCCGACTGGGAGGGAACACTCCTGCCTGGCGATTGTTGCGCGGTGTCCGTTCATCCGTTGTCGCAGTGTCTGCATGGTCTCGCCGATGTACCATGCTCTGGGGCATCCTTTCCTGCAACGTATGAGGTAGACAATGTTGGCCGAGTCACATGAGTATGTACCATGTACCTGGTGGGTGGTGTCCTCGCGTGGGATGATGGTATCTGTGTTGATGATCTGGCATGTCTTGCAGAGGTTGCTGTGGCAGGGTTGTGTGGTGTCGTGGTCGCTGTTCTCCTGAAAGCTGGGTAATTTGCTGTGAACGATGGTCTGTTTGAGGTTAGGCAGCTGTTTGAAGGCGAGTAGTGGAGGCGTGGGGATGGCCTTAGCGAGGTGTTCGTCGTCATCGATGACATGTTGAAGGCTGCGAAGAACATGGTGTAGTTTCTCCACTCCGGGGAAGTACTGGACGACGAAGGGTACTCTGTTGGTTGTGTCCCGTGTTTGTCTTCTGAGGAGGTCTATGTGATTTTTCGCTGTTGCCCGTCGGAACTGTCAATCGACGAGTCGAGCGTCATATCCCGTTCTTAAGAGGGCATCTTTCAGCGTCTGTAGGTGTCCATCGTGTTTCAGGATGCCCTCGACATATCCAGAGAGGTTCTCACACAGGGTTCCATTGCCTCCCAAAGATACACAAAGCCAACACACCCGGACGTCCTATCATATCAGGCAACGGAACCCTGTGTGAGAACCTCTCTGGATATGTCGAGGGCATCCTGAAACCCATCGTACAGGGAACCCCCAGCTTCTGTCGCGACACTACAGACTTCTTACAGAAACTCAGCACCCACGGACCAGTTGAACCAGGAACGCTCCTCGCCACGATGGACGTCTCGGCACTCTACACCAGTATCCCCCACGATGACGGCATCGCTGCGACAGCCTCAGTACTCAACACCAACAACAGCCAATCTCCAGACGCCATCCTGCAACTCATCCGCTTCATCCTTGACCACAATGTCTTCACCTTTGACAACCAGTTCTTTACCCAAACACACGGAACAGCCATGTGGTCCAAATTCGCACCCCAATACGCCAACATCTTCATGCACAAGTTCGAGCAAGACTTCTTCGCTGCACAGGATCTCCAACCAACGCTATGCACCAGATACATCGACGACATTTTCTTCCTATGGACCCACGACGAAGAATCACTGAAAAGACTACACGATAACATCAACAAGTTCCATCCCACCATCAAACTCACCATGGACTACTCCTCAGAATCGGTTTCATTCTTGGACACACGAATCTCCATCAAAGACGGACACCTCAGCACTTCACTCTACCGCAAGCCCACGGACAACCTCACGATGCTCCACTTCTCCAGCTTCCACCCTAACCATGTTAAAGAAGCCATCCCCTATGGACAAGCCCTGCGAATACACAGCATCTGCTCAGACGAGGAGGAACGCGATGGACACCTACAGACGTTGAAAGACGCCCTCGTAAGAACGGGATATGACACTCGACTCGTCGATCGACAGTTCCGACAGGCCATAGCAAAAAATCGCATAGACCTCCTCAGAAGACAAACACGGGACACAACCAACAGAGTACCCTTCGTCGTCCAGTACTTCCCCGGAGCGGAGAAACTACGCCATGTTCTTCGCAGCCTTCAATATGTCATCGATGATGATGAACACCTCGCTAAGGCCATCCCCACGCCTCCACTACTCACCTTCAAACAGCCGCCTAACCTCAAACAGACCATCGTTCGCAGCAAATTACCCAGCTTTCAGGAGAACAGTGACCATGACACCACACAGCCCTACCACGGCAACCTCTGCAAGACATGCCAGATCATCAACACAGATACCATCATCACACGTGAGGAGATCACCCACCAGGTACATGGTACATACTCATGTGACTCGGCCAACGTTGTCTACCTCATACGTTGCAGGAAAGGATGCCCCGGAGCATGGTACATCGGCGAGACCATGCAGACACTGCGACAATAGATGAACGGACACCGTGCAACAATCACCAGGCAGGAGTGTTCCCTTCCAGTCGGGGAACACTTCAGCAGTCAAGGACATTCAGCCTCCGATCTTCGGGTAAGCATTCTCCAAGGCGGCCTTCGAGACACACAACGCAAAATCATCGAGCAGAAATTGATAGCCAAGTTCCGCACCCATGAGGACGGCCTCAATCGGGATCTTGGGTTCATGTCACGCTACATGTAACCCCACCTGATGTAGGGTCATCCAGACTCGAGTCGTCATTGGCTTGTTCTCTCTACACAGATGCGGCCGAACCTGCTGTGATTTCCAGCAAAAAAAATGTTTTTTGTCTGTTTTTTTGTTTTTCATACAGACCCCAGCATCTGCAACATTTGACCCCTTGTGACCCCACCTCATTGTTCTTTGATGTAATGTTTTCCTGACTGACCTGTTTGGACACCATTCACACCTTTGACTGCTGTGATTATCTCTCTGCCGAGGTGAGATAAATGGCCGTTAGAAAGATTACCTGTAAACATCTGACATTATTCTCTGACTATATAAGCTGTGTCTTTATGCATTTCTCCACTTCACCTGACGAAGGAGCAGCGCTCTGAAAGCTTGTGATTTCAAATAAAGCTGTTGGACTATAACCTGGTGTTGTGTGACTTCTTACATTTGTCCACCCCAGTCTCCACACGATGTCATAGATGGCAGGAAAAGTAGTGATCAGAGGGCCAATCCCTCAATGTTGTGATGTTGAGTAGCAATGTGGTGAACGTGGCTTCTGAGGTTTCAGAATGACCTGAAAACTGCAGACGCCCAAATCTGTGGACAAAATGGAGTGAGCAAGAGCCTTTCCATGAGGCAAGTAATGAGGGGTAATGTTGGAGTATTTATGTGCTTTTTCCAGCTCTTGATTAATGCCCTCGCACAATGGCCACTGAGCTTCCGCCTCCCCTTCACAGGCGAGGCTCCCGACCTGCATGAATCCCGTGCTCTTGCAGTAAAGCTCAGAAGGCGGCGTTAAAATCACTCTTAAAGGTCTGTAAACAAGCACTTAATGATTTCAATGAGGTTGCCGGCCTCTGCGGATCGGGTCCGTGCCGCGCCTTCAATGCTGCCCCAGTTAAATGCTCGAGGCGGCGGGTTCCCGACGCGCTCGCTTTTCCCGGCATTTTTACTGCTGCCCCCGCCCCCAAACCCATATGAGCAGCAATGGGAAAATTCTGGCCAGTGTCTTTCAAGCGCTTCTGAAGAGTGAAAGCTGAAAGGTACATGACGGTGTTTGTTTTCGATAAAGATTGAGCACTCAGCTCAGGTTGTTTGTAGTCTGCCGGTGTCAACCTGCGCCCTTGACTCATGTTTCTGGCCTTTGGCAAATTGGTTCCACCTTCGTATTTCTTCAGAAATACCTGTACCTCTGGATCGAAGCAATTCCCATCCTCACACCACAGTGTGCTTTATAAACAGACTAGTAGTAACCCCCCCTCCCCCGGTGTGTGCAGGAGAGGACCCCATGCGTGGTATGAACCCAGCCACACAAACTGATTTGTACCAGGCGCAAAGATTCCTTTCTTTAATCTGGCAAACTCGTCTAAATGAAAGGAAAAAAGACTGGAGAGAAACAAACAGGAAGAACAAAGACCAAGATCAGTCTTTTCATCTTTCAAACAAGTGACTCACACTGTGTGCGAAAAATAATCCTTATTGGAAATTATTTTTAAAAATTCATATAAACATCACAATGAAGAAGTGGCCACAATGCACAGCTTGGAAATGAATGAATATAACCAATAACATCTGCAAGCACACCTAAAACATTCTATAAATCATTGACTGGATTTTCTACACTTTATTCTGTTCCGATATTGCACAATCATTGTTACACAGGATTACCTAGGATATACAGCACAGAAACAGGCCATTCGGTCCAACCAATCCATGTCGGCGTTTATGCTCCACTTGAGCCTCCTCCCATCTTTCCTCATCTAAATCTATCAGCGTAACTCTCTATTCCCTTCTCCCTCATATGCTTGTCCAGCCTCCCCTTAAATGCAACTATACTATTCGCTTCAACCACTCCCTGTGGTAGCGAGTTCCACATTCTCACCACTTTTTGGGTAAAGAAGTTTCTCCTGAATTCCCTATTTGATTTCTTGGTGACTATCTTATTTTGATGGCCTCTAGTTTTGCTCTTCCCCACAAGTGGAAACATTCTCACTGTATCCACTCTATCAAAACTTTTCATGATTTTAAAGACCTCTATTAAGTCACACCTCAGCCTTCTCTTTTCAAGAGAAAAGAGACCCAGCCTGTTCATCCTTTCCTGATATGTATACCCTCACATTTCTGGTATCATCCTTGTAAATCTTCTCTGCACCCTCTCCAGTGTCTCTATATCCCTTCTATAATATGGCGACCAGAACTGTACACAGTACTCCAAGTGTGGTCTAACCAGGGTTCCATACAGGTTTAGCATAAATTGCCTACTTTTCAATTCTATCCCTCTAGAAATAAAACCTAGTGCTTGGTTTGCTTTTTTTATGGCCTTATTAACCTGCATCGCTACTTTGTGATTTGTGTATTTTTACTCCCAGGTCCCTTTGCTCTTCTACCCCATTTAGATTCTTATTTTCCAAGTAATATGTGACCTCCTTATTTTTCTTACCAAAATGTAATACCTCACATATATCTGTGTTGAAATTCATTTGCCAATTGTATGCCCATTATGCACGTTTATTAATGGCTTCTTGTAATTTGTTGCAGTCCTCCTCAGTATTGACTTTGCCCCCCAATTTGTCCTTTTACCTCCTCCCTTCCCACTGTCCAGGGCCCCAAACACTCCTTCCAGGTGAAACAGTGATTTACTTGTACTTCTTGCAATCTAGTATACTGTATTTGCTGCTCATGATGCGGTCTCCTCCACATTGGGGAGACCAAACTCAGATTGGGTGACTGCTTTGCGGAACACCTCCGTTCAGTCCGTAAGGGTGGCCCCGAGCTTCCAGTCGCCTGTCACTAATTCTCCGCTCCACTCCCACTCTGACCTCTCCGTCCTCGGCCTCTTACACTGTTCCAACGAAGCTCAGCGTAAGCTCGAGGAACAGCACCTCATCTTTCTATTAGGCACTTTACAGCCTTCTGGACTCAACATCGAGTTCAACAATTTCAGACCATAACCTCGGCCCCTATCCATTTTTCTCTCTATTTTTTTCTCTCTCTCACATGACAGCTGTTTTTCATTCTGCCATTGCCATTTACACTTCATCTAGAGTCATCTTTTGTTTCTTAACTTGTCCCATTACCATCTCCTTTTGTCTTGCACCATCAACCCTTTTGTCTTTTAATCTCTCCTGCCTTCCATCCTATCACAGACCTTCCCTTTTGTTCCATGTCCAGCTTTTTCCAGTTCTGACGAAGGGTCATCGACCTGAAACGTTAGCTCTGTTTCTCTCTCCACAGATGCTGCCTGACCTGCTGAGTATTTCCAGCATTTTCTGTTTTTATTTCAGATTTCCAGCATCCGTAGTATTTTGCTTTGCTATTAATGCAAATTTAGAAACTGTGTTTTTGATTCCAAACTCTAAATCGTTAATATAAATTGAAAACAGCAGTGGTCCCAGCACTGATCCTTGTGGAACACCTCTACCCACCTTCTGCCACTGTGAATAGCTACCCTTTACTCTGCTTTCTGTCTTGAAGCCAACTAGCAATCCATTCCGCTACTTGTCCCCTGACTCCGCATTCTCTGATACAAAAGCAAAATACTGCAGATGCTGGAAATCTGAAATAGAAACAGAAAATACTGAAGCAAAGTAATTATTTAATATTTCTTCCATTTCGCTATCGCTGCCTGTGATCTTTAGTTGTCCTATTCCCATCCCGACTTTCCATTTTTTATTTATGTGCCTGTAGAATATTTTACTATTTTGTTTGATGTTCCTTGATAATGTAATTTCATGGGCCAAGGTTTTCTGGGTGGTCAGCAGGCGCGATCGGTGGCGGGTCGGGTGGGAAAGTGTTTTTTTTCCCAGCAGTTCGGGACCCCGCTGTGAATCCGCCGCCACGCGCCTTTCCCAATGTCAGGTCTGTCAGCGCTGAGCAGATCCAACACGCAGCGGCGGAGGACCCAATTCAGGTAATTATGATCTTGTTTAGAGATCATTAAGAATACATTTGAGCTCACCTTTTGATTTTACGTGCTTGTCCATGGGGTCCACGCTGGTCATGGACCATGTCTATTAAGCTGAGGCGGGAGTTCAGTGGCCATTGAATCAGCTGTTGAGTTGACAGCTTCAAATGTACAGTAAAAGCTCCGACTGTTAGATCCGTGATTCAGAGGATATGCTGTTATTAAATAATCACACGGATGCTGTACATTAACAATAAACAGGTCTTTACTGGAGGAGGGTAGTCTCAAGACTGGGGGTACAGAGGCATGCGCAAAGCTTATATACCGGTGTGGTCACTGCCGGCACTACAGTACACAGGAGCTGCAAAAGTAGTTCTGACCCAAAGGCACATACACTACAATTCCTCCCCTTTTAGATTAGTAATACCCCTAATATTCAAATAACAATTAACATTTCAACATATACCTTAAACAACAAAAGTCCATTTATAGATTCAGTCTTTGGGGTGGCTTCCTGACCCTTTCGGGATAGCGCCTCTCCGAAGGTTCTTGTTCTTGGTGCAGAGGCAATTCTGACCCCTTTTCATCGGGTAGTTCATCGGGTTCCACTGCTACTGGGTCTGAAGTAGGTGCTACCGGTATGTCGGGTTCATCCCCAGGTACTCAAGACATGGGGTTGACGCGTTCCTGTGACGCTAAGATCTGATCGACGTGGCGTCTCACAATGTTCTCCCCGACATCCACTGTGTACATTAATGGCCCCTGCCTTGTACATATCGTTCCGGGTTGCCATGTCTCTGTTCGATAGTCACGGGCCAAGACTGGTTGCCCTACATTGAAGCTCCTTGTCGGCTTCTCATTGATGTGCTAGAATTGTTTGTCCTCAACATTTCTTCGCACATTTGGTCTGAGCAAGTCCAGACGAGATCTCAACCTTCGGTTAAAGAACATCATGGCCAGGGTCTGGTTGGTAACTGCATGTGTCGCGTTTCGGTAGGCTAATAAGAAATTGTCCATCTTATGCTGTAGTGGAATTTCATCGTCGCACATGGCCTTTATCGCCTTCTTAAAGGTTTGTACGAACCTCTCAGCCAATCCATTTGTGGCTGGATGATACGGGGCGGATGTGTAATGCCTTACCCCATTCCTTCTCATAAATTTTTGGAACTCGTCGGACACAAACTGTGGTCCATTATCAGAGCAAGTCTGCTCTGGCAAACCGTTTCTGGCAAATATGGTCCGTAGGACTGCAATCTTTTTCTCTGTAGTGGTTGAAGACATTTTTATCACCTCAGGCCACTTTGAATGAGCATCCACTGCTATTAAGAACATTGAGTCCATGAATGGACCAGCGAAATCAATATGCACCCATTGCCATGGAGAGGAGGGCCACTCCCATGGGTGTAGAGGGGCATGTGGTGGTGCATTTTGGACCTTCTGGCATCCTAAGCAGCTCTTAGTTAGGTCTTCGATTTGTTGATCGATTCCCGGCCACCACACATAAGCCCTAGCAAGGCTTTTCATTTTCACTCCCCCCAGATGACCTTCATGTAGCTCATTTAGCACTCTCTCCCTTAACTTGGGTGGAATCACCACTCTGGATCCACACATAACTGTCCCCTGGCATACTGACAGCTGTTCTCTTCTGGATGAGAATGCTGGCAACAGTGAGTCGCCATGTGTTGGCCACCCCCTCACCGTCAATTCATATACCTGCGACAGCGTCGGATCATTGCGGGTCTCCTTCTCTATATCCGCGTTTGTTACTGGCAATCATTCAATTATTGACGAATAAAATATCTCGATAGGGTCCACTGCTGGTGCTTCCTCCACAGTAGGCAGTGGCAGGCGCGATAGTCCATCAGCGTTCCCATGCTGTTTCGTGCCTTTATATTCTATTTCATATTGATTCGCCCCTAGAAACAGGGACCATCTTTGTAACTGCTGTGCAGTCATCACTGGAACGCCCTTCTTAGGATTAAAGATGGAGACAAGTGGTTGGTGGTCAGTCAGCAAGGTGAACTTCTGCCCATGCAGATAGTGGTTGAATTTTTTTACTCCCCATACTAGGCTGAGGGCCTCCCTGTCAATCTGGGCGTAGTTGCGCTCGGCTGAGGTTAGTGACCGAGACGCAAAGGCTACTGGCCTCTCCAACCCGTCTGGGAATTTGTGCGACAGCACCGCTCCAATACCATAGGGTGATGCATCACATGCCAAACGAATTGGTAGTGCTGGGTTGAAATGGGCCAACACCTCTTTTGATGTGATCAATTCTTTACACTTCTGGAAAGCTCGTCTACGTTCGTCATCCCACTTCCATGGCACCCCTGTTTGCAGTAGGGTGTTCAGTGGGTGTAATACCGTAGACAAATTTGGTAAGAACTTGTGGTAGTAGTTTACCAGCCCAAGGAACGACCTCAGTTGTGACACATTTTCCAGTGCTGGAGCCTTGACTACTGCCTCAATCTTGTTGGGGGACTTATGTAACCCCTCTTCATTGATGACGTGGCCACAATAAAAAATCTGTTTCTGGAAAAGCTCGCACTTGTGGCGATTAGCTCGTAGTCCATACTCCTTTAATCTGGTGAGCACCTTCTCCAAGTTGGCGAGGTGATCACCGTCATTTTCGCCTGTGACCAAGATGTCGTCCAAATAACACTGGGTCCCTGGAATCCCTTGCAGGACCTGATCCATCACCCTTTGCCAGATAGCCGGAGCCGAGGCTACTCCAAACACCAGCCGGTTGTATTGATAGAGACCTTTATGAGTGTTGATCATAAGGTATTGTTTCGAAGCTTCTTCTACCTCCATTTGCAAGTACGCCTGGGCTAGATCAATTTTGGTGAAGCGTTTACCTCCAGATAGCGAGGCGAAAATATCCTCAATTCGTGGAAGCGGATATTGTACTGTGTGAAGGACTGGGTTCACTGTCACCTTAAAATCCCCACAGATGCGGACCTTCTTTGGTTCCCCAGGCGTATTACTCAACGACCTCTTCATTACAGGAACGATGGGTGTAGCCCACTCGCTCCAGTCCACTTTGGACAGTACTCCTGAACATTCCAACCCTTCCAGCTCTGCTTCAACTGCTGGTCTGATCGCATAAGGCACTGGTCTGGCCTTCAAAAACTTTGGGCTTGCATTTTCCTCTATTTTAATCGTTGCTGTTATTCCTTTTAGTGTTCCTAGTCCCTCCTGGAACACTTCTTTTGCGTCAGTTAACATTTTTGACAGTCGTCCAGGTGTGACGTCGTCATCCTTTTTGGCCTCAACCTTCAGTGCCTGTATGGAATGCCAATCTAATTGTATCTTCCAGATCCATTCACATCCTAGCAGTGGTGGTCCTCCATCTGGCAATACATATATATCCATTTTAGGTATTTCCTGGCCTTTATATGTCACTTTCACCCTTATTTTTCCTTTGGGGTAGACTTTTTGCCCTGTATACGTCTTCAAGACAATCTCTGTAGCTTTCAAGGGTATGTGTGAAAATAGCCGCTTGTAGTCTCTTTGATTTATGACTGTTAGAGCTGACCCTGTGTCCAATTCCATTTTCACTTGGACTCCGTCTATCTTGAGTGTAACCCAGATAGTCTGGTGATCCTCCATTTCGGTTACCTTATGTAGTTTCAGACAACCCAGCTCCTTGCTTCCGGAGTCTGTGTCACTTTTCTGTTCGTCTGAACCACTGTCCATCACCTGGTGTACCTTTTTGTACTTCTCCTGTGGAGATTTCTTACTGTTGGTTTTCTTCCCAGACCTGCAGACTCTTGCTATGTGTCCTGCTTTCCCACACTGTCTGCACACTTGGTCCTTGAACCAACAATCTTTCTGGTCATGTGTTGTTCTGCCACAGCGATAGCACTTCCCTGTTCCATAGGACATTTCGTTGGTGCCATATTCTTGCGGTCTCCGTTGTATCTCTGCAGCGCCCCTTGCGGCTGCTTCGTGTGATACTGCCATACTGAAAGCCTTGTCCAGCGTAAGATCCTTTCCTGATGGAAGCCGTTTCTGGGTTCCTTCACTTTGTAGCCCACACACAAACTTGTCCCTTAACGTATCTGCTAGTCCCGCTCCAAACTGGCAGTGTTTCGATAGCTTGCGCAGTTCCGTTAGGTACTCAGCATTGCTTTCATCTTTGTGTTGGTTCCTTTTATGGAACTTAAATTGTTCTGCTATCAGCAGCAGTGTGGGGTTTAAGTGGTCCTGTAGGATTTCTACTATGCTTTCAAAATTCTTGTATACCGGCTTCTCTGGGGTTATTAGATTTCGCAGTAACCCATAAGTTTTTGCACCCATGGAATTTAACAGAACCAGTGCTTTATTAGCACCTGGCACTTCATTCGCCCTGCAGTACACCTCAATACGTTCCACATATGTCGCCCAATCTTCGACTTCATTGTCGAACGTAGAGATACTGCCACTCTTCGGCATCCTTGGGTGTGAGTTAACTGTCAAAAATGGCGCCTCCTGTGCTTCCCCTTCTTCTCCGCTGGCACAAAATGGCGTCTCCCGTGCTTTCCTTCCTTCCCGCGCTTGCCCTTCTTCTCCGCTGCGGCTTCTAAAAATGGCGTCTCCCGCGCTCTTCCTTCTTCTCCGCGGCTCAATGGCGTCTCCCGCGCTCCCCTTTCTTCGCCCCGCGGACCCTGTTCAGCCCGTGAGCCCTGGCTGTGCTCGGCACGTTCTTCTTTTTATATTTTTCGACGCCACTCAGTCTAGAACCTGACTGTTTCTTTACCCTCTCTCTCTCCGGTTTGTTTTCTTTTTCTCGACGCCGCTCGGTGTTCAACCCCCGGCTGCGCCCTGCGCTCTTCACCCTCTGTCTTACCCCGTCGACGCTGCTCGGCTTTCTCTCCGCCGTCGGTCGGCTCCAGCCGCCGCTACTCGGGAAGGGTCTGCGCTGGACCTGTCGTCGGTCTCTTGCTGCTCGTCGTGGCTGGGGAACCAAGCCCGGCTCTCCACAGCCTCCCCTGCGAAGTTCAATCTCTGCCTGACGGCTGGGCAGTTGCTCGCGGTCGACGCCCGTGTTCCTGGCCTCGACTATTTTTTTTTTTTTTTTTTAAGTTGCAGGTAGATTCGAATCGACACTCGTCGCCACTGCTAGATCCGTGATTCAGAGGATATGCTGTTATTAAATAATCACACGGATGCTGTACATTAACAATAAACAGGTCTTTACTGGAGGAGGGTAGTCTCAAGACTGGGGGTACAGAGGCATGCGCAAAGCTTATATACCGGTGTGGTCACTGCTGGCACTACAGTACACAGGAGCTGCAAAAGTAGTTCTGACCCAAAGGCACATACACTACACCGACCGTACAGAGTTATCTTCCCTCAGCCACAAGCTCTTCCTCATTGCACTTCCACAACAGATTCACCATGCTGCAAATCTTTATACAAGTCTCCATCCAGTCTGACCTCATTATCTCTCTCACCACTGACAGATCACTTCTGTCATCTCTACTTCACATGCCATCTATTCCATCAGCATGGGTGCACTTTATACTCTCTCACCTTGGTCCTCAGGATCTGACCACGATCAGCCCCAACAGCAGTAGCACCAACAAACACACCAACCTTCTCCACGATCACCTGATGCTGCACAAGACAGAGGGCATCAGCACCCGACCACATTGCTGCCCGGGAGGCCAGGGATGGCCTCACCATGGCCACATTTACTTCACTTGATGCTGTACACCCTGGCTGCCACATGATGAGCCAGGTTGGCACCACCCCACACCAACAACATAGAGCATCCCTACAATGCCCAAGCCATTCCTTTCACACCCATAACCATTGCGGAGGGTACCGTTATGTCTCACCATTCACTGCAACTCATTAAGCCACTTCCAAAGGTGCACACAAATCTGACCAAGAACGCAAAGTGTTGAAAATAAAGGTTTCAATGTTTGACACCACATTAACAGAAACTTTACACGAACATTGTATAAAACACCCAAGTGGCTGCCCTTGTATGCTGTTAGTTGGTATGATTGCACTAAGATGAGGGTGAGTGTGAGGGGTGGCTAGTGAGATGGGGATGTGATAACGTAGATAGAGAGGGATGGGTGGAGGAGCAAGGTAAGTTGGTGTGAGTAAGGATGTGTAGGAATAGGGTAGGGAAGGCAGCATGATGGGGATGTGATGAGAGGCACAGCAGGATGAGGTTGAGTGTGGCTTTGTACTAACGTTTCGTGATCTATTGAGATCATTGAAAGGTTTGCACCACTGCACCCTGGTCTGCCTGATGACACCCCTGCTTGTGCCCTCCTGTGCAATGTGCAACCAGGCTGCGTTGGTCTCCTGGGGAGGTGTCTTCTGCCCATGGGAAGGGAAGAGGACCTTTCTGCATACAGTGACTCCCTCCGTAAACATATAGAGGGAGTCATGGGAGAGCCTGGGTGCAGCCCTGCACCTCTGTGCAGTGATTGTCAGTGTTTGTAGCACCTCACTGCTGTAGAACACTGACAGCACAAATGTCAAAATTTGGACAATGTCCCTTTAAGGAAACCGGCTGATGACATGTCATCAAATGACGTTGCAGAATAGAGCTTATCTGTAAGATTTGATAATGTTTTAAAAGTAATGCTTTTCTTAAAATTACTATGATATATAATAATGTATGTTAGAAGCATAAAACCTCTGTTACAATATGTATAACCTTCGTTAAAAAGACACAAAGCTGAGAAGCAAAGCAAGGTGGTAAAATTAAGCCAACATTGGGGCAGTAATTCCTCCCCAAACGCGTGAGTACGGAAGGGGTACTCACGCGTCTGGCCGGAGGAAATGCCGGTTTTCAGCATGCACAGCGCATGCGCTGAAAACCGGCATTTCCTCTCCTCTAACCCAAGAGGTGAAGAGGCTAGTGCGTGCGCTGTAGGGGGCAGCGTGTGCGTCTTGGATTTCCTCTGTTTTGGGGGATTTGCGCATGTCTAAAGGCCTCTGGTCTTTACGCTTGTAAAAAGCACACGTAAGTATTTATTTTTACAGGTAAGTGGTGTTTTAGTGCAATTTAGAATTTTTTTTTCCACAGGTTTATTATTTTAAAGAATCTACAATAAGGTAAGTTTAGTTTTAGACCCTTTTTATTAAAAATGTATTTTTTTCAAAAAAAAAATTATTGTTTAAATTATTTTTTTAAACTTATTTATACTTAATTTAATGATTGGGATGTTTTTTAAAATTTTATTTAAAGTTTAAGTAGTGTTTTGGGGTGCAGTACTTCTCATGAGTTTGACAGTTCTTACTCTCAAACTTATGAATGAAGTTTCCCCTCCCCTGATTGGCTGAACAGTGCTCACCTGATCCCAGCCGGCACATCGCACTAACTACGCCGCTGGGTCAGTTTAGCACAGCGCACCGACATCAGAACCGGGCCACTTACAGGAAATCCACTGCGGGCCAGGTTTCAGATGTCGGCGCGCAGGGCAGCTAGTTCTGGGCCATTATGTTAACTACGAGAATAGTGCTGAGATAGTGTAGATTTTCTGTTATGTTAAAAGCAAGAAGCCAGTGAAGGACAAACATTAATTAAATTTCAAAGTAAGATAGAGGGTTTTCAACACCTAACATCCCTTTGTGACGGGATAAGCCATATTCCAAGAGATACACCATCATATGAATAGATTTCTGACATTATTAATACATGAGAAACTGGGTTTAAAAATCTAAAAAACCTCAGAGGCACAAGATGTAAACAGAAAAACAGGCTTCTGAGATGGGTTGGTTTGATAACACAAGCTGTAAACACCATGGCCTAGAAATTCGGTGGGCTGCACCATCAGTTAGCACCTGAAGAGGGCACTCAGTGGCTTTAGTGCCACTGGCCACGCCTCCCGCGAAATTTAGCAGGGCGCTAATGGCGGCGTTAGCCTGTAGCGCTGTGCCGCCACCGATAACATCATCGGTGTGTGCAGCGCTCCGCTACTGCCCCGAATGCGATATTGGGTCACGCCCCCCCCTGTAGCGCCGGTCGCAAATCGCGACCGGTTCAGGGGGCCTACCTGTGGCGGTAGTGGCGCAAATTAAAGGGGAGGTGCGGGGCGGCCATTTTTTTCGGTGGCCGCCTGCCAGCACCTCCTCGCGCCGCCCTCCCCAGCCTCCTGATCCCCCTCCCCGGGCAATGCCGGCTGTGTCCCGAGAGCCCGGCACTTCTCCTCGGTGCCGGGCTCTTTTGCCGGCACTCGCGATCGGTGATCGCACTGGTGCAGGCCCGTCCCCTTTAAGAAGGGGAGGAAGGCCTGCAGTACCGCAGCGCACCATGCCGCAGCGTGTGGCGCTGCGGCACGTTGCGCTGTGATATTCAGTTTGAGCGCCCCAAGAGGGACGTGGGGCGCCCCGAGCAGCACCTCGCGTCCCTCTTGGGGCGCTCAAATTGAATATCGGGCTGGCGCTCCCGGCTCCTTCCGGGGCGGGACTTCCGGCGCCCAGGCGAGCTTGGCGCCCCAAACGCAGCGCCACCGAATTTTTAGCCCCACCAGCTTTGAAATGGGAATTGGTTAAAAATGCTAATACAATGGCCCTATTGAAATAGCAGTTTGTTGCTTCCAGAGAGTCTGGAGTTTGGAGGGAACACAATGAAATGCCCAGTTTAAAGTGCTAAAAACTAACACGTTGAACAGGAACACAGAAACATTAAAAGAGGCATGTGCCTTTGAAAAAATGACATCAAGTAAAAGAAACACCTGCTGGTTAACTAGTTTTTATGTTAAGCTTGAAATATGGAGTCCCGAAGTCTGTTAATATAACCAACTAAGATGGCTAGGAAAACAACCACCCTAGTTGAAGTGTCTTTAATTTACATATAGTAAATATGATACCTACAGAACACTTTGAAGATATGACTTCAATAGTTGCACCAAGCAATCACATGGTTTTTGTATTGAACTTGGAGCACCATGGAGTCACAATGTCTGCTAAAACCAGTTAAGCCAATATTAAGAATTGAATGAAAGATCTTCGATAAGAATGACATCAAAGAGATAAATCTGTTGTAGCTATTTTTTGATAAGTTTTTGGAATACCTAAAGGTAGAGACATAATTATGCATGCAGCTGCTAAATTGGCAGTAAGAATAGAAAGAAGGCAACACAAAGAATGAATAAAGATAATTAGCTTACATCAGCAGAAAACTTCAAAGAATATACCATTCAAAAAAAGGTATAAAAGTAAGAGCTTTTCAAACAGAAAGTCAGAAGTCGCTGGAAGGGCAAGCATTTCTCAACTTCACAGGCACGCTCTGTAAGTTTCTAACTTTGAGTCTTGGGCAATCAAGGTATTTGACTTTGGCGGATATTCTGGATTAAGAATAAGTAGAAGAGTGGAAATGTAACAAAGTTAAGATTTGAGAATAAGGATCACTGAGAATAAAATTGTGTAAGCTAATTGTATTTTGAACTGTAAAAGTTGCGATTGAATCAACAGCTGTTAACTGAATGTCGGCTCTTAAATAAAACTATATATTTTTAGAATTGTCTCACAAGTATTTCTGTATCAACCTCACAAACTCAATTTCTGTACACTCTTTTGTAAAGAGTTGCAGAATTCTGCGGGATATTCCGGATCCTCATAATATCCGGAAGGTTACAGTCTAGTTAAACTTATCAAAAGTGCTATCCGGAGGACGGTAACATCTTCACGACGTTCCTTTCCTTTAGGGAGAGATAGTCTGAACCTTTAAACCCAATTAAGCGTCTTATAGAATTCGGCTATCTTTAACTTTAGTTGAAGGTGAACGTCTGGGGAATACGCCTGATCTGGGGTAGCCCGAAAAGGGCTAGGACTTGTAATTATCCCTTCACCTTATCACTAATGTTTCAGACCAGGCTAGATAATGAGCTATGTGAAAGGCAAAATACATCTGTTGTAATTCGTGGGAAGTTTGTTTGTGTAAAAGTTCTCTGAGAAAAGCTCATTCAGAAAAAGGGAGGGAATCATAGACCGTACTATTGAAGGTCAGGAATTAGCAACAAGAATGGTGAGATAGCCAAAGCAGCAGCAAGTTGCCAAGTATTTTGAGGGGAGAAAAAGGTATAAATTAACAGTTATTGAACACTGGAGGCAGCACGAAACCAGAGGAAGAGAAACTTCAGTCAACAGAACACAGCAAGACTGAGAAAAGAGACCGCGCCGCAGTCACCCGGTGGGCATGCTGCTGGGGTTTTGAGGAACGGATTGTGACTATCATCTTGTTAAGTATTATTTATTTGTACTGGATGTAAAGTGCTTAATAAATCTATTATACTTATACACAATATACCTGTACCAGGAGTGGTTTGTTATAGTCACGGACAAATCAAATATAAATTACAGATCTTGTACTTATTACAAATCTTCCTAATTTTTTTTTTACTTCTCGCCTAATCTCTTTGCATTCTCACTTGTTATACTCTCCCCTGCTGTCCATGTACTTAGTGTATGCCCCTTTTCTTACCCTCAATTTTCCCTTATGTCTTTATTCATCCATGGTGTCTCATTAGTGTTCAGCTTGTTCTTGTTTTTTAGTGGAATATATTTTTCCTCGACTCTGTTGAACACTGTTTTAAATATTTCCCATTGCTGTTCTACATCATTGTTTGCCAATGTTGTTGCCCATTTTATTTTCCCAAGTTCTATTATCAGCCCCTCAAAATCAGCTGTTCTCCAATCTATTAGCCTGGTTTTCTTCATACTTATGTCCTTCTCAATTATCATCTTAAAGTGTATTATATTATGGTCACTATTGCCTAGATGTTCCCCTACTTTTACTTCTCTTATCTGCTCTGGTTCATTCCCCATTACTAGACCCAAAAGCAAATCTTCCCTTGCTGGGCTTCTTACATATTGGGTTAGAAAGGAGTCCTGTACACATTGTAGGAACTCCATTCTCTTATTCCCCTTTACCTACCTCTTCTGGCCAATTATTTTCAGGGTTGTTGAACAATATGGAGAAGCCTAGCTGTTAAACAGTGCTCCTTTCAACTGAGAATGGGAATAAAGTCACTGATCTTCATTACCAGGAGGCTTTACGTTCAGTTTGGAGGCAGACGAAAACATTAACCTAAGTGTATATTCACGCAGTAAATGGGGCAGATTATTTCAACTGCGTTTAAAAAGCTATTCCCAATAGGATAGGACAGGGGGCTTGTACACCACTGTCCAATTGTACTCCCCCTCCCCCCCACGCAACCCCCCACTCAGAAAGATAGAGGTCTTTCAAATTATGAATGGGTTCGATAGGGTGGATGTTGAGAGATTGTTTCCACTTCGACAGCACCTCCCAAACCTGCGACCTCTACCATCTCAAAGGACAAGGGCATTAAGTGCATGGGAACATCACCAACTCCAAGTTACCCTCCAAGTCACACACCATCCCGACTTGGTCATATATCGCCGGTCCTTCATCATCGCTGGGTCAAATCCCGGAACTCCCTCCCTAATAGCACTGTGGGAGTACCTTCACCACATGGACTGCAGCGGTTCAAGAAGGTGACTCACCACCACCTTCGGAAGGGCAATTAGGGATGGGCAATAATTGCCAGTGACGCCCACATCCCGTGAATGAAAAAAAAAGCTTGTGGGTGAGTCCAAAACAAAGGGACCATAAATATAAGATAGTCACTAACAGATCAAACAAAGCATATAGGAAGAATTTCTTTCCCTTGAGAGTGGTGAGAATGTGGAACTCGCTGCCACATGGAATGGTTGAAGCAGAGAGCATTGATGCATACCCATCTCCAATATTATAACTATCAATTGAACAAAACGCACATTTTTTTTAAGTGCTGCTGTGATTTTTCTACCGGATGTTGCTCCCAGCAGTGTCCTGGAGATTAGTCTTTAAATCCTGGAGACTCCAGGGCATTCCTGGAGAGAGGGAATAGAGGGATACAAGGGGAGGGTGGAAAAGATAATTAGAGTGGGAGGAGGCTCGTGTGGAGTATAAACACTGGGATAGACCAGGTCGGGCTGAATGGCCTGTTTCTGTGCTGTAGACTCGATGTCTGTGCCCACGAGCCTAAAGCATGTTAAATTAATGAGAGAAATCAAGGAAATAAAAGACATAGGCAGTGCTTCAGCATGTATGAAGAGAACATTGTTTGCAAGGTTTAATGTATATTCAGGTGTCTTTATTATTTTGATATAGCATGAAGGATAACCAAGTTTCTAAATGATTGTAAAGCTACAGTTTGCACTGATGACTGCTCATTTACCTGTTCCACATTAAATAAATTGTTGTTGGATGCTTACAGCTGACAGTGTCTGTTTGATCCAGCTACTGAAGGGAAGAGAATCACGTAACACCGCATGGTACATTCTCATTCATATTTGGGCGGGTACTGCTGGCGGCCAGCAGAAGTGACACCGGATAAACTGGAGCAGCAGAAATGGGCGGGAAAGTGGCGTAGCGGATCCGCCCGCCCATTTTCCACTCGTGTCCACCCAAACACTGTGCTAAAACTGGCGTAAAGGTAGAGGAAGATCCCGCCCGTGTTCTGACAAACGATGTGCTTCAGAGGCAAAAGCTAACATGAAGTTACTGAGCATGTTAACAGGTGGAAGCAAGAATTAGTACTGAGCCGCAGGGAAAAAGGAATATTTGAGGAGATAGAATCATCGAATCATACGGCACAGAAGGAGGCCATTTGGTCCATCGGGCCTGTGCCGGCTCTTTGAACGAGCTCTCCAATTAGTCCCACTTCCCTGCTTTTTCCCCATAGCCCTGTAAATTTTTTTCCCTTTGAGTATTTATCCAATTCCCTTTTGAAAGTCACTATTGAATCTGCTTCCACCATCCTTCAAGACAGCACAATCCAGATCACAACAATTCGCTGCGTAAAAAAATGTCTCATCTCCCCTCTGGTTCTTTTCCCAATTACCTTAAATCTGTGTCTTCTGGTTACCAACCCTGAGTAAAAACAGTTTCTCCTTATCCACTCTATCAAAACCCTTCATGATTTTGAATGCCTCTATTAAATTTCCCCTTAACCTTCTCTGCTCTAATGAGAACAATCCCAGGTTCTCCAGTCTCTAACCATAACTGATCAATAACAAAACCCGGCCAAAGTGTGAGGAGGTTCGGCCAGATTATTCACTGGGGGTCCTGCTGTCTTTCCCACTTTTATGTTGCAGCCTGAAACCTCGGGGATTGCAGTTCATCCTTTATGAATGATGAAAACTTAATGATGTTGATGTAATGCTCAGCTGAACAGCTTTCCTCTGACACTTGATACTTAACCGAGTATGTTATACTTTACAAGAGGTAAGGTTTTATTTTAGTCCCGCTCGGCATACTGCAAAACAAGGTCATCCATTCACCAGATTAAGTGTCAGTTTTTGTTTTACTTTTCACCCATGCGTTGCTTTAACTGCCAAGGCTTCTTCGGCAGCACCTCCCAATCCTGCACCCTCCACCAGCTAGAAGGACAAGGGCAGCAGGCGCATGGGAACACCACCACCTCCAAGTTCCCCTCCAAGTCTCACACACCATCCTGACTTGGAAATATATCGCCGATCCTTCATCGTCGCTGGATCAAAATCCTGGAACTCCCTCCCTAACAGCACTGCAGGAGTCACACGGACTGCAGCGGTTTAAGAAGATGGCTCACCACCACCTTCTCAAGGGCAATTAGGGATGGGCAATAAATGCTGGCCTTGCCAGCGACGCCCACATCCCGCAAAAGGATAAAAAAAACTATGCATCAACATGTAAAATAATTGAATAATCAATAATTTTGAGAAATATCAGGTATTAATATGCACCTCTTTACTACATAGGTGACCCTAGTCTCAACAACAAATCTGCCTGTAATATCTGGCAGATTGATGATCGAGAGTACTTCATCAGATTTGAGAGCAGTGTAGAGTTGGTAGTATAACTCAGTACTTTCCAAGCAGGTACCACTGCGAAACATGGTACCTACAGCACCAACTGAAGGCCAGTGTCTACTCAGTGCAGAAAGACCACACAGGAACATCGTGATGAGGTCATGTGACAAAACATCCCAGAATATGGTCCAACTCGAGCCAGCGACTGCAGTGACCCAAGCGAGTGGACGTTTGGAGGCCTTTCCATGCAAGTAGCTCTGCCCTTCCGTGATGTCCACACATGTGCGCTGTTACAATCCAGGTTCCCTTCCAACACTATGCACGACTGCTCAACAGAGCCGCCAACCCTCCAGGCTTGTCCTGGACTCTCCAAGAATTGAAGATCAATCTCCAGGACACGGCTGGGAGCAACACCCAGGAGAAACACCATTGGGGGAATCATTAAAAAAAATGTGTTCTTAAAAAAACTTCTTTGAACTCTTTTATTAGTTATAAAAGATATTGGAGATTGGGGAAAAAAGCCTGTTTGACCGACAGTCAAGAATCATCCAATTGGGTAATGAAGAGTCACTTCACTTTCTGATTGGCCATGGGAAGGCGGGGCGCCGGGAGGACGGACGTGTCGGGCGACCAATGGCGGGAGTGTGGGGGTGGGGCGGTTGGAGGCAGGAGGTCATGTGATGAAACCTCCAGGAATCCGTCCAAGCAGAGTTGGCGACCCAAATGCTGAGTGCAACAGACAGCTTCCAGAAGTAGCTCCCTGCCCATCATCAGTCCCAAGTTAGGATCGTAGAATCTTACAGCACAGGAGGAGGTCATTCAGCCCGTCGTGCCTGTGCCGGCTCTCTGAGACTGTTGTTCCAAATTGATCCCACACCCCAGCTTTGTCTCCATAACCCTGCAAATTAGTCCTCTTCAAATACATGTCCAATTGCTTTTTGAAAGTTCCTGTGCAATCTGCTTCCACCACCCTTTCAGGCAGTGCGTGCAGATCTTAACAACCCTCTCTGTGAAAGTGTTTTTCCTCATATCCCCTCTAGTTCTTTTGCCAATCTGTGACCTCTGGTTACCAACCTACTTGCCAGAGGAAACAATTTCTCCCCACTTGCTCTATCATAACACCTCATAATTTTGGATACCTCTATTATACATGTAGCAAATCGGATGGAGCTTGCCTTGGGGTTAACCATCTAGCCCAGCATGGTCGGGTTTGACCAGATACAGCATGGATTGCACAGTACAAACTCCCGGGGCTAAAGTTTCGCATGAGATTCTGCCCCTCGATTGACCGGGAGATTGGGAGCACATCGAATCAAGCACAGAGACCATCACCTTCGATCTGGAGTAACTGCGTTCAGCTCCAGGCCCCGCACCTCAGGAAGGATATGTTGGCCTTGGAGGGGGTGCAGTGCAGATTCACCAGAATGATACCGGGGCTTAAATGGTTAAATTATGAGGATAGGTTGCATAGACTAGGCTTGAATTCCATTGGGTATCGAAGATTAAGGGGTGATCTAATTGAGGTGTTGAAGATGATTGAAGGATTTGATCAGGTAGATAGAGAGAAACTATTTCCTCTGGCGGTGGAGTCCCGAAAAAGGCGCTATAACCTTAAAATTAGAGCCAGGCCGTTCAGGGGTGATGTCAGGAAGCGCTTCTTCATACAAAGGGTAGTAGAAACCTGGAACTCTCTCCCCCAAAAAGCTGTTGAGGCTGGGGGTCAATTGAAAATTTCAAAACTGAGATTGATAGCTATTTCTTAGGCAAAACAAAAATCCGCTCTCCTGTTGAGTGAGACCCTTGCAAAATCTGACCAGTCTCTCTGACAGACAGAAAAGCATCACATTGAAACACTAAAGAATGACCACAAATTGCCCATCGCCTGTGCCGTGCTCTCACCCACCAGTTCCACAGCCAATGGAACCCAAGATGCCCGGCAAAGGTGAATGTCAAATTATTTTGTTGCGTGCACAAAGATAACCTGGGACCCCCTGCCCCAACCCACTGCGACCCCCGCGCCCCCACCTCCCCCCCCCCCGCCTCACTCCATTGCTAACCCGCCCTGGGACCCCCTGAGCATTCATGTCCCCCCGCCCCCCCCCCACCTCACCCCATTGCTAACCCGCCCTGGGACCCCCCCGCCCACGACCCCCTGCCCCAACCCACTGCGACCCCGCCTCACCCCATTGCTAACCCGCCCTGGGACCCCCTGAGCATTCATGTCCCCCTGCACCCCCCCTGCCTCACCCCATTGCTAACCCGCCCTGGGATCCCCCCAGCCCTCATGTCCCCCTGCCCCAACCCACTGCGACCCCGCCACCCCCCCCCACCTCACCCCATTGCTAACCCGCCCTGGGACCCCCTGAGCATTCATGTCCCCCTGCCCCAACCCACTGTGACCCCCGCCCCCCCCCCGCCGCCTCACCCCATTGCTAACCCGCCCTGGGACCACCCCAGCCCTCATGTCCTCCTGCCCCACCGCAAGGAATGAGGACTGTGTTGGCAGGGGAAATGGATGGTGCCAGGGTGAAGAGGAGAGATGTAGAGGATGAGTGTGGGTATGAAGTGGGAATGTTCTAAGAGGAGAAAGTGTTGGTGAAAGGATGGGGCGTTAAATGGGTGATGGTGCCACTAACCCATAGTGGGGAGGGGGGTACATTGGATATGGGAGACTGAGTGTTGAGGTAACGTTCGTGGTTGTGATGGTCGGATTGGCCCCCTTTAAGCTTTCACATACGTTTGTTGTATTTCTTGTAATGCCGGTGAAGGATTGATAGTCCTCGCTATGATTTCAGTTACAATTCTTGTGATGCTACTTCTCTTCACATGTCAGCGGCTGATAATCAGAGCTCTACTTGAGCTTCTTTCAAGCAGTTGCTTAGCTTTTGCGAGGTTTCTGGGTTGACAGGGATGAATTATAATTGCCACCACCTGCTGGCAACTGTCTAACCATCTGTCTGGATGTTTATTCCACCCATTGATCACTCTTTGTGTGAAGAAGAATTTCCTGATATCAGGATGCTTATATCTGTCCCTCTCGTACTCTGACATGAACCGTCCTGCCCAGGAGAGGGGGAGAGGATCGGGCTGGGATCATAAGAACATAAGAAATAGGAGCAGGAGTAGGCCATCCAACCCTTCGAGCCTGCTCCGCCATTCAATAAGATCATGGCTGATCTTCGACCTCAACTCCATTTTCCCGCCCGATCTCCATATCCCTTGATTCCTCTAGTATCCAAAAATCTACCAATCTCAGTCTTGAATATACTCAACGACTCAGCCTCCACAGCCCTCTGGGGTAGAGAATTCCAAAGATTCACCTCCCTCTGAGTGAAGAAATTTCTCCTCATCTCAGCCCTAAATGGCCGTCCCCTTATCCTGAGCCTATGCCCCCTAGTTCTAGACTCTCCAGCCAGGGGAAACAACCTCTCAGCATCTACCCTGTCAATCCCCCCCAGAATCTTATATTTTCAATGAAATCGCCTCTCATTCTTCTAAATTCCAAAGAGTATAGGCCCATTCTACTCAATCTCTTCTCATAGGACAGCCCCCCATCCCAGGAATCAGTCTGGTGAACCTATGTTGCACACTTGCTATGGCAAGTATATCCTTCCTTAGGTAAGGAGACCAAAACTGTGCACAATACTCCAGGTGTGGTCTCACCAGGGCCCTATATAATTGCAGCAAGACTTCCTCACTCTTATACTTGCAATGATAGGATCAGCCTATAACAGTAGTTTGAAATGCACACATAGCAAATCGCCGGCCTGTTTTCCGATGGAAAGGGAAATCAGGTGCAGTGTAAATTGGGGCTGCAGATTTGCTATGAGCCCTTCGCGGGCCACTGGCGTAGACCAATTTCATCCCCAAACTCTTAAAAATAAAACAAATAAATAAATAACAACCACCAACCCCGCACAGGCACAATGGGCCGAATGGCCTCCTTCTGTGCTGCATCATTCCATGATTCTCTAATCAGCTGACAACAAATGTGGAATGGAGGCTTAAATATCAAAGCTAAAGAACAAAAATCAAGGGAATGCTTGAGCCAAGTTACACAGCTTAAAGTGTGAATGCAGTGCAATAATTGGTTAAAAAGAATTCACCAGCCTTTTGCACCCTTGAAATCTCACTAAATCAACACAGCGGAGAAACTCTGTTATTCTTCAGCTGCTGAATTTTAATGAACGGTTTTGTAAAGATATTGTGTGTGTGGGTCTGACGGCCTGGATTTGACGTTGGGAGTGTTGCGGGATAACGGCTAATGCCAGCGAAAGCCGCTAGTGCCAGTGAGCCAGCGTCAAAGATTAAACAAGTAGTCAAGATCAGGCTCACGTAAATGGTCAATATATTTAGGCACTTTACACAGTCCAGCCAGGCACTTAAAGCGGTTATTCCCAGTAGTGCTAAAATTGCTAAAAGAATGGGCATGAATCAGAATTACTGGTAGAAAGAAAGAATTGTATTTCTATAGCGCCTTTCACAACCTCAGGCCACCCCAAAGCGCTTCACAACCAATGAAGTGGAGTCACTGTAGTAATGTAGGAAACACGGCAGCAATTTGAACACAGCAAGAGCCCACAGACAGCAATGTGATAATGAGCAGATAATCTGTTTTTTTGGTGATATTGATTGAGGGATAAATATTGTCCAGGACACTGGGGATAACTCCCTGCTCTTCTTCCAATAGTGCCATGCATCCACCTGAGAGGGCAGACAGGACCTCGGTTTAAAGTCTCATCCGAAAGATGGCACCTCCGACAGTGTAGCACTCCCTCAGCACTGGCACTGAAGTGAAGGAAACACACCCAACAGTAGTATGATCTATGTCTGTGGCTTGATTGAGATTATTCAGCAAAATAAAGCAAACCAACTTCATAAAGGGTGAAAGGAACACATTTCAGGCCTTTGGGTGTAATCCTGGAGTGGGGTATGGCTGAATTTCAGGAGTGAATGGGCTTCTCTTCCACTCTGGCTGTGTGACTTGTTCTCCAGAGGAACGCGGGGGATGCAGCACATTTGAATAGTCCTCTGGGATAGAACTCGAGCTTCTTGCACTGGCTGGTCTGTGACTGGAGAGAAATCGAAATCTGCTACCTTAAAAATAAGAACAAAACAGGAGTCATAAATCTTGCTGTCAGACACAACACCAACATCTAAATTGGAGACCTCTTTCAAAGAGCCGGCGCAGGCACGATGGGCCGAATGGCCTCCTTCTGTGCGGTGTGAGCCTATCACTCAGGGTCCGAGTGACTGAGGACCTGTATCTCACCCAGCTATTGTGTGTGCTGCAGTGCCATCGTGTGGTGTACTCAAACAATTACAATGGCCAATTTAAAGAGAGAACTTACATTTATACAGCACCTTTCATGACCTCAGAGCATCCCAGAACGTTTTACAGCCAATGAAGTACTTTTGAAGTGTAGTCACTGTTGTAATGTAGGAAACGCGGCAGTCAACTTTGCGCACAGCAAGCTCCCACAAACAGCAATGCGATAATGGCCAGATCATATCTGTTTTAGTGATGTTGCTTGAGGGATAAATCTTGGCCAGGGCACCGGGGAAAACTTCCCTGCTCTTCTTTGAAATAGTGCAATGCGATCTTTTACATCCACCTGAGAGAGCAGACAGGCCTCGGTTTAGCAAAAGACGGCATCTCCGACCGTGCAGCACTCCCTCGATACTACAGGGGCCACTGGATTACAGTGACAGTCAAGTTTGTTTACATGACATGGAATTCCTGGATCATTACTGGTATTTCTGAATCACAACCTCCAATTCCACCTGTTTATAAATAGGGCTACTGGGTCATGGCAATGGAATATGTCAAGTTTCATTTTTTGTTTTTAATGGGATTCTGGGATTTGTAGCAGTAGTTTGGGGATCCAATTCTGCGATTGCGATGGTTTTTCCATGAAAGCCGTTAAGCAGTTGCCGTGCCCGCTTACACTGAAGTACCAGCAGATTATTCTTTTATTCCCGACATGTCAGTTACCACATTTTTCTTCCTGCCTAATCAATTAATTAGCTAATTATCTTAAAGTGACAGTAAGGGCTGCTTAATTTGCAAACATGACAGGTTGATAATAACAACAACAATTTGTATTTATATAGCGCCTTTAACATAGTAAATCATCCCAAGGTGCTTCACAGGAGCGATTATCAAACAAAAACTGACTCCGAGCCACATAAGGAGATATTAGGACAGGTGACCAAAAGCTTGGTCAAAGAGGTCGGTTTTAAGGAGCACCTTAAAGGAGGAAAGAGAGGTAGAGAGGTGGAGAGGTTTAGGGAGGGAATTCCAGAGTTTAGGGCCCTGGCAGCTGAAGGCACGGCCGCCAATGGTGAAGCGATGGAAATTGGGGATGCACAAGAGGTCAGAATTAGAGGAATGCAGAGATCTCGGGGGGTTGTGGGGCTGAAGGAGATTACAGAGGTAGGGAGGGGCGAGGCCATGGAGGGATTTGAGCACAAGGATGAGAATTTTGAAATCGAGGCGTTGCTGGGCCAGGAGCCAATGTAGGTCAGCGAGCACAGGGGGTGATGGGTGAACAGGACTTGGTGCGAGTTAGGACATGAGCTGCAGAGTTTTGGATGAGCTCGAGTTTCCAGAGGGTGCGAGGTGGGAGGCCGGCCAGGAGAGCGTTGGAATAGTCGAGTCTCGAGCAACATGCCCCGTAAGCTGCGGGCCGTGTGACTGTGCGGTGCTCCAGGGATCCCACGCAGCCGGCTTGCTGGCTTTTCAATGCTAAGACCGCGCATGCACGGTATTTTGAATGGCCTGCGCAGCCCCTTAAAGACGCCGTGTTGTGCCAAACAAAATTACAGGGAACATTGGTCTAGAGGTAAGAAAGGCATGGATGAGGGTTTCAGCATCAGATGTGCTGAGGCCGGGGCGGAGACGGGCAATGTTACGGTGGTGGAAGCAGGCGGTCTCGGTGATGAAGAGAATATGGGGTCAGATGTTCAACTTAGGGTCAAGTAGGATGCCGAGGTGACAAAAAGTCTTGTTCAGCCTCAGACAGTGACGAGGGAGAGGGATAGAGCCGGTGGCTCAAGAACGGAACTTGTGGCAGGGACCAAAGACAATGGCTTCGGTCCTCCCAATATTTAATTGGAGGAAATTTCTGCTCATCCAAGCAATGTGACAAATCAGAGTCAGTGGAGGGGTCGAGAGAAGTGGCGGTGAGGTAGAGCTGGGTGTCGTCAGCGTGCACGTGGAAACTGATGCTGTGCTTTCTGATGATGTCATCGAGGAGCAGCATGTAGCTGAGAAATAGGAGATAAAAGGTCCGGTCCTGTACAATACGGGAGTTGCATTACTTCAAACCTCACGCAGTAGGAAGTCATTTGCCTGGAGCTGATGGAAGTGATATTACAGGCAGTAGAGGGTCTCCAGCCTTGACTGAAGGAATCCCCGCTAAGAAAGAATTTGTTGTCTCATAGAATCATAGAAATTGATGGCACAGAAGGAGGCCATTCAGCCCATCTTTGTGTCGGCCGAAAAAGAGCTATCCAGCCTAATCCCACTTTCTAGCTTTGCTTCCCGTCACTGAGCCAACTTTGGATTCAACTTGCCAGTTTCCCTTGGATCCCATGGGCTTTTACTTTTCTGTCCATTCTGCCATGTAGGACCTTGTCAAAAGCCTTGCGAAAATCCATGTAGACTACATCAAATGTGCTACCCTCATCAACCCTCCTTGTTACCTCCTCAAAAAATTCAATCAAGTTAGTCAGACATGACTTTCTCTTAACAAATCCATGCTGACTGTCCTTGATTAATCCGTGCCTTTCGAAATTACGATTAATACTATCCCTCAGAACTTTTTCCAATGATTTGCCCACCACTGAGGTTAGGCTGACTGGCCTGTAATTAATTGGTCTATCCCTTTCTCCCTTTTTAAACAACGGTACAAAGTTAGTAGTCCTCTGGCACCATGTCTGTAGCCAGAGAGGATTGGAAAATGATGGTCAGAGCCTCCACTATTTCCTCCCTTGCCTCTCTTAACAGCCTGGGATACATTTCATCTGGGCCTGGTGATTTATCTACTTTCAAAGCTGCTAAATCCCTTAACATATCCTCTCTCACTATGCTTATCTCATCTAATACTTCACACTCCTCCTCCTTAACTACAATGTCTGCATCTTTGTGAAGACAGACACATAGAGCTGGATTTTCATTCAGGTGCAGGTTGGTGTCGTGTAATCCGCATTTCGTGTTATCCATACAACTCTAATTCGATGTGGGAGATTGATGCAATTTTAACTAAATTGCCCAATTGAGTTCCAGCGTGTGGGAACCCATGACAAATGAGTTTCTCCAGTCTGAAAGTCACCTCCGATGACGTCATAATTGCTGGTGCATTTAAGGTCTGCAACAAGCCTTGTTTCTTCTGCAGGCTGCCAACCTTTTGAGCTGAGGCAGAATGGCCACAGAAAGACCGAGGTCTGCACCCCGATTCGACGACATTGCCTTGCAGGCTTTAGTGGAGGGAGCAAGAGCTCACAAGGAGGTGCTCTTCCCTTCATCAGGGAGGAGGAAGCCTCCCCAGCAGACAAAGGCTGTGTGGCTGCAAATGGCAGAGCAGGTCAACTCCTTATCGGCTACCCGCAGAACCTGGATACAGTGCAGGAAGAGATTTCATGACCTTCAGCGCACTGGAAAAGTGAGTATGAATTTCCCATCACTCTCAATCTGATCCCCATTGCCTTTCCTCACCAGTACTCAGCTTTAGCAATCTCTTCCTCCACATCCCACTTGACACTGACATCTATGCACCCTTACCCATTCCCTCTCTCTCTATGGTCACATTCACCTAACTATTCGACTATGCAGCCCTCGCACTCCCTATCACTCTGATGCTATGAAAACAACTGACAACACACAGAGAGGGCCCTTGGTCTTGCCACCTCACTCCATCTTTGTCTCCTTCTAAGCATCTATGCTATGGATTCTCTACACTCACTCAACCTCCACTTGTCTCCCTCATTGCAGGAAAAGAGAGCTCACAATAAAAGAGAACGAGCGAGGACAGGAGGAGGGCCACCATCAGTAGCCCACCTCACCCCCTGGGAGGAGGCGGACCTGGAGATCATAGGACTGGAGGACGACGCGCATGTGGGGGACGGACAGACGGGTGCATCACAGCAAGCTGGTGACAGAATAGTTTTCCATCTCTCTCATTGACATTGCATGAGTCGCTGATAATGTTTCGGAAGCTCTAACAGATGGACTAATGATCATCTGCAATATGCAATGTGCATGTAACCTTAGCATCACATCTCTGACTCTTTCCTTTACTCCCCCACAGGACCATCGCAAGCACCCGTCCCCACTAGCTAGGAGGAAGAGCCTGAGCATCCAGGCTCCTCAGAGGAAGCTGCAACGTCTGAGGGTGCAGCTACAGCAGAATTCAGCGCACCCAGCACCAGCGCAGACACTCACACCTCGGTGGGACCTTTGGGACATAGAGTAGTGTTGTCACCTGGTGTATCACAGCTACAAGTGAGCATCAGCAGATTGTGGAGACAGGGACAGCAGTGGAGAGTCCTAGTCGGAGGGCGCAGGACTCTGCCAGCTCGGCTCAGCTGCATGTCAACCCTCTGCCTCTGGGTCCATCCACAGTATCAGCGGTGATGGCACTCCAGGAAAAGTTGCAGGAGTCTCTGGCAGGTTTTTTCTCCAGGGTCGCTGCGAGTGTGGAGCAAATGGAGGAGTCCATAGCGAACATGAGCAGAGCCTTTGTGGAGTCATTGGCGCATGAACGCATCACCACGGAAAGGATGGCAACCTCCGTGGAAATGATGGCTACAGTAGACGAGAGGATGGCTACGGCCATGGAGGAGCTAAGTCGCCAGAGTGTTGAAAACATGGTGAGTGTTCAGAATAGACTGACATCTCTGGCGGAGTGATGGGCAGCTATTGAACAGAGAAACCAGACCTTCATGGCAGTCCCTCTGAGTAGGACTGCCAGTGCAGATACGTGTCCCCATGGGCCCCCTGATGTGCAGCAAGGTGCTCTCAAGCCACTTGCAAGCAATGAGGGAGACCTGACCCATGAGAGGGAGGTGGGTGGCAGACATCAAGGAAGTGGGGGCTCCTCTCCAAGCGCTCACACTTCCATGCCACTACAGAGCCCTCGGTCAGAGCCCCACCAGAGTCCACACCCAACTGAGATCGGTGTCTCAACCCCTGCACAGCCGCAGGAGCAGCAGACTGTTGACGAGCCCTCACAGGTTCGCCACCCCAGAGGACGCCTGCCAAAGGTGTCGAGACAGGAACAGCAAGAAAGTGAGCAAGGGACCTCCACATCTGCTGAAGCCACAGGGGAAGCACCACGTAGGAGCATGCATAAGAGAAAGATACTGCACAAATAGTCACAAGGGTAGTCACTTGGGTGAAATTTGATGTTTTATGTTTAAAAGCCATCATATGAATCATATACATAAAAAATCTGATGGCTACTGCTGTCGTTGTGGAGTGTGTCATTTCGCGAATGGGACTTCCACATTGAGGGCTTAGGATTACTTGTAATTGTCAGTATGGTGGTCAAATTGCTAGGGAGCAGCTGCTCAGGTAAGAAGATGTGAGGCAAAAGTGCTTGAGTGGCTAGGCTAAGCAAATCTGGCCAAGATGAGTTTGTTCCTTGCAACCCGGGCAGCTATGTTCTCGTGTACTGCTGCTGCTGGTCGATGGGCCTCTGCAAGATGTTCATTTTTGCTCTCCTCTTCCTCCTCCTCCTCCTCATCTGAGGAGGATATGTGAGGAGCCACTTGGTCCTCAGGAATCTGTAAGCCACGATGCTGTGCCATGCACAGCAAACCACGATGATTCTGGAGACCCTGGCTGCTGAGTACTGCAGGGCTCCACCTGATCTATCCAGGCATCTGAAGTGCATCTTCAGCAAACCGATGGTTTGCTCGATTATGGCTCTGGTGGACATGTGGCTGGAGTTGTAGCTCTCCTCAGCTTCGTTGGATGGGCTCCTCAATGGCGTCATTAGCCACATCCTCAGGGGATAGCCATTGTCTCCAAGTAGCCATCCGTTAAGTTGGTCTGGTGGACTGAATAGCGGAGGCACACTAGACTGGTGCAGTATGAAGGAGTCATGGCAACTGCCAGGGTACTTGGCACAAACATGCAAAATTTCCTTCTTGTGGTCACACACCAGCTGAACATTAAGGGAGTGGAAGCCCTTGCGATTGACAAAAATACCTGGATTGTGAGGGGGTGCCTTAAGTGCCACATGTGTGCAGTCAACGATGCCCTGCACCCTTGGAAAGCCTGCCAGATGAGCTAATCCAACCATACGTGCCGTGACACTTGCTCGATCCTTGGTGAAATGGATGTGATTGTGCGTGAGGGCAAAGAGGGCATTGGTTACCTGCATGATGCAAGTGTGTGCGGCCGCCTGGGAGGTGCCGCTGATCTCTGCTGCTGATCCCTGGAGTGAGCCTGAGGCAAAAAAGTTGAGTGCGGTGGTGACTTTGACAGCCACTGGTAAGTGTTGTCCACCTGGTCCTCTGGGCAGCAGGTCTTGTTGCAGCATTGCGCAGATGTCACCCACTACCTCTCGCGAAAGTCAGAGCCGCCTTTGGCACTGCTGCTCAGACATGTTGAGATAGCTGACCCTGTGTCTGTAGACCCTGTTTGGGAGTATCTTCTGTGCTGACAGACTTCCATGCGCTGGCCCCTTCTGGCCTGTGCATCTTCAGGTGAGTGAGCAGCAGCCTGGCACTCCTGTTGCTGCTGCTGTTGGGGCTGCTGCTGTTGTTGCTGCTGCTGTTGGGGCTGCTGCTGTTGTTGCTGCTGCTGTTGGGGCTGCTGCTGTTGTTGCTGCTGCTGTTGTTGCTGCTGCTGTTGGGGCTGCTGCTGTTGTTGCTGTTGTTGTTGCTGCTCTTGTTCGGCCTCATCTAATATCCAGAAGGGAAGGAAATAAATGGCTCCCATGCTTCTGGTAGATGCCTCAGTTGAGGAAGTGCTGAGTGAAGGTGGCGAGAGGGGTTTCCCAGGAGGTCATACTGGAGATGGGTGTCAGGCTCCAAACTTCCACAGCTGTGGTTATGTCTTCTAAAAGTTCCCCCAGACCTGAGACTACAAAGTCCTGCCACCTACAAATGATGGCTGATCAAATCTCCTCTTTAATGGTTGACCTGCAGCTGATAGTCAGCAATCCAATTGTGCTCCCGCCAGGTTTCACCTTCGTGTTTCTCACCAGGCGTGTTTCACGTGGGAAAAGGGTTAAAATCGCAAGCGCCATTCAAAATGGCATTATAGAGGCAATTTAGTGCTTGTTAAGGGCCTTAATGGCCTATCCCGCCTCTTGGAGGCGGGACGGGGGCGGGACCATCAGACATGAATTTTTGAAAATTACGTGGAGGCGGAATGGAGGTGGGGTAGGGCCCGCCCACCAGTTTTTGCAATTTTAACCATCCACACGCCTCCAATCCCGCCTCCACATGCAGGTTACCCTTTTGGTCTCTAATAGGCCCTACTCTTTCTTGTCTCCTGTCACTTTGATTGAAGGCCATACTCCTTGTACCTGTTTTATAATTCATTCGACGGAACTAAAAGAACAGCTTTGAAGTTACCTCAACCGAATCCTTCCGGGCACTGCCGTTTCTCATGGCAATGGACAGGACGAGAAGCAGAATGATGGTGAACAGCGTGACACAGGGCACAATGATCCAAACCGGGTGGGTACCTGTTGGGAAGATGGAGTGGGGAGGTTAGGAGAGGCTTCTTCACACTACACCAGTGGCTGGCGGGTACATCTACTACAAACCGGTTACCTATTCCAGGTTCAATTTAATACGATCGAATTGCCAACCATTATCTGATCCTCCCTGCAACCACCTCTGCTTTGATCAGTTGAGACCAGGGATTGAGCCTGGGACTTTTAGGAACAAAGCCTCTCGAGCCTGTTCCGCCATTCAATTAGATCATGGCTGATCTGTACCTCAACCCCATCTACCCGCCTTTGCTCCGTGTCGCTTAATACCCTTGCCTAATAAAAATCTAACAATTTCAATATCAAAATTTTCAATTGACCCCCAGCCTCAATGGCTTTTTGGGGGGGGGGAGTGTTCTAGATTTCCACTACCCTTTGTGTGAAGAAGTGCTTCCTGACATCACTCCTGAACGGCCTGGCTCTGATTTTAAGGTTATACCCCCCTTGATCTGGACTCCCCTCAGCAGAGGAAATAGTTTCTCTCTATCTACCCTATCGAATAGCAGAACACCTCCGTTCAGTCCGTAAGGGTCACCCCGAGCTTCCGGTCGCCTGTCATTTTAATTCACCGCTCCATTCCCACTCGGACCTCACCATCCTTGGCCTCTTGCATTGTTCCATGGAAGCTCAACGTAAACTCGAGGAACAGCACCTCATCTTCCGATTAGGCACTTTACAGCCTTCCGGACTCAATATTGAGTTCAACAATTTCAGATCATAACCTCGGCCCCTATTACATTTTCACTTATTTTTTTTATCCACACCTTTGTTTTGGTTTGCCCCCCCCCCTTCCTTTTTTTTCTCTCTCCCACATGGCAGCTGTCTCCCATTCTGCCAGCGCATTTCACACCTAATCTAGAGCTGTCTTTTGTCTCCACCAGTCCTATCACCATCTCGTCTCGTTTTGAATACCTCTTAATGTCTCTTCTCTTTTGTTCTCTCCCAGCCTGGCCTCTTAATCTATTTCATTCCCTGTGCCTCTTTAGTCTTGATAAAGGGTTTTGACCCGAAACGTTGACTCTAATTTCTCTCCACGGATGTTGCCTAGCCTGCTGAGTTTTTCCAGCATTTTCTGTTGTTCTATCAAATTCTTTGATCATCTTAAACACCTCAATTAGATCACCCCTTACTCTTCTATACAAGCAAAATACTGCGGATGCTGGAAATCTGAAATGAAAACAGAAAATGCTGGAAATACTCAGCAGGTCAGGCAGCATCTGTGGAGAGAGAAACAGAGTTAATGTTCAGGTCGATGACCTTTCATCAGAACTGGAAAATGTTAGAGATATAATAGGTTTTAAGCAAGTGCAGGGGCAGAGAAAGGGAGGAGGGGAGGAAAGAACAAAAGGGAAAGTCTGTGATAGGCTGGAAGGTAGGCTGGAAGGTAGGAGTGTTTGGGGCCCTGGACAGTGGGAAGGGAGGAGGTAAAAGGGCAGGTGTTGCATCTCCTGCGCTTGCATGGGAAGGTGCCGTGGGAAGGGGAGGGGATCTTGTGGGTGATAGAGGAGTGAACCAGGGTGTCGCAAAGAGAATGATCCCTTCGGAATGCTGAAAGGGGAGGGGAAGATGTGTTTGGTGGTGGGATCATGCTGGAGGTGGCGGAAATAGTGGAGGATGATCCGTTGGATGTGGAGGCTGGTGGGGTGAAAGGTGAGGACAAGGGGAACCCTATCATGGTTCTGGGAGGGAGGGGAAGGGATGAGGGCAGAAGTGCGGGAAATGGAACGGACAATGTCGAGGGCCATGTCAACCATGGTGGAGGGGAATTCTTGGTTGAGGAAAAAGGAAAACATATTGGAAGTACTTCTATACTCTTTTTCTAGATTTAGCAACTTCCTCTCAGCTAATCCTGGAGCAACACTGAACTGAAAATGTGCAGCCACACTGCCTGGCCGGCTGATAAGCAGAAGTGGAAGCGGCAAAGAATGCCGCATCTCTTTTTTCCTGTAAAAGCTCTCCGAATGTAGAAACGAATCTCATCGCAGTGGGATGACGTAACACAGTCACGAGCAAGGGTGCTGACCTTAATCAGGTCCCGCTGAGCAGCTGCACAGCCTCCTACCTCTGTGTGGAATTTGATCCCAGCTCCATGCCTATGCAGTGAGAGTGTCCACATTAATGGTCTGAAAGAGGAGCCATCATGCCAAACATGGGCAATAAAGTGGACATAAAACAGCACTAAATAACAAACATAATGGCACAGAAATTCCGATCCCTACGGGTGTGTACGCGCTGTGTGCCCACCTGTAGGGACATCGGAAATGCCGGTTTCAGGCATGCACTGCACATGCGCTGGAAACCGGCATTTCCGATCTGTCAAGAAAGCTCTTGACAGATCCTTCGGCTGCCCTGGAGAAGGGCCTCTGCGGGTGGAGAGTTCCACTTTATGGAGACCCTCCACCCACAGAAAACCCTTACAATTCTTGCGCCTAGTAAAAGCAGGCATAAGGCCTGCTTTTACCAGAAAAAGAGTTGAAAAAAGTAAATTAAAAAAAAATTCCACTGATTTATCATTTAAAAATACTTTAAAGAAAGGTAACTTTATTTTTAGCCCCGTGAAAAACTTGAATTATTTTTTTCAAAAATTAAAATTTTTGTTTAAAATAGTTAATTTATGTAATTTCAAGTCATTTTAAAAACGTGATTTAAAAAAAAATGTACTTAACGTTTTACTATGTTTTGGGGGTGATCTCTATTCAAATATTTGCCAGGTCTTCCTGTCAAATCTATGAAGGGAGATTCCCTTCTCTGATTGACTCACCATGGCCCACATGATCCCAGGGATGCTGCGAACCGACTGCGCCTCTGGGATACGTGGGCCCAGCACACTGGCAGTTTGGAGAGGCTCAGCATCGGAACTCTGCGCCTCCTGGGAGCCCTCCAGTCTTGGCGCAGATTTTTCCAGATTGCAGCCCTCCGCCCGTGGGAGGCCTGCGATCGGAATTTCTGGGCCATTTAATAGCCCAGTCCCATCCGCTTGATCACGGCAGTAAGAGGACAATGCAGGACACAGGTAATGTAAAAAAGTTTGTTCCTGCACTGTCCTTTGATACACATGCTTCATGTTTAACTGAAAGACCAACTGGCCACTTGCTGCCAATGGCACGCCCTGTCAAATATAGGCAATCTAATGTCAAAATACCTTAATGAAAATAAAGTACTTTGATTGTAATGATAAAGGGGTCCATGATAGGACAGACTGCACACGGTCTGTGGAAGGAGATTGAAAGGTTGGATAGGGTCCATGATAGGACAGACTGTACACGGTCTGTGGAAGGAGATTGAATGGGTGGGATAGGGTCCATGATAGGACAGACTGTACACGGTCTGTGGAAGGAGATTGAATGGGTGGGATAGGGTCCATGATAGGACAGACTGCACACGGTCTGTGGAAGGAGATTGAATGGGTGGGATAGGGTCCATGAAAGGACAGACTGTACACGGTCTGTGGAAGGAGATTAAATGGGTGGGATAGGGTCCATGATAGGGCAGTCTGCACACGGTCTGTGGAAGGAGATTGAAAGGTTGGATAGGGTCCATGATAGGACAGACTGTACACGGTCTGTGGAAGGAGATTGAATGGGTGGGATAGGGTCCATGATAGGACAGACTGTACACGGTCCGTGGAAGGAGATTGAATGGGTGGGATAGGGTCCATGATAGGACAGACTGTACACCGTCTGTGGAAGGAGATTGAATGGGTGGGATAGGGTCCATGATAGGACAGACTGTACACGGTCCGTGGAAGGAGATTGAATGAGTGGGATAGGGTCCATGATAGGACAGAATGTATACGGTCCGTGGAAGGAGATTGAATGGGTGTGATAGGGTCCATGATAGGACAGACTGTACACGGTCCGTGGAAGGAGATTGAATGAGTGGGATAGGGTCCATGATAGGACAGACTGTACACGGTCTGTGGAAGGAGCTTGAATGGGTGGGATAGGGTCCATGATAGGACAGACTGTACACGGTCCGTGGAAGGAGATTGAATGGGTAGGATAGGGTCGATGATAGGACAGACTGCACACGGTCTGTGGAAGGAGATTGAATGGGTGGGATAGGGTCCATGATAGGACAGACTGCACACGGTCTGTGGAAGGAGATTGAATGGGTGGGATAGGGTCCATGATAGGACAGACTGCACACGGTCTGTGGAAGGAGATTGAATGGGTGGGATAGGGTCCATGATAGGACAGACTGCACACGGTCTGTGGAAGGAGATTGAATGGGTGGGATAGGGTCCATGATAGGACAGACTGCACACAGTCTGTGGAAGGAGGTTGAATGGGTGGGATAGGGTCCATGATAGGACAGAATGTACACGGTCCGTGGAAGGAGATTGAATGGGTGGGATAGTGTCCATGATAGGACAGACTGTACACAGTCTGTGGAAGGAGATTGAATGGGTGGGATAGGGTCCATGATAGGACAGATTGCACACAGTCTGTGGAAGGAGATTGAATGGGTGGGATAGGGTCCATGATAGGACAGACTGCACACGGTCTGTGGAAGGAGATTGATTGGGGGGATAGGGTCCATGATAGGACAGACTGCACACGTTCTGTGGAAGGAGATTGAATGGGTGGGATAGGGTCCATGAAATGACAGACTGCACACAGTCTGTGGAAGGAGATTGAATGGGTGGGATAGGGTACATGATAGGACAGACTGCACACTGTCTGTGGAAGAAGATTGAATGGGTGCGTTAGGGTCCATGATAGGACAGACTGTACACGGTCCGTGGAAGGAGATTGAATGGGTGGGATAGGGTCCATGATAGGACAGACTGTACACAGTCTGTGGAAGGAGATTGAATAGGTGGGATAGGGTCCATGATAGGACAGACTGCACACAGTCTGTGGAAGGAGATTGAATGGGTGGGATAGGGTCCATGATAGGACAGACTGTACACAGTCTGTGGAAGGAGATTGAATGGGTGGGATAGGGTCCATGATAGGACAGACTGCACACAGTCTGTGGAAGGAGATTGAATGGGTGAGATAGGGTCCATGATAGGACAGACTGTACACGACCGTGGAAGGAGATTGAATGAGTAGGATAGTGTCCATGATAGGACAGACTGTACACGGTCTGTGGAAGGAGATTGAATGAGTGGTATAGGGTCCATGATAGGACAGACTGTACACGGTCCGTGGAAGGAGATTGAATGAGTGGGATAGGGTCCATGATAGGACAGACTGCACACAGTCTGTGGAAGGAGATTGAATGGGTGGGATAGGGTCCATGAGAGGGCAGACTGTACACAGACTGTGGAAGGAGATTGAATGGGTGGGATATGGTCCATGATAGGACAGACGGTACACGGTCCCTGGAAGGAGATTGAATGGGTGGGATAGGGTCCATGATAGGACAGACTGCACAAGGTCTGTGGAAGGAGATTGAATGGGTGGGATAGGGTCCATGATAGGACAGACTGCACACGGTCTGTGGAAGGAGATAGAATGGGTGGGATAGGGTCCATGATAGGACAGACTGTACACGGTCTGTGGAAGGAGATTGAATGGGTGGGATAGGGTCCATGATAGGACAGACTGTACACGGTCCATGGAAGGAGCTTGAATGGGTGGTATAGCGTCCATGATAGGACAGACTGTACACGGTCTGTGGAAGGAGATTGAATGGGTGGGATAGGGTCCATGATAGGACAGACTGTACACAGTCTGTGGAATGAGATTAAATGGGTGGGATAGGGTCCATGATAGAAGAGACTGTACACGGTCTGTGGAAGGAGATTGAATGGGTGGGATAGGTTCCATGATAGGACAGACTGCACACGGTCTGTGGAAGGAGATTGAATGGGTGGCATAGGGTCCATGATAGGACAGACTGCACACGTTCTGTGGAAGGAGATTGAATGGGTGGGATAGGGTCCATGATAGGACAGACTGTACACCGTCTGCGGAAGAAGATTGAATGGGTAGGATAGGGTCCATGATAGGACAGACTGCACACGGTCTGTGGAATGAGATTGAATGGGTGGGATAGGGTCCATGATAGGACAGACTGCACACGGTCCGTGGAAGGAGATTGAATGGTGCGATAGGGTCCATGATAGCACAGACTGCACACAGTCTGTGGAAGGAGATTGAATGGGTGGGATAGGGTCCATGATAGGACAGACTGCACACAGTCTGTGGAAGGAGATTGAATGGGTGGGATAGGGTCCATGATAGGACAGACTGCACAATGTCTGTGGAAGGAGATTGAATGGGTGGAATAGGGTCCATGATAGGACAGACTGCACACGGTCTGTGGAAGGAGATTGAATGGGTGGGATAGGGTCCATGATAGGACAGACTGCACACAGTCTGTGGAAGGAGATCGAATGGGTGGGATAGGGTCCATGATAGGACAGACTGTCCACGGTCCGTGGAAGGAGATTGAATGGGTGGGATAGGGTCCATGATAGGACAGACTGTGCACAGTCTGTGGAAGGAGATTGAATGGGTGGGATAGGGTCCATGATAGGACAGACTGTACACGGTCTGTGGAAGGAGATTGAATGGGTGGGATAGGGCCCATGATAGGACAGACTGCACACGGTCTGTGGAAGGAGATTGAATGGGTAGGTTAGGGTCCATGATAGGACAGACTGCACAAGGTCTGTGGGAGGAGATTGAATGGGTGGGATAGGGTCCATGATAGGACAGACTGTACACGGTCCGTGGAAGGAGATTGAATGGGTGGGATGGGGTCCATGATAGGACAGACTGCACGCGGTCTGTGGAAGGAGATTGAATGGGTGGGATAGGGTCCATGATAGGACAGACTGCACACGGTCTGTGGAAGGAGATTGAATGGGTAGGTTAGGGTCCATGATAGGACAGACTGCACAAGGTCTGTGGGAGGAGATTGAATGGGTGGGATAGGGCCCATGATAGGACAGACTGCACACGGTCTGTGGAAGGAGATTGAATGGGTAGGTTAGGGTCCATGATAGGACAGACTGCACAAGGTCTGTGGGAGGAGATTGAATGGGTGGGATAGGGTCCATGATAGGACAGACTGTACACGGTCCGTGGAAGGAGATTGAATGGGTGGGATGAGGTCCATGATAGGACAGACTGCACGCGGTCTGTGGAAGGAGATTGAATGGGTGGGATAGGGTCCATGATAGGACAGACTGTACACGGTCCGTGGAAGGAGATTGAATGGGTGGGATAGGGTCCATGATAGGACAGACTGTACACGGTCTGTGGAAGGAGATTGAATGGGTGGGATAGGGTCCATGATAGGGCAGACTGCACACGGTCTGTGGAAGGAGATTGAATGGGTGGGATAGGGTCCATGATAGGACAGGCTGCACACGGTCTGTGGAAGGAGATTGAATGGGTGGGATAAGGTCCATGATAGGACAGACTACACACGGTCTGTGGAAGGAGATTGAATGGGTGGGATAGGGTCCATGATAGGACAGACTGCACACGGTCTGTGGAAGGAGATTGAATGGGTGGGATAGGGTCCATGATAGGACAGACTGTACACCGTCTGTGGAAGAAGATTGAATGGGTAGGATAGGGTCCATGATAGGACAGACTGCACACGGTCTGTGGAATGAGATTGAATGGGTGGGATAGGGTCCATGATAGGACAGACGGCACACGGTCCGTGGAAGGAGATTGAATGGTGGGATAGGGTCCATGATAGCACAGACTGCACACGGTCTGTGGAAGGAGATTGAATGGGTGGGATAGGGTCCATGATAGGACAGACTGCACACGGTCTGAGGAAGGAGATTGAATGGGTGGAATAGGGTCCATGATAGGACAGACTGCACACGGTCTGTGGAAGGAGATTGAATGGGTGGGACAGGGTCCATGATAGGACAGACTGTACACGGTCCGTGGATGGAGTTTGAATGGGTAGGATAGGGTCCATGATACGACAGACTGTACACGGTCCGTGGAAGCAGATTGAATGGGTAGGATAGGGTCCATGATAGGACAGACTGCACACGGTCTGTGGAAGGAGATTGAATGGGTGGGATTGGGTCCATGATAGGACAGACTGTACACAGTCTGTGGAAGGAGATTGAATGGGTGGGATAGGGTCCATGATAGGACAGACTGCACACGGTCTGTGGAAGGAGATTGAATGGGTGGGATAGGGGCCATGATAGTACAGACTGTAGACGGTCCATGGAAGGAGATTGAATGAGTGGGATAGGGTCCATGATAGGACAGACTGCACAAAGTCTGTGGAAGGAGATTGAATGGGTGGGATAGGGTCCATGATAGGACAGACTGCACACGGTCTGTGGAAGGAGATTGAATGGGTAGGATAGGGTCCATGATAGGACAGACTGCACACGGTCTGTGGAGGGAGATTGAATTGGTGGGATTACGTCTATGATAGGACAGACTGCACACGGTCTGTGGAAGGAGATTGAATGGGTAGGATAGGGTCCATGATAGGACAGACTGTACACGATCTGTAGAAGGAGATTAAATGGGTGGGATAGGGTCCATGATCGGACAGACTGTACACGGTCTGTGGAAGGAGATTGAATGGGTGGGATAGGGTCCATGATAGGGCAGTCTGTACACGGTCTGTGGAAGGTGATTAAATGGGTGGGATAGGGTGCATGATAGGACAGACTGCACACGGTCTGTGGAAGGAGATTGAATGGGTGGTATAGGGTCCATGATAGGACAGACTGTACACGGTCCGTGGAAGGAGATTGAATGGGTGGGATAGGGTCCATGATAGGGCAGACTGCACATGGTCCGTGGAAGGAGATTGAATGGGTGGGATAGGGTTTATAATAGGACAGACTGCACACAGTCTGTGGAAGGAGATTGAATGAGTGGGATAGGGTTTATGATAGGACAGACTGTACACGGTCTGCAGAAGGAGATTAAATGGGTGGGATAGGGTCCATGATAGGACAGACTGCACACGGTCTGTGGAAGGAGATTGAATGGGTGGGATAGGGTCCATGATAGGACAGACTGCACACGATCTGTGGAAGGAGATTGAATGGGGGGATAGGGTCCATGATAGGACAGACTGCACACGTTCTGTGGAAGGAGATTGAATGGGTGGGATAGGGTCCATGAAATGACAGACTGCACACAGTCTGTGGAAGGAGATTGAATGGGTGCGTTAGGGTCCATGATAGGACAGACTGTACACGGTCCGTGGAAGGAGATTGAATGGGTGGGATAGGGTCCATGATAGGACAGACTGCACACAGTCTGTGGAAGGAGATTGAATGGGTGGGATAGGGTCCATGATAGGACAGACTGTACACAGTCTGTGGAAGGAGATTGAATGGGTGGGATAGGGTCCATGATAGGACAGACTGCACACAGTCTGTGGAAGGAGATTGAATGGGTGGGATAGGGTTCATGATAGGACAGACTGTACACGACCGTGGAAGGAGGTTGAATGAGTAGGATAGTGTCCATGATAGGACAGACTGTACACGGTCTGTGGAAGGAGATTGAATGAGTGGTATAGGGTCCATGATAGGACCGACTGTACACGGTCCGTGGAAGGAGATTGAATGAGTGGGATAGGGTTCATGATAGGACAGACTGCACACGGTCTGTGGAAGGAGATTGAATGGGTGGGATAGGGTTCATGATAGGACAGACTGCACACGGTCTGTGGAAGGAGATTGAATGGGTAGGATAGGGTCCATGATAGGACAGACTGCACACGGTCTGTGGAAGGAGATTAAATGGGTGGGATTGGGTCCATGATAGGGCAGACTGTACACAGACTGTGGAAGGAGATTGAATGGGTGGGATATGGTCCATGATAGGACAGACGGTACACGGTCCGTGGAAGGAGATTGAATGGGTGGGATGGGGTCCATGATAGGACAGACTGCACAAGGTCTGTGGAAGGAGATTGAATGGGTGGGATAGGGTCCATGATAGGACAGACTGTACACGGTCCGTGGAAGGAGATTGAATGGGTGGGATAGGGTCCATGATAGGACAGACTGCACACGGTCTGTGGAAGGAGATTGAATGGGTGGGATAGGGTCCATGATAGGACAGACTGTACACGGTCTGTGGAAGGAGATTGAATGGGTGGGATAGGGTCCATGATAGGACAGACTGTACACGGTCCATGGAAGGAGCTTGAATGGGTGGGATAGCGTCCATGATAGGACAGACTGTACACGGTCTGTGGAAGGAGATTGAATGGGTGGAATAGGGTCCATTATAGGACAGACTGCACACTGTCTGTGGAATAAGATTGAATGGGTGCGTTAGGGTCCATGATAGGACAGACTGCACACGGTCTGTGGAAGGAGATTGAATGGGTGGGATAAGGTCCATGATAGGACAGACTGTACACCGTCTGCGGGAGAAGATTGAATGGGTAGGATAGGGTCCATGATAGGACAGACTGCACACGGTCTGTGGAATGAGATTGAATGGGTGGGATAGGGTCCATGATAGGACAGACTGCACACGGTCCGTGGAAGGAGATTGAATGGTGCGATAGGGTCCATGATAGCACAGACTGCACACGGTCTGTGGAAGGAGATTGAATGGGTGGGATAGGGTCCATGATAGGACAGACTGCACACGGTCTGTGGAAGGAGATTGAATGGGTGGAATAGGGTCCATGATAGGACAGACTGCACACGGTCTGTGGAAGGAGATTGAATGGGTGGGATAGGGTCCATGATAGGACAGACTGCACACAGTCTGTGGAAGGAGATTGAATGGGTGGGATAGGGTCCATGATAGGACAGATTGTACACAGTCTGTGGAAGGAGATTGAATGGGTGGGATAGTGTCCATGATAGGACAGACTGTACACGGTCCATGGAAGGAGATTGAATGGGTGGGATAGGGTCCATGATAGGACAGACTGTACACAGTCTGTGGAAGGAGATTGAATGGGTGGGATAGGGTCCATGATAGGACAGATTGCACACAGTCTGTGGAAGGAGATTGAATGGGTGGGATAGGGTGCATGATAGGACAGACTGCACACGGTCTGTGGAAGGAGATTGATTGGGGGGATAGGGTCCATGATAGGACAGACTGCACACGTTCTGTGGAAGGAGATTGAATGGGTGGGATAGGGTCCATGAAATGACAGACTGCACACAGTCTGTGGAAGGAGATTGAATGGGTGGGATAGGGTCCATGATAGGACAGACTGCACACGGTCTGTGGAAGGAGATTGAATGGGTGGGATAGGGTCCATGATAGGTCAGACTGCACACGGTCTGTGGAAGGAGATTGAATGGGTGGGATAGGGTACATGATAGGACAGACTGCACACTGTCTGTGGAAGAAGATTGAATGGGTGCGTTAGGGTTCATGATAGGACAGACTGTACACGGTCCGTGGAAGGAGATTGAATGGGTGGGATAGGGTCCATGATAGGACAGACTGTACACAGCCTGTGGAAGGAGATTGAATGGGTGGGATAGGGTCCATGATAGGACAGACTGCACACAGTCTGTGGAAGGAGATTGAATGGGTGGGATACGGTCCATGATAGGACAGACTGTACACAGTCTGTGGAAGGAGATTGAATGGGTGGGATAGGGTCCATGATAGGACAGACTGCACACAGTCTGTGGAAGGAGATTGAATGGGTGAGATAGGGTCCATGATAGGACAGACTGTACACGACCGTGGAAGGAGATTGAATGAGTAGGATAGTGTCCATGATAGGACAGACTGTACACGGTCTGTGGAAGGAGATTGAATGAGTGGTACAGGGTCCATGATAGGACAGACTGTACACGGTCCGTGGAAGGAGATTGAATGAGTGGGATAGGGTCCATGATAGGACAGACTGTACACAGTCTGTGGAAGGAGATTAAATGGGTGGGATAGGGTCCATGATAGAAGAGACTGTACACGGTCTGTGGAAGGAGATTGAATGGGTGGGATAGGTTCCATGATAGGACAGACTGCACACGGTCTGTGGAAGGAGATTGAATGGGTGGCATAGGGTCCATGATAGGACAGACTGCACACGGTCTGTGGAAGGAGATTGAATGGGTGGGATAGGGTCCATGATAGGACAGACTGCACACGTTCTGTGGAAGGAGATTGAATGGGTGGGATAGGGTCCATGATAGGACAGACTGTACACCGTCTGCGGAAGAAGATTGAATGGGTAGGATAGGACCATGATAGGACAGACTGCACACGGTTTGTGGAATGAGATTGAATGGGTGGGATAGGGTCCATGATAGGACAGACTGCACACGGTCCGTGGAAGGAGATTGAATGGTGCGATAGGGTCCATGATAGCACAGACTGCACACGGTCTGTGGAAGGAGATTGAATGGGTGGAATAGGGTCCATGATAGGACACACTGCACACGGTCTGTGGAAGGAGATTGAATGGGTGGGATAGGGTCCATGATAGGACAGACTGCACACAGTCTGTGGAAGGAGATCGAATGGGTGGGATAGTGTCCATGATAGGACAGACTGTCCACGGACCGTGGAAGGAGATTGAATGGGTGGGATAGGGTCCATGATAGGACAGACTGTGCACAGTCTGTGGAAGGAGATTGAATGGGTGGGATAGGGTCCATGATAGGACAGACTGTACACAGTCTGTGGAAGGAGATTGAATGGGTGGGATAGGGCCCATGATAGGACAGACTGCACACGGTCTGTGGAAGGAGATTGAATGGGTAGGTTAGGGTCCATGATAGGACAGACTGCACAAGGTCTGTGGGAGGAGATTGAATGGGTGGGATAGGGTCCATGATAGGACAGACTGTACACGGTCCGTGGAAGGAGATTGAATGGGTGGGATGGGGTCCATGATAGGACAGACTGCACGCGGTCTGTGGAAGGAGATTGAATGGGTGGGATAGGGTCCATGATAGGACAGACTGTACACGGTCCGTGGAAGGAGATTGAATGGGTGGGATAGGGTCCATGATAGGACAGACTGTACACGGTCTGTGGAAGGAGATTGAATGGGTGGGATAGGGTCCATGATAGGGCAGACTGCACACGGTCTGTGGAAGGAGATTGAATGGGTGGGATAGGGTCCATGATAGGACAGACTGCACACGGTCTGTGGAAGGAGATTGAATGGGTGGGATAAGGTCCATGATAGGACAGACTACACACGGTCTGTGGAAGGAGATTGAATGGGTGGGATAGGGTCCATGATAGGACAGACTGCACACGGTCTGTGGAAGGAGATTGAATGGGTGGGATAGGGTCAATGATAGGACAGACTGTACACCGTCTGTGGAAGAAGATTGAATGGGTAGGATAGGGTCCATGATAGGTCAGACTGCACACGGTCTGTGGAATGAGATTGAATGGGTGGGATAGGGTCCATGATAGGACAGACGGCACACGGTCCGTGGAAGGAGATTGAATGGTGGGATAGGGTCCATGATAGCACAGACTGCACACGGTCTGTGGAAGGAGATTGAATGGGTGGGATAGGGTCCATGATAGGACAGACTGCACATGGCCTGAGGAAGGAGATTGAATGGGTGGAATAGGGTCCATGATAGGACAGACTGCACACGGTCTGTGGAAGGAGATTGAATGGGTGGGACAGGGTCCATGATAGGACAGACTGTACACGGTCCGTGGATGGCGTTTGAATGGGTAGGATAGGGTCCATGATAGGACAGACTGTACACGGTCCGTGGAAGGAGATTGAATGGGTAGGATAGGGTCCATGATAGGACAGACTGCACACGGTCTGTGGAAGGAGATTGAATGGGTGGGATTGGGTCCATGATAGGACAGACTGCACACGGTCTGTGGAAGGAGATTGAATGGGTGGGAGAGGGTCCATGATAGGACAGACTGCACACAGTCTGTGGAAGGATGTTGAATGGGTGGGATAGGGTCCATGATAGGACAGACTGTACACGGTCCGTGGAAGGAGATTGCATGGGTGGGATAGGGCCCATGATAGGACATACTGTACACAGTCTGTGGAAGGAGATTGAATGGGTGGGATAGGGTCCATGATAGAACAGACTGCACACGGTCTGTGGTAGGAGATTGAATGGGTGGGATAGGGTCCATGATAGTACAGACTGTACACGGTCCATGGAAGGAGATTGAATGAGTGGGATAGGGTCCATGACAGGACAGACTGTACACAGTCTGTGGAAGGAGATTGAATGGGTGGGATAGGGCCCATGATAGGACAGACTGCACACGGTCTGTGGAAGGAGATTGAATGGGTGGAATAGGGTCCATGATAGAAGAGACTGTACACGGTCTGTGGAAGGAGATTGAATGGGTGGGATAGGTTCCATGATAGGACAGACTGCACACGGTCTGTGGAAGGAGATTGAATGGGTGGCATAGGGTCCATGATAGGACAGACTGCACACGGTCTGTGGAAGGAGATTGAATGGGTGGGATAGGGTCCATGATAGGACAGACTGCACACGTTCTGTGGAAGGAGATTGAATGGGTGGGATAGGGTCCATGATAGGACAGACTGTACACCGTCCGCGGAAGAAGATTGAATGGGTAGGATAGGACCATGATAGGACAGACTGTACACGGTTTGTGGAATGAGATTGAATGGGTGGGATAGGGTCCATGATAGGACAGACTGCACACGGTCCGTGGAAGGAGATTGAATGGTGCGATAGGGTCCATGATAGCACAGACTGCACACGGTCTGTGGAAGGAGATTGAATGGGTGGAATAGGGTCCATGATAGGACAGACTGCACACGATCTGTGGAAGGAGATTGAATGGGTGGGATAGGGTCCATGATAGGACAGACTGCACACAGTCTGTGGAAGGAGATCGAATGGGTGGGATAGTGTCCATGATAGGACAGACTGTCCACGGTCCGTGGAAGGAGATTGAATGGGTGGGATAGGGTCCATGATAGGACAGACTGTGCACAGTCTGTGGAAGGAGATTGAATGGGTGGGATAGGGTCCATGATAGGACAGACTGTACACAGTCTGTGGAAGGAGATTGAATGGGTGGGATAGGGCCCATGATAGGACAGACTGCACACGGTCTGTGGAAGGAGATTGCATGGGTAGGTTAGGGTCCATGATAGGACAGACTGCACAAGGTCTGTGGGAGGAGATTGAATGGGTGGGATAGGGTCCATGATAGGACAGACAGTACACGGTCCGTGGAAGGAGATTGAATGGGTGGGATGGGGTCCATGATAGGACAGACTGCACGCGGTCTGTGGAAGGAGATTGAATGGGTGGGATAGGGTCCATGATAGGACAGACTGTACACGGTCCGTGGAAGGAGATTGAATGGGTGGGATAGGGTCCATGATAGGACAGACTGTACACGGTCTGTGGAAGGAGATTGAATGGGTGGGATAGGGTCCATGATAGGGCAGACTGCACACGGTCTGTGGAAGGAGATTGAATGGGTGGGATAGGGTCCATGATAGGACAGACTGCACACGGTCTGTGGAAGGAGATTGAATGGGTGGGATAAGGTCCATGATAGGACAGACTACACACGGTCTGTGGAAGGAGATTGAATGGGTGGGATAGGCTCCATGATAGGACAGACTGCACACGGTCTGTGGAAGGAGATTGAATGGGTGGGATAGGGTCCATGATAGGACAGACTGTACACTGTCTGTGGAAGAAGATTGAATGGGTAGGATAGGGTCCATGATAGGACAGACTGCACACGGTCTGTGGAATGAGATTGAATGGGTGGGATAGGGTCCATGATAGGACAGACGGCACACGGTCCGTGGAAGGAGATTGAATGGTGGGATAGGGTCCATGATAGCACAGACTGCACACGGTCTGTGGAAGGAGATTGAATGGGTGGGATTGGGTCCATGATAGGACAGACTGCACACGGTCTGTGGAAGGAGATTGAATGGGTGGGAGAGGGTCCATGATAGGACAGACTGCACACAGTCTGTGGAAGGATGTTGAATGGGTGGGATAGGGTCCATGATAGGACAGACTGTACACGGTCCGTGGAAGGAGATTGCATGGGTGGGATAGGGCCCATGATAGGACATACTGTACACAGTCTGTGGAAGGAGATTGAATGGGTGGGATAGGGTCCATGATAGAACAGACTGCACACGGTCTGTGGTAGGAGATTGAATGGGTGGGATAGGGTCCATGATAGTACAGACTGTACACGGTCCATGGAAGGAGATTGAATGAGTGGGATAGGGTCCATGACAGGACAGACTGCACAAAGTCTGTGGAAGGAGATTGAATGGGTGGGATAGGTCCATGATAGGACAGACTGCACACGGGCTGAGGAAGGAGATTGAATGGGTAGGATAGGGACCATGATAGGACAGACTGCACACGGTCTGTGGAAGGAGATTGAATGGGTAGGATAGGGTCCATGATAGGACAGACTGCACACGGTCTGTGGAAGGAGATTGAATGGGTAGGATAGGGTCCATGATAGGACAGACTGCACACGGTCTGTGGAAGGAGATTGAATGGGTGGGATTACGTCTATGATAGGACAGACTGCACACGGTCTGTGGAAGGAGATTGAATGGGTAGGATAGGGTCCATGATAGGACAGACTGTACACGGTCTGTAGAAGGAGATTAAATGGGTGGGATAGGGTCCATGATAGGACAGACTGTACACGCTCTGTGGAAGGAGATTGAATGGGTGGGATAGGGTCCATGACAGGGCAGACTGTACACGGTCTGTGGAAGGTGATTAAATGGGTTGGATAGGGTGCATGATTGGACAGACTGCACACGGTCTGTGGAATGAGATTGAATGAGTGGGATAGGGTCCATGATAGGACAGACTGTACACGGTCCGTGGAAGGAGATTGAATGGGTGGGATAGGGTGCATGATAGGACAGACTGCACACGGTCTGTGGAAGGAGGTTGAATGGGTGGGATAGGGTCCATGATAGGACAGACTGTACACGGTCCGTGGAAGGAGATTGAATGGGTGGGATAGGGTCCATGATAGGACAGACTGCACACGGTCTGTGGAAGGAGATTGAATGGGTGGGATAGGGTCCATGATAGGACAGACTGTACACGTTCTGTGGAAGGAGATTGAATGGGTGGGATAGGGTCCATGATAGGACAGACTGTACACGGTCCATGGAAGGAGATTGAATGGGTGGGATAGGGTCCATGATAGGACAGACTGTACACGGTCTGTGGAAGGAGATTGAATGGGTGGGATAGGGTCCATGATAGGACAGACTGTACACGGTTTGTGGAAGGAGATTGAATGGGTGGGATAAGGTCCATGATAGGACAGACTGCACACGGTCTGTGGAAGGAGATTGAATGGGTGGGATAGGTTCCATGATAGGACAGACTGCACACGGTCTGTGGAAGGAGATTGAATGGGTGGGATAGGGTCCATGATAGGACAGACTGCACACGGTCTGTGGAAGGAGATTGAATGGGTGGGATAGGGTCCATGATAGGACAGACTGCACACGGTCTGTGGAAGGAGATTGAATGGGTGGGATGGGTCCATGATAGGACAGACTGTACACCGTCTGTGGAAGAAGATTGAATGGGTAGGATAGGGTCCATGATAGGACAGACTGCACACGGTCTGTGGAACGAGGTTGAATGGGTGGGATAGGGTCCATGATAGGACAGAATGTACACGGTCCGTGGAAGGAGATTGAATGAGTGGGATTGGGTCCATGACAGGACAGACTGCACAAAGTCTGTGGAAGGAGATTGAATGGGTGGGATAGGGTCCATGATAGGACAGACAGCACACGGTCTGATGAAGGAGATTGAATGGGTAGGATAGGGACCATGATACGACAGACTGCACACGGTCTGTGGAAGGAGATTGAATGGGCAGGATAGGGTCCATGATAGGACAGACTGCACACGGTCTGTGGAAGGAGATTGAATGGGTAGGCTAGGGTCCATGATAGGACAGACTGCACACGGTCTGTGGAAGGAGATTGAATGGGTGGGATTACGTCTATGATAGGACAGACTGCACACGGTCTGTGGAAGGAGATTGAATGGGTAGGATAGGGTCCATGATAGGACAGACTGTACACGGTCTGCAGAAGGAGATTAAATGGGTGGGATAGGGTCCATGATAGGACAGACTGTACACGGTCTGTGGAAGGAGATTGAATGGGTGGGATAGGGTCCATGATAGGACAGACTGTACACGGTCCGTGGAAGGAGATTGAATGGGTGGGATAGCGTCCATGATAGGACAGACTGCACATGGTCCGTGGAAGGAGATTGAATGGGTGGGTTAGGGTTTGTAATAGGACAGACTGCACACAGTCTGTGGAAGGAGATTGAATGGGTGGGATAGGGTTTATGATAGGACAGACTGTACACGGTCTGTAGAAGGAGATTAAATGGGTGGGATAGGGTCCATGATAGGACAGACTGCACACGGTCTGTGGAAGGAGATTGAATGGGTGGGAAAAGGTCCATGATAGGACAGATTGCACACAGTCTGTGGAAGGAGATTGAATGGGTGGGATAGGGTCCATGATAGGACAGACTGCACACGGTCTGTGGAAGGAGATTGAATGGGGGGATAGGGTCCATGATAGGACAGACTGCACACGCTCTGTGGAAGGAGATTGAATGGGTGGGATAGGGTCCATGAAATGACAGACTGCACACAGTCTGTGGAAGGAGATTGAATTGGTGGGATAGAGTCCATGATAGGACAGACTGCACACGGTCTGTGGAAGGAGATTGAATGGGTGGGATAGGGTCCATGATTGGACAGACTGCACACGGTCTGTGGAAGGAGATTGAATGGGTGGGATAGGGTACATGATAGGACAGACTGCACACTGTCTGTGGAAGGAGATTGAATGGTTGCGTTAGGGTCCATGATAGGACAGACTGTACACGGTCCGTGGAAGGAGATGGAATGGGTGGGATAGGGTCCATGATAGGACAGACTGTACACAGTCTGTGGAAGGAGATTGAATGGGTGGGATAGGGTACATGATAGGACAGACTGTACACAGTCTGTGGAAGGAGATTGAATGGGTGGGATAGGGTCCATGATAGGACAGACTGCACACAGTCTGTGGAAGGAGATTGAATGGGTGGGATAGGGTCCATGATAGGACAGACTGTACACGACCGTGGAAGGAGATTGAATGAGTAGGATAGGGTCCATGATAGGACAGACTGTACACGGTCTGTGGAAGGAGATTGAATGAGTGGTATAGGGTCCATGATAGGACAGACTGTACACGGTCCGTGGAAGGAGATTGAATGAGTTGGATAGGGTCCATGATAGGACAGACTGCACACAGTCTGTGGAAGGAGATTGAATGGGTGGGATAGGGTCCATGATAGGACAGACTGCACACGGTCTGTGGAAGGAGATTGAATGGGTAGGATAGGGTCCATGATAGGACAGACTGCACACGGTCTGTGGAAGGAGATTGAATGGATGGGATTGGGTCCATGATAGGACAGACTGTACACGGTCTGTAGAAGGAGATTAAATGGGTGGGATAGGGTCCATGATTGGACAGACTGTACACGGTCTGTGGAAGGAGATTGAATGGGTGGGATAGGGGCCATGATAGGGCAGACTGTACACGGTCTGTGGAAGGAGATTAAATGGGTGGGATATGGTCCATGATAGGACAGACGGTACACGGTCCGTGGAAGGAGATTGAATGGGTGGGATAGGGTCCATGATAGGACAGACTGCACACGGTCTGTGGAAGGAGATTGAATGGGTAGGATAGGGTCCATGATAGGACAGACTGCACACGGTCTGTGGAAGGAGATTGAATGGGTGGGATTACGTCTATGATAGGACAGACTGCACACGGTCTGTGGAAGGAGATTGAATGGGTAGGATAGGGTCCATGATAGGACAGACTGTACACGGTCTGTAGAAGGAGATTAAATGGGTGGGATAGGGTCCATGATAGGACAGACTGTACACGGTCTGTGGAAGGAGATTGAATGGGTGGGATAGGGTCCATGACAGGACAGACTGTACACGGTCCGTGGACGGAGATTGAATGGGTGGGATAGCGTCCATGATAGGACAGACTGCACATGGTCCGTGGAAGGAGATTGAATGGGTGGGTTAGGGTTTATAATTGGACAGACTGCACACAGTCTGTGGAAGGAGATTGAATGGGTGGGATAGGGTTTATGATAGGACAGACTGTACACGATCTGTAGAAGGAGATTAAATGGGTGGGATAGGGTCCATGATAGGACAGACTGCACACGGTCTGTGGAAGGAGATTGAATGGGTGGGATAGGGTCCATGATAGGACAGATTGCACACAGTCTGTGGAAGGAGATTGAATGGGTGGGATAGGGTCCATGATAGGACAGACTGCACACGGTCTGTGGAAGGAGATTGAATGGGGGGATAGGGTCCATGATAGGACAGACTGCACACGTTCTGTGGAAGGAGATTGAATGGGTGGGATAGGGTCCATGAAATGACAGACTGCACACAGTCTGTGGAAGGAGATTGAATTGGTGGGATAGGGTCCATGATAGGACAGACTGCACATGGTCTGTGGAAGGAGATTGAATGGGTGGTATAGGGTCCATGATTGGACAGACTGCACACGGTCTGTGGAAGGAGATTGAATGGGTGGGATAGGGTACATGATAGGACAGACTGCACACCGTCTGTGGAAGGAGATTGAATGGGTGCGTTAGGGTCCATGATAGGACAGACTGTACACGGTCCGTGGAAGGAGATTGAATGGGTGGGATAGGGTCCATGATAGGACAGACTGTACACAGTCTGTGGAAGGAGATTGAATGGGTGGGATAGGGTCCATGATAGGACAGACTGTACATAGTCTGTGGAAGGATATTGAATGGGTGGGATAGGGTCCATGATAGGACAGACTGCACACAGTCTGTGGAAGGAGATTGAATGGGTGGGATAGGTTCCATGATAGGACAGACTGTACACGACCGTGGAAGGAGATTGAATGAGTAGGATAGGGTCCATGATAGGACAGACTGTACACGGCCTGTGGAAGGAGATTGAATGGGTGGGATAGGGTCCATGATAGGACAGACTGCACACGGTCGGTGGAAGGAGATTGAATGGGTAGGATAGGGTCCATGACAGGACAGACTGCACACGGTCTGTGGAAGGAGATTGAATGGGTGGGATTGGGTCCATGATAGGACAGACTGTACACGGTCTGTAGAAGGAGATTAAATGGGTGGGATAGGGTCCATGATAGGACAGACTGTACACGGTCTGTGGAAGGAGATTGAATGGGTGGGATAGGGTCCATGATAGGGCAGACTGTACACGGTCTGTGGAAGGAGATTAAATGGGTGGGATAGGGTCCATGATAGGGCAGATTGTACACAGACTGTGGAAGGAGATTGAATGGGTGGGATATGGTCCATGATAGGACAGACGGTACACGGTCCGTGGAAGGAGATTGAATGGGTGGGATAGGGTCCATGATAGGACAGACTGCACAAGGTCCGTGGAAGGAGATTGAATGGGTGGGATAGGGTCCATGATAGGACAGACTGCACACGGTCTGTGGAAGGAGATTGAATGGGTGGGACAGGGTCCATGATAGGACAGACTGTACACGGTCCATGGAAGGAGATTGAATGGGTGGGATAGGGTCCATGATAGGACAGACTGTACACGGTCTGTGGAAGGAGATTGAATGGGTGGGATGGGGTCCATGATAGGACAGACTGTACACAGTCTGTGGAATGAGATTAAATGGGTGGGATAGGGTCCATGATAGAAGAGACTTTACACGGTCTGTGGAAGGAGATTGAATGGGTGGGATAGTTTCCATGATAGGACAGACTGCACACGGTCTGTGGAAGGAGATTGAATGGGTGGGATGGGGTCCATAATAGGACAGAATGCACACGGTCTGTGGAAGGAGATTGAATGGGTGGGATAGGGTCCATGATAGGACAGACTGCACACGGTCTGTGGAAGGAGATTGAATGGGTGGGATAGGGTCCATGATAGGACAGGCTGTACACCGTCTGTGGAAGAAGGTTGAATGGGTAGGATAGGGTCCATGATAGGACAGACTGTACACGGTCTGTGGAAGGAGATTGAATGGGTGGGATAGGCTCCATGATAGGACAGACTGCACAAGGTCTGTGGAAGGAGATTGAATGGGTGGGATCGGGTCCATGATAGGACAGACTGTACACGGTCTGTGGAAGGAGATTGAATGGGTGGGATAGGGTCCACGATAGGACAGACTGCACACGGTCTGTGGAAGGAGATTGAATGTGTGGGATAGGTTCCATGATAGGACAGACTGCACACGGTCTGTGGAAGGAGATTGAATGGGTGGGATCGGGTCCATGATAGGACAGACTGCACACGGTCTGTGGAAGGAGATTGAATGGGTGGGATAGGGTCCATGATAGGACAGACTGTACACCGTCTGTGGAAGAAGATTGAATGGGTAGGATAGGGTCCATGATAGGACAGACTGCACACGGTCTGTGGAAGGAGATTGAATGGGTGGGATAGGGTCCATGACAGGACAGACTGCACACGGTCTGTGGAAGGAGATTGAATGGGTGGGAGAGGGTCCATGATAGGACAGACTGCACACAGTCTGTGGAAGGAGGTTGAATGGGTGGGATAGCTTCCATGATAGGACAGAATGTACACGGTCCGTGGAAGGAGATTGCATGGGTGGGATAGGGTCCATGATAGCACAGACTGTACACAGTTTGTGGAAGGAGATTGAATGGGTGGGATAGGGTCCATGATAGGACAGACTGCACACGGTCTGTGGTGGGAGATTGAATGGGTGGGATAGGGTCCATGATAGTACAGACTGTACACGGTCCATGGAAGGAGATTGAATGAGTGGGATAGGGTCCATGACAGGACAGACTGCACAAAGTCTGTGGAAGGAGATTGAATGGGTGGGATAGGGTCCATGATAGGACAGACTGCACACGGTCTGAGGAAGGAGATTGAATGGGTAGGATAGGGACCATGATACGACAGACTGCACACGGTCTGTGGAAGGAGATTGAATGGGTAGGATAGGGTCCATGATAGGACAGACTGCACACGGTCTGTGGAAGGAGATTGAATGGGTAGGATAGGGTCCATGATAGGACAGACTGCACACGGTCTGTGGAAGGAGATTGAATGGGTGGGATTACGTCTATGATAGGACAGACTGCACACGGTCTGTGGAAGGAGATTGAATGGGTAGGATAGGGTCCATGATAGGACAGACTGTACACGGTCTGTGGAAGGAGATTCAATGGTGGGATAGGGTCCATGGTAGGGCAGACTGTACATTGTCTGTGGAAGGTGATTAAATGGGTGGGATAGGGTGCATGATAGGACAGACTGCACACGGTCTGTGGAAGGAGATTGAATGGGTGGGATAGGGTCCATGATAGGACAGACTGTACACGGTCCGTGGAAGGAGATTGAATGGGTGGGATAGCGTCCATGATAGGACAGACTGCACATGGTCCGTGGAAGGAGATTGAATGGGTAGGATAGGGTCCATGATAGGACAGACTGCACACAGTCTGTGGAAGGAGATTGAACGGGTGGGATAGGGTCCATGATAGGACAGACTGTACACGGCCTGTGGAAGGAGATTGAACGGGTGGGATAGGGTCCATGATAGGACAGACTGTACACCGTCTGTGGAAGAAGATTGAATGGGTAGGATAGGGTCCATGATAGGACAGACTGCACACGGTCTGTGGAAGGAGATTGAATGGGTGGGATAGGGTCCATGACAGGACAGACTGCACACGGTCTGTGGAAGGAGATTGAATGGGTGGGAGAGGGTCCATGATAGGACAGACTGCACACAGTCTGTGGAAGGAGGTTGAATGGGTGGGATAGGGTCCATGATAGGACAGAATGTACACGGTCCGTGGAAGGAGATTGCATGGGTGGGATAGGGTCCATGATAGCACAGACTGTACACAGTTTGTGGAAGGAGATTGAATGGGTGGGATAGGGTCCATGATAGGACAGACTGCACACGGTCTGTGGTGGGAGATTGAATGGGTGGGATAGGGTCCATGATAGTACAGACTGTACACGGTCCATGGAAGGAGATTGAATGAGTGGGATAGGGTCCATGACAGGACAGACTGCACAAAGTCTGTGGAAGGAGATTGAATGGGTGGGATAGGGTCCATGATAGGACAGACTGCACACGGTCTGAGGAAGGAGATTGAATGGGTAGGATAGGGACCATGATACGACAGACTGCACACGGTCTGTGGAAGGAGATTGAATGGGTAGGATAGGGTCCATGATAGGACAGACTGCACACGGTCTGTGGAAGGAGATTGAATGGGTAGGATAGGGTCCATGATAGGACAGACTGCACACGGTCTGTGGAAGGAGATTGAATGGGTGGGATTACGTCTATGATAGGACAGACTGCACACGGTCTGTGGAAGGAGATTGAATGGGTAGGATAGGGTCCATGATAGGACAGACTGTACACGGTCTGTGGAAGGAGATTGAATGGGTGGGATAGGGTCCATGGTAGGGCAGACTGTACACTGTCTGTGGAAGGTGATTAAATGGGTGGGATAGGGTGCGTGATAGGACAGACTGCACACGGTCTGTGGAAGGAGATTGAATGGGTGGGATAGGGTCCATGATAGGACAGACTGTACACGGTCCGTGGAAGGAGATTGAATGGGTGGGATAGCGTCCATGATAGGACAGACTGCACATGGTCCGTGGAAGGAGATTGAATGGGTAGGATAGGGTCCATGATAGGACAGACTGCACAGAGTCTGTGGAAGGAGATTGAACGGGTGGGATAGGGTCCATGATAGGACAGACTGTACACGGCCTGTGGAAGGAGATTGAACGGGTGGGATAGGGTCCATGATAGGACAGACTGTACACGGTCCGTGGAAGGAGATTGAATGGGTAGGATAGGGTCCATGATAGGACAGACTGTACACAGTCTGTGGGAGGAGATTGAACAGGTGGGATAGGGTCCATGATAGGACAGACTGTACACGGTCCATGGAAGGAGATTGAATGGGTAGGATAGAGTCCATGATAGGACAGACTGTACACGGTCTGTGGAAGGAGATTGAATGGGTGGGATAGGGCCCATGTTAGGACAGACTGTACACGGTCCGTGGAAGCAGATTGAATGAGTGGGATAGGGTCCATGATAGGACAGACTGTACAAGGTCTGTGGAAGGAGATTGAATGGGTAGGATAGGGTCCATGATAGGACAGACTGTACGCGGTCCGTGGAAGGAGATTGAATGGGTAGGATAGGGTCCATGATAGGACAGACTGCACACGGTCTGTGGAAGGAGATTGAATGGGTGGGATAGGGTCCATGATAGGACAGACTGTACACGGTCCGTGGAAGGAGATTGAATGGGTGGGATAGGGTCCATGATAGGACAGACTGTACACAGTCTGTGGAAGGAGATTGAATGGGTGGGATAGGGTCCATGATAGGACAGACTGCACATGGTCTGTGGAAGGAGATTGAATGGGTGGGATAGGGTCCATGATAGGACAGACTGTACATGGTCCATGGAAGGAGACTGAATGAGTGGGATACGGTCCATGATAGGACAGACTGCACACAGTCTGTGGAAGGAGATTGAATGGGTGGGATAGGGTCCATGATAGGACAGACTGCACACGGTCTGTGGAAGGAGATTGAATGGGTAGGACAGGGTCCATGATAGGACAGACTGCACACGGTCTGTGGAAGGAGATTGAATGGGTGGAATAGGGTCCATCATAGGACAGACTGTACACGGTCCGTGGAAGGAGATTGAATGGGTGGGATAGGGTCCATCATAGGACAAACTGTACACGGTCCGTGGAAGGAGATTGAATGGGTGGGATAGGGTCCATGATAGGACACACTGTACACGGCCTGTGGAAGGAGATTGAATGGGTGGGATAGGGTCCATGATAGGACAGACTGCACACAGTCTGTGGAAGGAGATTGAATGGGTGGGATAGGTTTTATGATAGGACAGACTGCACACAGTCTGTGGAAGGAGATAAAATGGGTGGGATAGGTTCCATGATAGGACAGACTGCACACGGTCTGTGGAAGGAGATTGAATGGGTGGCATAGGGTCCATGATAGGACAGACTGCACATGGTCTGTGGAAGGAGATTGAATGGGTGGGATAGGGTCCATGATAGGACAGACTGCACACGGCCTGTGGAAGGAGATTGAATGGGTGGGATAGGGTCCATGATAGGACAGACTGCACACAGTCTGTGGAAGGAGATTGAATGGGTGGGATAGGGTCCATGATAGGACAGACTGTACACAGTCTCTGGAAGGAGATTGACTGGGTGGGATAGGGTCCATGATAAGACAGACTGCACACGGTCTGTGGAAGGAGATTGAATGGGTAGGATAGGGTCCATGATAGGACAGACTGCACACAGTCTGTGGAAGGAGATTGAACAGGTGGGATAGGGTCCATGATAGGACAGACTGTACACGGCCTGTGGAAGGAGATTGAACGGGTGGGATAGGGTCCATGATAGGACAGACTGTACACGGTCCGTGGAAGGAGATTGAATGGGTAGGATAGGGTCCATGATAGGACAGACTGTACACAGTCTGTGGGAGGAGATTGAACAGGTGGGATAGGGTCCATGATAGGACAGACTGTACACGGTCCATGGAAGGAGATTGAATGGGTAGGATAGAGTCCATGATAGGACAGACTATACACGGTCTGTGGAAGGAGATTGAATGGGTGGGATAGGGCCCATGTTAGGACAGACTGTACACGGTCCGTGGAAGGAGATTGAATGAGTGGGATAGGGTCCATGATAGGACAGACTGTACAAGGTCTGTGGAAGGAGATTGAATGGGTAGGATAGGGTCCATGATAGGACAGACTGTACGCGGTCCGTGGAAGGAGATTGAATGGGTAGGATAGGGTCCATGATAGGACAGACTGCACACGGTCTGTGGAAGGAGATTGAATGGGTGGGATAGGGTCCATGATAGGACAGACTGTACACGGTCCGTGGAAGGAGATTGAATGGGTGGGATAGGGTCCATGATAGGACAGACTGTACACAGTCTATGGAAGGAGATTGAATGGGTGGGATAGGGTCCATGATAGGACAGACTGCACACGGTCTGTGGAAGGAGATTGAATGGGTGGGATAGTGTCCATGATAGGACAGACTGTACATGGTCCATGGAAGGAGACTGAATGAGTGGGATACGGTCCATGATAGGACAGACTGCACACAGTCTGTGGAAGGAGATTGAATGGGTGGGATAGGGTCCATGATAGGACAGACTGCACACGGTCTGTGGAAGGAGATTGAATGGGTAGGACAGGGTCCATGATAGGACAGACTGCACACGGTCTGTGGAAGGAGATTGAATGGGTAGGATAGGGTCCATGATAGGACAGACTGTACACGGTCTGTGGAAGGAGATTGAATGGGTGGGATAGGGTCCATGATAGGACAGACTGTACACGGTCTGTGGAAGGAGATTGAATGGGTGGGATAGGGTCCATGACAGGACAGACTGCACACGGTCTGTGGAAGGAGATTGAATGGGTGGGAGAGGGTCCATGATAGGACAGACTGCACACAGTCTGTGGAAGGAGGTTGAATGGGTGGGATAGGGTCCATGATAGGACAGAATGTACACGGTCCGTGGAAGGAGATTGCATGGGTGGGATAGGGTCCATGATAGCACAGACTGTACACAGTTTGTGGAAGGAGATTGAATGGGTGGGATAGGGTCCATGATAGGACAGACTGCACACGGTCTGTGGTGGGAGATTGAATGGGTGGGATAGGGTGCATGATAGTACAGACTGTACACGGTCCATGGAAGGAGATTGAATGAGTGGGATAGGGTCCATGACAGGACAGACTGCACAAAGTCTGTGGAAGGAGATTGAATGGGTGGGATAGGGTCCATGATAGGACAGACTGCACACGGTCTGAGGAAGGAGATTGAATGGGTAGGATAGGGACCATGATACGACAGACTGCACACGGTCTGTGGAAGGAGATTGAATGGGTAGGATAGGGTCCATGATAGGACAGACTGCACACGGTCTGTGGAAGGAGATTGAATGGGTAGGATAGGGTCCATGATAGGACAGACTGCACACGGTCTGTGGAAGGAGATTGAATGGGTGGGATTACGTCTATGATAGGACAGACTGCACACGGTCTGTGGAAGGAGATTGAATCGGTAGGATAGGGTCCATGATAGGACAGACTGTACACGGTCTGTGGAAGGAGATTGAATGGGTGGGATAGGGTCCATGGTAGGGCAGACTGTACACTGTCTGTGGAAGGTGATTAAATGGGTGGGATAGGGTGCGTGATAGGACAGACTGCACACGGTCTGTGGAAGGAGATTGAATGGGTGGGATAGGGTCCATGATAGGACAGACTGTACACGGTCCGTGGAAGGAGATTGAATGGGTGGGATAGCGTCCATGATAGGACAGACTGCACATGGTCCGTGGAAGGAGATTGAATGGGTAGGATAGGGTCCATGATAGGACAGACTGCACAGAGTCTGTGGAAGGAGATTGAACGGGTGGGATAGGGTCCATGATAGGACAGACTGTACACGGCCTGTGGAAGGAGATTGAACGGGTGGGATAGGGTCCATGATAGGACAGACTGTACACGGTCCGTGGAAGGAGATTGAATGGGTAGGATAGGGTCCATGATAGGACAGACTGTACACAGTCTGTGGGAGGAGATTGAACAGGTGGGATAGGGTCCATGATAGGACAGACTGTACACGGTCCATGGAAGGAGATTGAATGGGTAGGATAGAGTCCATGATAGGACAGACTGTACACGGTCTGTGGAAGGAGATTGAATGGGTGGGATAGGGCCCATGTTAGGACAGACTGTACACGGTCCGTGGAAGGAGATTGAATGAGTGGGATAGGGTCCATGATAGGACAGACTGTACAAGGTCTGTGGAAGGAGATTGAATGGGTAGGATAGGGTCCATGATAGGACAGACTGTACGCGGTCCGTGGAAGGAGATTGAATGGGTAGGATAGGGTCCATGATAGGACAGACTGCACACGGTCTGTGGAAGGAGATTGAATGGGTGGGATAGGGTCCATGATAGGACAGACTGTACACGGTCCGTGGAAGGAGATTGAATGGGTGGGATAGGGTCCATGATAGGACAGACTGTACACAGTCTGTGGAAGGAGATTGAATGGGTGGGATAGGGTCCATGATAGGACAGACTGCACATGGTCTGTGGAAGGAGATTGAATGGGTGGGATAGGGTCCATGATAGGACAGACTGTACATGGTCCATGGAAGGAGACTGAATGAGTGGGATACGGTCCATGATAGGACAGACTGCACACAGTCTGTGGAAGGAGATTGAATGGGTGGGATAGGGTCCATGATAGGACAGACTGCACACGGTCTGTGGAAGGAGATTGAATGGGTAGGACAGGGTCCATGATAGGACAGACTGCACACGGTCTGTGGAAGGAGATTGAATGGGTGGAATAGGGTCCATCATAGGACAGACTGTACACGGTCCGTGGAAGGAGATTGAATGGGTGGGATAGGGTCCATCATAGGACAAACTGTACACGGTCCGTGGAAGGAGATTGAATGGGTGGGATAGGGTCCATGATAGGACACACTGTACACGGCCTGTGGAAGGAGATTGAATGGGTGGGATAGGGTCCATGATAGGACAGACTGCACACAGTCTGTGGAAGGAGATTGAATGGGTGGGATAGGTTTTATGATAGGACAGACTGCACACAGTCTGTGGAAGGAGATAAAATGGGTGGGATAGGTTCCATGATAGGACAGACTGCACACGGTCTGTGGAAGGAGATTGAATGGGTGGCATAGGGTCCATGATAGGACAGACTGCACATGGTCTGTGGAAGGAGATTGAATGGGTGGGATAGGGTCCATGATAGGACAGACTGCACACGGTCTGTGGAAGGAGATTGAATGGGTGGGATAGGGTCCATGATAGGACAGACTGCACACGGTCTGTGGAAGGAGATTGAATGGTTGGGATAGGGTCCATGATAGGACAGACTGTACACGGTCCGTGGAAGGAGATTGAATGGGTGGGATAGGGTCCATGATAGGACAGATTGCACACAGTCTGTGGAAGGAGATTGAATGGGTGGGATAGGGTCCATGATAGGACAGACTGCACACGGTCCGTGGAAGGAGATTGAATGGGTGGGATAGGGTCCATGATAGGACAGACTGCACACAGTCTGTGGAAGGAGATTGAATGGGTGGGATAGGGTCCATGATAGGACAGACTGCACACAGTCTGTGGAAGGAGATTGAATGGGTGGGATAGGGTCCATGATAGGACAGACTGTACACAGTCTGTGGAAGGAGATTGAATGGGTGGGATAGGGTCCATGATAGGACAGACTGCACACGGTCTGTGGAAGGAGATTGAATGGGTAGGATAGGGTCCATGATAGGACAGACTGTACACGGTCCGTGGAAGTAGATTGAATGAGTGGGATTGGGTCCATGATAGGACAGACTGTACGCGGTCCGTGGAAGGAGATTGAATGGGTAGGATAGGGTCCATGATAGGACAGACTGCACACGGTCTGTGGAAGGAGATTGAATGGGTGGGATAGGGTCCATGATAGGACAGACTGCACACGGTCTGTGGAAGGAGATTGAATGGGTGGGATAGCGTCCATGATAGGACAGACTGCACAGAGTCTGTGGAAGGAGATTGAATGGGTGGGATAGGGTCCATGATAGGACAGACTGTACACAGTCTGTGGAAGGAGATTGAATGGGTGGGATAGGGTCCATGAAAGGACAGACTGTACACAGTCTGTGGAAGGAGATTGAATGGGTGGGATAGGGTCCATGGTAGGGCAGACTGTACACTGTCTGTGGAAGGTGATTAAATGGGTGGGATAGGGTGCGTGATAGGACAGACTGCACACGGTCTGTGGAAGGAGATTGAATGGGTGGGATAGGGTCCATGATAGGACAGACTGTACACGGTCCGTGGAAGGAGATTGAATGGGTGGGATAGCGTCCATGATAGGACAGACTGCACATGGTCCGTGGAAGGAGATTGAATGGGTAGGATAGGGTCCATGATAGGACAGACTGCACAGAGTCTGTGGAAGGAGATTGAACGGGTGGGATAGGGTCCATGATAGGACAGACTGTACACGGCCTGTGGAAGGAGATTGAACGGGTGGGATAGGGTCCATGATAGGACAGACTGTACACGGTCCGTGGAAGAAGATTGAATGGGTAGGATAGGGTCCATGATAGGACAGACTGTACAAAGTCTGTGGGAGGAGATTGAACAGGTGGGATAGGGTCCATGATAGGACAGACTGTACACGGTCCATGGAAGGAGATTGAATGGGTAGGATAGAGTCCATGATAGGACAGACTGTACACGGTCTGTGGAAGGAGATTGAATGGGTGGGATAGGGCCCATGTTAGGACAGACTGTACACGGTCCGTGGAAGGAGATTGAATGAGTGGGATAGGGTCCATGATAGGACAGACTGTACAAGGTCTGTGGAAGGAGATTGAATGGGTAGGATAGGGTCCATGATAGGACAGACTGTACGCGGTCCGTGGAAGGAGATTGAATGGGTAGGATAGGGTCCATGATAGGACAGACTGCACACAGTCTGTGGAAGGAGATTGAATGGGTGGGATAGGGTCCATGATAGGACAGACTGTACACGGTCCGTGGAAGGAGATTGAATGGGTGGGATAGGGTCCATGATAGGACAGACTGTACACAGTCTGTGGAAGGAGATTGAATGGGTGGGATAGGGTCCATGATAGGACAGACTGCACATGGTCTGTGGAAGGAGATTGAATGGGTGGGATAGGGTCCATGATAGGACAGACTGTACATGGTCCATGGAAGGAGACTGAATGAGTGGGATACGGTCCATGATAGGACAGACTGCACACAGTCTGTGGAAGGAGATTGAATGGGTGGGATAGGGTCCATGATAGGACAGACTGCACACGGTCTGTGGAAGGAGATTGAATGGGTAGGACAGGGTCCATGATAGGACAGACTGCACACGGTCTGTGGAAGGAGATTGAATGGGTGGAATAGGGTCCATCATAGGACAGACTGTACACGGTCCGTGGAAGGAGATTGAATGGGTGGGATAGGGTCCATCATAGGACAAACTGTACACGGTCCGTGGAAGGAGATTGAATGGGTGGGATAGGGTCCATGATAGGACACACTGTACACGGCCTGTGGAAGGAGATTGAATGGGTGGGATAGGGTCCATGATAGGACAGACTGCACACAGTCTGTGGAAGGAGATTGAATGGGTGGGATAGGTTTTATGATAGGACAGACTGCACACAGTCTGTGGAAGGAGATAAAATGGGTGGGATAGGTTCCATGATAGGACAGACTGCACACGGTCTGTGGAAGGAGATTGAATGGGTGGCATAGGGTCCATGATAGGACAGACTGCACATGGTCTGTGGAAGGAGATTGAATGGGTGGGATAGGGTCCATGATAGGACAGACTGCACACGGTCTGTGGAAGGAGATTGAATGGGTGGGATAGGGTCCATGATAGGACAGACTGCACACGGTCTGTGGAAGGAGATTGAATGGTTGGGATAGGGTCCATGATAGGACAGACTGTACACGGTCCGTGGAAGGAGATTGAATGGGTGGGATAGGGTCCATGATAGGACAGATTGCACACAGTCTGTGGAAGGAGATTGAATGGGTGGGATAGGGTCCATGATAGGACAGACTGCACACGGTCCGTGGAAGGAGATTGAATGGGTGGGATAGGGTCCATGATAGGACAGACTGCACACAGTCTGTGGAAGGAGATTGAATGGGTGGGATAGGGTCCATGATAGGACAGACTGCACACAGTCTGTGGAAGGAGATTGAATGGGTGGGATAGGGTCCATGATAGGACAGACTGTACACAGTCTGTGGAAGGAGATTGAATGGGTGGGATAGGGTCCATGATAGGACAGACTGCACACGGTCTGTGGAAGGAGATTGAATGGGTAGGATAGGGTCCATGATAGGACAGACTGTACACGGTCCGTGGAAGTAGATTGAATGAGTGGGATTGGGTCCATGATAGGACAGACTGTACGCGGTCCGTGGAAGGAGATTGAATGGGTAGGATAGGGTCCATGATAGGACAGACTGCACACGGTCTGTGGAAGGAGATTGAATGGGTGGGATAGGGTCCATGATAGGACAGACTGCACACGGTCTGTGGAAGGAGATTGAATGGGTGGGATAGCGTCCATGATAGGACAGACTGCACAGAGTCTGTGGAAGGAGATTGAATGGGTGGGATAGGGTCCATGATAGGACAGACTGTACACAGTCTGTGGAAGGAGATTGAATGGGTGGGATAGGGTCCATGAAAGGACAGACTGTACACAGTCTGTGGAAGGAGATTGAATGGGTGGGATAGGGTCCATGATAGGACAGACTGCACACGGTCTGTGGAAGGAGATTGAATGGGTGGGATAGGGTCCATGATAGGACGGACTGCACACGGTCTGTGCAAGGAGATTGAATGTGTGGGATAGGGTCCATGATAGGACAGACTGCACACGGTCTGCGGAAGGAGATTGAATGGGTGGGATAGGGTCCATGATAGGACAGACTGCACACAGTCTGTGGAAGGAGATTGAATGGGTGTGATAGGGTCCATGATAGGACAGACTGCACACAGTCTGTGGCAGGAGATTGAATGGGTGGGATAGGGTCCATGATAGGACAGACTGTACACGGTCCGTGGAAGCAGATTGAATGGGTGGGATAGCGTTCATGATAGGACAGACTGTACACAGTCTGTGGAAGGAGATTGAATGGGTGGGATAGGGTCCATGATAGGACAGACTGCACACAGTCTGTGGAAGGAGATTGAATGGGTGGGATAGGGTCCATGATAGGACAGACTGTACACAGTCTCTGGAAGGAGATTGACTGGGTGGGATAGGGTCCATGATAAGACAGACTGCACACGGTCTGTGGAAGGAGATTGAATGGGTAGGATAGGGTCCATGATAGGACAGACTGCACACAGTCTGTGGAAGGAGATTGAACAGGTGGGATAGGGTCCATGATAGGACAGACTGTACACGGCCTGTGGAAGGAGATTGAATGGGTGGGATAGGGTCTATGATAGGACAGACTGTACACGGTCCGTGGAAGGAGATTGAATGGGTAGGATAGGGTCCATGATAGGACAGACTGTACACAGTCTGTGGGAGGAGATTGAACAGGTGGGATAGGGTCCATGATAGGACAGACTGTACACGGTCCATGGAAGGAGATTGAATGGGTAGGATAGAGTCCATGATAGGACAGACTGTACACGGTCTGTGGAAGGAGATTGAATGGGTGGGATAGGGCCCATGTTAGGACAGACTGTACACGGTCCGTGGAAGGAGATTGAATGAGTGGGATAGGGTCCATGATAGGACAGACTGTACAAGGTCTGTGGAAGGAGATTGAATGGGTAGGATAGGGTCCATGATAGGACAGACTGTACGCGGTCCGTGGAAGGAGATTGAATGGGTAGGATAGGGTCCATGATAGGACAGACTGCACACGGTCTGTGGAAGGAGATTGAATGGGTGGGATAGGGTCCATGATAGGACAGACTGTACACGGTCCGTGGAAGGAGATTGAATGGGTGGGATAGGGTCCATGATAGGACAGACTGTACACAGTCTATGGAAGGAGATTGAATGGGTGGGATAGGGTCCATGATAGGACAGACTGCACACGGTCTGTGGAAGGAGATTGAATGGGTGGGATAGTGTCCATGATAGGACAGACTGTACATGGTCCATGGAAGGAGACTGAATGAGTGGGATACGGTCCATGATAGGACAGACTGCACACAGTCTGTGGAAGGAGATTGAATGGGTGGGATAGGGTCCATGATAGGACAGACTGCACACGGTCTGTGGAAGGAGATTGAATGGGTAGGACAGGGTCCATGATAGGACAGACTGCACACGGTCTGTGGAAGGAGATTGAATGGGTAGGATAGGGTCCATGATAGGACAGACTGTACACGGTCTGTGGAAGGAGATTGAATGGGTGGGATAGGGTCCATCATAGGACAGACTGCACACGGTCCGTGGAAGCAGATTGAATGGGTGGGATAGGGTCCATGATAGGACACACTGTACACGGCCTGTGGAAGGAGATTGAATGGGTGGGATTGGGTCCATGATAGGACAGACTGCACACAGTCTGTGGAATGAGATTGAATGGGTGGGATAGGGTCCATGATAGGACAGACTGCACACAGTCTGTGGAAGGAGATTGAATGGGTGGGATAGGTTTTATGATAGGAGAGACTGCACACAGTCTGTGGAAGGAGATTGAATGGGTGGGGCATGGTCCATGATAGGACAGACTGCACACGGTCTGTGGAAGGAGATTGAATGGGTGGGATAGGGTCCATGATAGGACAGACTGTAGACGGTCTGTGGAAGGACATTGAACGGGTGGGATAGGGTCCATGATAGGACAGGATGTACACGGTCCGTGGAAGGTGATTGAATGGGTAGGATAGGGTCCATGATAGGACAGACTGTTCACGGTCCATGGAAGGAGATTGAATGGGTGGGATAGGGTCCATGATAGGACAGACTGCACATGGTCCATGGAAGGAGATTGAATGGGTGGGGTAGGGTTTATGATAGGACAGACTGCACACAGTCTGTGGAAGGAGATTGAATGGGTGGGATAGGGTTTATGATAGGACAGACCGTACACAGTCTGTAGAAGGAGATTAAATGGGTGGGATAGGGTCCATGATAGGACAGACTGCACACGGTCTGTGGAAGGAGATTGAATGCGTGGGATAGGGTCCATGATAGGACAGACTGCACACGGTCTGTGGAAGGAGATTGAATGGGTGGGATAGGGTTTATGATAGGACAGACTGCACACGGTCTGTGGAAGGAGATTGAATGGGTGGGATAGGGTTTATGATAGGACAGACTGCACACAGTCTGTGGAAGGAGATTGAATGGGTGGGATCGGGTCCATGATAGAACAGACTGCACACGGTCTGTGGAAGGAGATTGAATGGGTGGAATAGGGTCCATGATAGGACAGGCTGCACACGGTCTGTGGAAGGAGATTGAATGGGTGGGATAGGGTCCATGATAGGAAAGACTGCACACAGTCTGTGGAAGGAGATTGAATGGGTGGGATAGGGTCCATGATAGGACAGACTGTACATGACCGTGGAAGGAGATTGAATGGGTAGGATAGGGTCCATGATACGACAGACTGTACACGGTCTGTGGAAGGAGACTGAATGAGTCGGATAGGGTCCATAATAGGACAGACTGTACACGGTCCGTGGAAGGAGATTGAATGAGTGGGATAGGGTCCATGATAGGACAGACTGTACACGGTCTGTGGAAGGAGATTGAACGAGTAGGGTAGGGTCCATGATAGGACAGACTTTACACGGTCCGTGGAAGGAGATTGAATGGGTAGGATAGGGTCCATGATAGGACAGACTGCACACGGTCTGTGGAAGGAGATTGAATGGGTGGCATAGGGTCCATGTTAGGACAGACTGCACATGGTCTGTGGAAGGAGATTGAATAGGTGGGATAGGGTCCATGATAGGACAGACTGCACACGGTCTGTGGAAGGAGATTGAATGGGTGGGATATGGTCCATGATAGGACAGACTGCACACGGTCTGTGGAAGGAGATTGAATGGTTGGGATAGGGTCCATGATAGGACAGACTGCACACAGTCTGTGGAAGGAGATTGAATGGGTGGGATAGGGTCCATGATAGGACAGACTGTACACGGTCCGTGGAAGGAGATTGAATAAGTGGGATAGGGTCCATGAGAGGACAGACTGTACACGGTCTGTGGAAGGAGATTGAATGGGTGGGATAGGGTCCATGATAGGACAGACTGTACACGGTCTGTGGAAGGAGATTGAATGGGTGGGATAGGGTCCATGATAGGACACACTGTACACGGTCTGTGGAAGGAGATTGAATGGGTGGGATAGGGTCCATGATAGGACAGACTGTACACGGTCCGTGGAAGGAGATTGAATGGGTGGGATAGGGTCCATGATAGGACAGACTGCACACGGTCCGTGGAAGGAGATTGAATGGGTAGGATAGGGTCCATGATAGGACAGACTGCACACAGTCTGTGGAAGGAGATTGAATGGGTGGGCTAGGGTCCATGATAGGACAGACTGCACACGGTCTGTGGAAGGAGATTGAATGGGTGGGATAGGGTCCATGATAGGGCAGACTGCACATGGTCTGTGGAAGGAGATTGAATGGGTGGGATAGGGTCCATGATAGGACAGACTGCACACAGTCTGTGGAAGGAGATTGAATGGGTGGGATAGGGTCCATGATAGGGCAGACTGCACACAGTCTGTGGAAGGAGATTGAATGGGTGGGATAGGTTTTATGATAGGACAGACTGCACACAGTCTGTGGAAGGAGATTAAATGGGTGGGATAGGGTCCATGATAGGACAGACTGCACACAGTCTGTGGAAGGAGATTAAATGGGTGGGATAGGGTCCATGATAGGACAGACTGCACACAGTCTGTGGAAGGAGATTGAATGGGTGGGATAAGGTCCATGATAGGACAGACTGTACACGGTCCGTGGAAGGAGATTAAATGAGTGGGACAGGGTCCATGATAGGACAGACTGTACACGGTCTGTGGAAGGAGATTGAATGTGTAGGATAGGGTCCATGATAGAAAATACTGTACACGGTCCGTGGAAGGAGATTGAATGGGTAGGATAGGGTCCATGATAGGGCAGACTGCACATGGTCTGTGGAAGGAGATTGAATGGGTGGGATAGGGTCCATGATAGGACAGACTGCACACGGTCTGTGGAAGGAGATTGAATGGATGGGATAGGGTCCATGATAGGACAGACTGCACACGGTTTGTGGAAGGAGATTGAATGGGTGGGATAGGGTCCATGATACGACAGACTGCACACAATCTGTGGAAGGAGATTGAATGGGTGGGATAGGGTCCATGATAGGACAGACTGCACACGGTCTGTGGAAGGAGATTGAATGGGTGGGATAGGGTCCATGATACGACAGACTGCACACAATCTGTGGAAGGAGATTGAATAGGTGCGATAGGGTCCATGATAGGACAGACTGCACACGGTCTGTGGAAGGAGATTGAATGGGTGGGATAGGGTCCATGATAGGACAGACTGCACACGGTTCGTGGAAGGAGATTGAATGGGTGGGATAGGGTTTATGATAGGACAGACTGCACACAGTCTGTGGAAGGTGATTAAATGGGTGGGATAGGGTCCATGATAGGACAGACTGCACACGGTCGGTGGAAGGAGATTGAATGGGTGGAATAAGGTTCATGATAGGACAGACTGCACACGGTCTGTGGAAGGAGATTGAATGGGTGGGATAGGGTCCATGATAGGACAGACTGCACACAGTCTGTGGAAGGAGATTAAATGGGTGGGATAGGGTCCATGATAGGACAGACTGTACACGGTCCGTGGAAGGAGATTGAATAAGTGGGATAGGGTCCATGATAGGACAGACTGTACACGGTCTGTGGAAGGAGATTAAATGGGTGGGATAGGGTCCATCATAGGACAGACTTTACACGGTCTGTGGAAGGAGATTGAATGGGTGGGATAGGGTCCATGATAGGACAGACTGTACACGGTCTGTGGAAGGAGATTGAATGGGTGGGAAAGGGTCCATGATAGGACAGACTGTACACGGTCTGTGGAAGGAGATTAAATGGGTGGGATAGGGTCCATCATAGGACAGACTTTACACGGTCTGTGGAAGGAGATTGAATGGGTGGGATAGGGTCCATGATAGGACAGACTGTACACGGTCTGTAGATGGAGATTGAATGGTGGGATATGGTCCATGATAGGACAGACTGTACACGCTCCGTGGAAGGAGATTGCATGGGTGGGATAGGGCCCATGATAGGACAGACTGCACACGGTCTGTGGAAGGAGATTGAATGGGTGGGAAAGGGTCCATGATAGGACAGACTGCACACAGTCTGTGGAAGGAGGTTGAATGGGTGGGATAGGGTCCATGATAGGACAGACTGCACAAGGTCGGTGGAAGGAGATTGAATGGGTGGAATAGGGTTCATGATAGGACAGACTGCACACGGTCTGTGGAAGGAGATTGAATGGGTGGGATAGGGTCCATGATAGGACAGACTGCACACAGTCTGTGGAAGGAGATTAAATGGGTGGGATAGGGTCCATGATAGGACAGACTGTACACGGTCCGTGGAAGGAGATTGAATAAGTGGGATAGGGTCCATGATAGGACAGACTGTACACGGTCTGTGGAAGGAGATTGAATGGGTGGGATAGGGTCCATGATAGGACAGACTGTACACGGTCTGTGGAAGGAGATTGAATGGGTGGGATGGGGTCCATGAAAGGACAGACTCTACACGGTCTGTGGAAGGAGATTGAATGGGTTGGATAGGGTTCATGATAGGACAAACTACACACAGTCTGTGGAAGGAGATTAAATGGGTGGGATAGGGTCCATGATAGGACAGACTGTACACGGTCCGTGGAAGGAGATTGAATGAGTGGGATAGGGTCCATGATAGGACAGACTGTACACAGTCTGTGGAAGGAGATTGAATGGGTGGGATAGGGTCCATGATAGGACAGACTGTACACGGTCTGTGGAAGGAGATTGAATGGCTGGGATAGGGTCCATGATAGGACAGACTGTACACAGTCTGTGGAAGGAGATTGAATGGGTGGGATAGGGTCCATGATAGGACAGACTGCACACGGTCTGTGGAAGGAGATTGAATGGGTGGGATAGGGTCCATGATAGGACAGACTGCACACAGTCTGTGGAAGGAGATTGAATGGGTGGGATAGGATCCATGATAGGACAGACTGCACACAGTCTGTGGAAGGAGATTGAATGGGTGGGATAGGGTCCATGATAGGACAGACTGTACACGGTCTGTGGAAGGACATTGAACGGGTGGGATAGGGTCCATGATAGGACAGGATGTACACGGTCCGTGGAAGGTGATTGAATGGGTAGGATAGGGTCCATGATAGGACAGACTGTACACGGTCCGTGGAAGGAGATTGAATGGGTGGGATAGGGTCCATGATAGGACAGACTGCACATGGTCCGTGGAAGGAGATTGAATGGGTGGGATAGGGTTTATGATAGGACAGACTGCACACAGTCTGTGGAAGGAGATTGAATGGGTGGGATAGGGTTTATGATAGGACAGACCGTACACGGTCTGTAGAAGGAGATTAAATGGGTCGGATAGGGTCCATGATAGGACAGACTGCACACGGTCTGTGGAAGGAGATTGAATGGGTGGGATAGGGTCCATGATAGGACAGATTGCACACAGTCTGTGGAAGGAGATTGAATGGGTGGGATAGGGTTTATGATAGGACAGACTGCACACAGTCTGTGGAAGGAGATTGAATGGGTGGGATAGGGTCCATCATAGGACAGACTGTACACGGTCCGTGGAAGGAGATTGAATGGGTGGGATAGGGTCCATGATAGGACAGACTGTACGCGGTCCGTGGAAGGAGATTGAATGGGTAGGATAGGGTCCATGATAGGACAGACTGCACACGGTCTGTGGAAGGAGATTGAATGGGTGGGATAGGGTCCATGATAGGACAGACTGCACACGGTCTGTGGAAGGAGTTTGAATGGGTGGGATAGCGTCCATGATAGGACAGACTGCACACAGTCTGTGGAAGGAGATTGAATGGGTGGGATAGGGTCCATGATAGGACAGACTGTACACGGTCTGTGGAAGGAGATTGAATGGGTGGGATAGGGTCCATGATAGGACAGACTGTACACAGTCTGTGGAAGGAGATTGAATGGGTGGGATAGGGTCCATGATAGGACAGACTGCACACGGTCTGTGGAAGGAGATTGAATGGGTGGGATAGGGTCCATGATAGGACAGACTGCACACGGTCTGTGCAAGGAGATTGAATGTGTGGGATAGGGTCCATGATAGGACAGACTGCACACGGTCTGTGGAAGGAGATTGAATGGGTGGGATAGGGTCCATGATAGGACAGACTGCACACAGTCTGTGGAAGGAGATTGAATGGGTGTGATAGGGTCCATGATAGGACAGACTGCACACAGTCTGTGGCCGGAGATTGAATGGGTGGGATAGGGTCCATGATAGGACAGACTGTACACGGTCCGTGGAAGCAGATTGAATGGGTGGGATATCGTTCATGATAGGACAGACTGTACACAGTCTGTGGAAGGAGATTGAATGGGTGGGATAGGGTCCATGATAGGACAGACTGCACACAGTCTGTGGAAGGAGATTGAATGGGTGGGATAGGGTCCATGATAGGACAGACTGTACACAGTCTCTGGAAGGAGATTGACTGGGTGGGATAGGGTCCATGATAGGACAGACTGCACACGGTCTGTGGAAGGAGATTGAATGGGTGGGATATCGTTCATGATAGGACAGACTGTACACAGTCTGTGGAAGGAGATTGAATGGGTGGGATAGGGTCCATGATAGGACAGACTGCACACAGTCTGTGGAAGGAGATTGAATGGGTGGGATAGGGTCCATGATAGGACAGACTGTACACAGTCTCTGGAAGGAGATTGACTGGGTGGGATAGGGTCCATGATAGGACAGACTGCACACGGTCTGTGGAAGGAGATTGAATGGGTGGGATAGGGTCCATGATAGGACAGACTGTACACGGTCTGTAGATGGAGATTGAATGGTGGGATATGGTCCATGATAGGACAGACTGTACACGCTCCGTGGAAGGAGATTGCATGGGTGGGATAGGGCCCATGATAGGACAGACTGCACACGGTCTGTGGAAGGAGATTGAATGGGTGGGAAAGGGTCCATGATAGGACAGACTGCACACAGTCTGTGGAAGGAGGTTGAATGGGTGGGATAGGGTCCATGATAGGACAGACTGCACAAGGTCGGTGGAAGGAGATTGAATGGGTGGAATAGGGTTCATGATAGGACAGACTGCACACGGTCTGTGGAAGGAGATTGAATGGGTGGGATAGGGTCCATGATAGGACAGACTGCACACAGTCTGTGGAAGGAGATTAAATGGGTGGGATAGGGTCCATGATAGGACAGACTGTACACGGTCCGTGGAAGGAGATTGAATAAGTGGGATAGGGTCCATGATAGGACAGACTGTACACGGTCTGTGGAAGGAGATTGAATGGGTGGGATAGGGTCCATGATAGGACAGACTGTACACGGTCTGTGGAAGGAGATTGAATGGGTGGGATGGGGTCCATGAAAGGACAGACTCTACACGGTCTGTGGAAGGAGATTGAATGGGTTGGATAGGGTTCATGATAGGACAAACTACACACAGTCTGTGGAAGGAGATTAAATGGGTGGGATAGGGTCCATGATAGGACAGACTGTACACGGTCCGTGGAAGGAGATTGAATGAGTGGGATAGGGTCCATGATAGGACAGACTGTACACAGTCTGTGGAAGGAGATTGAATGGGTGGGATAGGGTCCATGATAGGACAGACTGTACACGGTCTGTGGAAGGAGATTGAATGGCTGGGATAGGGTCCATGATAGGACAGACTGTACACAGTCTGTGGAAGGAGATTGAATGGGTGGGATAGGGTCCATGATAGGACAGACTGCACACGGTCTGTGGAAGGAGATTGAATGGGTGGGATAGGGTCCATGATAGGACAGACTGCACACAGTCTGTGGAAGGAGATTGAATGGGTGGGATAGGATCCATGATAGGACAGACTGCACACAGTCTGTGGAAGGAGATTGAATGGGTGGGATAGGGTCCATGATAGGACAGACTGTACACGGTCTGTGGAAGGACATTGAACGGGTGGGATAGGGTCCATGATAGGACAGGATGTACACGGTCCGTGGAAGGTGATTGAATGGGTAGGATAGGGTCCATGATAGGACAGACTGTACACGGTCCGTGGAAGGAGATTGAATGGGTGGGATAGGGTCCATGATAGGACAGACTGCACATGGTCCGTGGAAGGAGATTGAATGGGTGGGATAGGGTTTATGATAGGACAGACTGCACACAGTCTGTGGAAGGAGATTGAATGGGTGGGATAGGGTTTATGATAGGACAGACCGTACACGGTCTGTAGAAGGAGATTAAATGGGTCGGATAGGGTCCATGATAGGACAGACTGCACACGGTCTGTGGAAGGAGATTGAATGGGTGGGATAGGGTCCATGATAGGACAGATTGCACACAGTCTGTGGAAGGAGATTGAATGGGTGGGATAGGGTTTATGATAGGACAGACTGCACACAGTCTGTGGAAGGAGATTGAATGGGTGGGATAGGGTCCATCATAGGACAGACTGTACACGGTCCGTGGAAGGAGATTGAATGGGTGGGATAGGGTCCATGATAGGACAGACTGTACGCGGTCCGTGGAAGGAGATTGAATGGGTAGGATAGGGTCCATGATAGGACAGACTGCACACGGTCTGTGGAAGGAGATTGAATGGGTGGGATAGGGTCCATGATAGGACAGACTGCACACGGTCTGTGGAAGGAGTTTGAATGGGTGGGATAGCGTCCATGATAGGACAGACTGCACACAGTCTGTGGAAGGAGATTGAATGGGTGGGATAGGGTCCATGATAGGACAGACTGTACACGGTCTGTGGAAGGAGATTGAATGGGTGGGATAGGGTCCATGATAGGACAGACTGTACACAGTCTGTGGAAGGAGATTGAATGGGTGGGATAGGGTCCATGATAGGACAGACTGCACACGGTCTGTGGAAGGAGATTGAATGGGTGGGATAGGGTCCATGATAGGACAGACTGCACACGGTCTGTGCAAGGAGATTGAATGTGTGGGATAGGGTCCATGATAGGACAGACTGCACACGGTCTGTGGAAGGAGATTGAATGGGTGGGATAGGGTCCATGATAGGACAGACTGCACACAGTCTGTGGAAGGAGATTGAATGGGTGTGATAGGGTCCATGATAGGACAGACTGCACACAGTCTGTGGCCGGAGATTGAATGGGTGGGATAGGGTCCATGATAGGACAGACTGTACACGGTCCGTGGAAGCAGATTGAATGGGTGGGATATCGTTCATGATAGGACAGACTGTACACAGTCTGTGGAAGGAGATTGAATGGGTGGGATAGGGTCCATGATAGGACAGACTGCACACAGTCTGTGGAAGGAGATTGAATGGGTGGGATAGGGTCCATGATAGGACAGACTGTACACAGTCTCTGGAAGGAGATTGACTGGGTGGGATAGGGTCCATGATAGGACAGACTGCACACGGTCTGTGGAAGGAGATTGAATGGGTAGGATAGGGTCCATGATAGGACAGACTGCACACAGTCTGTGGAAGGAGATTGAACGGGTGGGATAGGGTCCATGATAGGACAGACTGTACACGGCCTGTGGAAGGAGATTGAACGGGTGGGATAGGGTCCATGATAGGACAGAATGTACACGGTCCGTGGAAGGAGATTGAATGGGTAGGATAGGGTCCATGATAGGACAGACTGTACACAGTCTGTGGGAGGAGATTGAACAGGTGGGATCGGGTCCATGATAGGACAGACTGTACACGGTCCATGGAAGGAGATTGAATGGGTGGGATAGAGTCCATGATAGGACAGACTGTACACGGTCTGTGGAAGGAGATTGAATGGGTGGGATAGGGCCCATGTTAGGACAGACTGTACACGGTCCGTGGAAGGAGATTGAATGAGTGGGATAGGGTCCATGATAGGACAGACTGTACAAGGTCTGTGGAAGGAGATTGAATGGGTAGGATAGGGTCCATGATAGGACAGACTGTACGCGGTCCGTGGAAGGAGATTGAATGGGTAGGATAGGGTCCATGATAGGACAGACTGCACACGGTCTGTGGAAGGAGATTGAATGGGTGGGATAGGGTCCATGATAGGACAGACTGTACACGGTCCGTGGAAGGAGATTGAATGGGTGGGATAGGGTCCATGATAGGACAGACTGTACACAGTCTGTGGAAGGAGATTGAATGGGTGGGATAGGGTCCATGATAGGACAGACTGCACACGGTCTGTGGAAGCAGATTGAATGGGTGGGATAGTGTCCATGATAGGACAGACTGCACATGGTCCATGGAAGGAGACTGAATGAGTGGGATACGGTCCATGATAGGACAGACTGCACACAGTCTGTGGAAGGAGATTGAATGGGTGGGATAGGGTCCATGATAGGACAGACTGCACACGGTCTGTTGGAAGGAGATTGAATGGGTAGGACAGGGTCCATGATAGGACAGACTGCACACGGTCTGTGGAAGGAGATTGAATGGGTAGGATAGGGTCCATGATAGGACAGACTGTACACGGTCTGTGGAAGGAGATTGAATGGGTGGGATAGGGTCCATCATAGGACAGACTGTACACGGTCCGTGGAAGGAGATTGAATGGGTGGGATAGGGTCCATGATAGGACACACTGTACACGGCCTGTGGAAGGAGATTGAATGGGTGGGATAGGGTCCATGATAGGACAGACTGCACACAGTCTGTGGAATGAGATTGAATGGGTGGGATAGGGTCCATGATAGGACAGACTGTACACGGTCTGTGGAAGGACATTGAACGGGTGGGATAGGGTCCATGATAGGACAGACTGTACACGGTCTGTGGAAGGAGATTGAATGGGTGGGATGGGGTCCATGAAAGGACAGACTCTACACGGTCTGTGGAAGGAGATTGAATGGGTTGGATACGGTTCATGATAGGACAAACTACACACAGTCTGTGGAAGGAGATTAAATGGGTGGGATAGGGTCCATGATAGGACAGACTGTACACGGTCCGTGGAAGGAGATTGAATGAGTGGGATAGGGTCCATGATAGGACAGACTGTACACAGTCTGTGGAAGGAGATTGAATGGGTGGGATAGGGTCCATGATAGGACAGACTGTACACGGTCTGTGGAAGGAGATTGAATGGCTGGGATAGGGTCCATGATAGGACAGACTGTACACAGTCTGTGGAAGGAGATTGAATGGGTGGGATAGGGTCCATGATAGGACGGACTGCACACGGTCTGTGGAAGGAGATTGAATGGGTGGGATAGGGTCCATGATAGGACAGACTGCACACAGTCTGTGGAAGGAGATTGAATGGGTGGGATAGGATCCATGATAGGACAGACTGCACACAGTCTGTGGAAGGAGATTGAATGGGTGGGATAGGGTCCATGATAGGACAGACTGTACACGGTCTGTGGAAGGACATTGAACGGGTGGGATAGGGTCCATGATAGGACAGGATGTACACGGTCCGTGGAAGGTGATTGAATGGGTAGGATAGGGTCCATGATAGGACAGACTGTACACGGTCCGTGGAAGGAGATTGAATGGGTGGGATAGGGTCCATGATAGGACAGACTGCACATGGTCCGTGGAAGGAGATTGAATGGGTGGGATAGGGTTTATGATAGGACAGACTGCACACAGTCTGTGGAAGGAGATTGAATGGGTGGGATAGGGTTTATGATAGGACAGACCGTACACGGTCTGTAGAAGGAGATTAAATGGGTCGGATAGGGTCCATGATAGGACAGACTGCACACGGTCTGTGGAAGGAGATTGAATGGGTGGGATAGGGTCCATGATAGGACAGATTGCACACAGTCTGTGGAAGGAGATTGAATGGGTGGGATAGGGTTTATGATAGGACAGACTGCACACAGTCTGTGGAAGGAGATTGAATGGGTGGGATAGGGTCCATCATAGGACAGACTGTACACGGTCCGTGGAAGGAGATTGAATGGGTGGGATAGGGTCCATGATAGGACAGACTGTACGCGGTCCGTGGAAGGAGATTGAATGGGTAGGATAGGGTCCATGATAGGACAGACTGCACACGGTCTGTGGAAGGAGATTGAATGGGTGGGATAGGGTCCATGATAGGACAGACTGCACACGGTCTGTGGAAGGAGATTGAATGGGTGGGATAGCGTCCATGATAGGACAGACTGCACACAGTCTGTGGAAGGAGATTGAATGGGTGGGATAGGGTCCATGATAGGACAGACTGTACACGGTCTGTGGAAGGAGATTGAATGGGTGGGATAGGGTCCATGATAGGACAGACTGTACACAGTCTGTGGAAGGAGATTGAATGGGTGGGATAGGGTCCATGATAGGACAGACTGCACACGGTCTGTGGAAGGAGATTGAATGGGTGGGATAGGGTCCATGATAGGACAGACTGCACACGGTCTGTGCAAGGAGATTGAATGTGTGGGATAGGGTCCATGATAGGACAGACTGCACACGGTCTGTGGAAGGAGATTGAATGGGTGGGATAGGGTCCATGATAGGACAGACTGCACACAGTCTGTGGAAGGAGATTGAATGGGTGTGATAGGGTCCATGATAGGACAGACTGCACACAGTCTGTGGCAGGAGATTGAATGGGTGGGATAGGGTCCATGATAGGACAGACTGTACACGGTCCGTGGAAGCAGATTGAATGGGTGGGATATCGTTCATGATAGGACAGACTGTACACAGTCTGTGGAAGGAGATTGAATGGGTGGGATAGGGTCCATGATAGGACAGACTGCACACAGTCTGTGGAAGGAGATTGAATGGGTGGGATAGGGTCCATGATAGGACAGACTGTACACAGTCTCTGGAAGGAGATTGACTGGGTGGGATAGGGTCCATGATAGGACAGACTGCACACGGTCTGTGGAAGGAGATTGAATGGGTAGGATAGGGTCCATGATAGGACAGACTGCACACAGTCTGTGGAAGGAGATTGAACGGGTGGGATAGGGTCCATGATAGGACAGACTGTACACGGCCTGTGGAAGGAGATTGAACGGGTGGGATAGGGTCCATGATAGGACAGAATGTACACGGTCCGTGGAAGGAGATTGAATGGGTAGGATAGGGTCCATGATAGGACAGACTGTACACAGTCTGTGGGAGGAGATTGAACAGGTGGGATCGGGTCCATGATAGGACAGACTGTACACGGTCCATGGAAGGAGATTGAATGGGTGGGATAGAGTCCATGATAGGACAGACTGTACACGGTCTGTGGAAGGAGATTGAATGGGTGGGATAGGGCCCATGTTAGGACAGACTGTACACGGTCCATGGAAGGAGATTGAATGAGTGGGATAGGGTCCATGATAGGACAGACTGTACAAGGTCTGTGGAAGGAGATTGAATGGGTAGGATAGGGTCCATGATAGGACAGACTGTACGCGGTCCGTGGAAGGAGATTGAATGGGTAGGATAGGGTCCATGATAGGACAGACTGCACACGGTCTGTGGAAGGAGATTGAATGGGTGGGATAGGGTCCATGATAGGACAGACTGTACACGGTCCGTGGAAGGAGATTGAATGGGTGGGATAGGGTCCATGATAGGACAGACTGTACACAGTCTGTGGAAGGAGATTGAATGGGTGGGATAGGGTCCATGATAGGGCAGACTGCACACGGTCTGTGGAAGCAGATTGAATGGGTGGGATAGTGTCCATGATAGGACAGACTGCACATGGTCCATGGAAGGAGACTGAATGAGTGGGATACGGTCCATGATAGGACAGACTGCACACAGTCTGTGGAAGGAGATTGAATGGGTGGGATAGGGTCCATGATAGGACAGACTGCACACGGTCTGTTGGAAGGAGATTGAATGGGTAGGACAGGGTCCATGATAGGACAGACTGCACACGGTCTGTGGAAGGAGATTGAATGGGTAGGATAGGGTCCATGATAGGACAGACTGTACACGGTCTGTGGAAGGAGATTGAATGGGTGGGATAGGGTCCATCATAGGACAGACTGTACACGGTCCGTGGAAGGAGATTGAATGGGTGGGATAGGGTCCATGATAGGACACACTGTACACGGCCTGTGGAAGGAGATTGAATGGGTGGGATAGGGTCCATGATAGGACAGACTGCACACAGTCTGTGGAATGAGATTGAATGGGTGGGATAGGGTCCATGATAGGACAGACTGCACACAGTCTGTGGAAGGAGATTAAATGGGTGGGATAGGTTCCATGATAGGACAGACTGCACACAGTCTGTGGAAGGAGATTGAATGGGTGGGGTATGGTCCATGATAGGACAGACTGCACACGGTCTGTGGAAGGAGATTGAATGGGTGGGATAGGGTCCATGATAGGACAGACTGTAGACGGTCTGTGGAAGGACATTGAACGGGTGGGATAGGGTCCATGATAGGACAGGATGTACACGGTCCGTGGAAGGTGATTGAATGGGTAGGATAGGGTCCATGATAGGACAGACTTTTCACGGTCCATGGAAGGAGATTGTATGGGTGGGATAGGGTCCATGATAGGACAGACTGCACACAGTCTGTAGAAGGAGATTAAATGGGTGGGATAGGGTCCATGATAGGACAGACTGCACACGGTCTGTGGAAGGAGATTGAATGGGTTGGATAGGGTTTATGATAGGACAGACTGTACACGGTCTGTGGAAGGAGATTGAATGGGTGGGATGGGGTCCATGATAGGACAGACTGTACACAGTCTGTGGAATGAGATTAAATGGGTGGGATAGGGTCCATGATAGAAGAGACTTTACACGGTCTGTGGAAGGAGATTGAATGGGTGGGATAGTTTCCATGATAGGACAGACTGCACACGGTCTGTGGAAGGAGATTGAATGGGTGGGATGGGGTCCATAATAGGACAGAATGCACACGGTCTGTGGAAGGAGATTGAATGGGTGGGATAGGGTCCATGATAGGACAGACTGCACACGGTCTGTGGAAGGAGATTGAATGGGTGGGATAGGGTCCATGATAGGACAGGCTGTACACCGTCTGTGGAAGAAGGTTGAATGGGTAGGATAGGGTCCATGATAGGACAGACTGTACACGGTCTGTGGAAGGAGATTGAATGGGTGGGATAGGCTCCATGATAGGACAGACTGCACAAGGTCTGTGGAAGGAGATTGAATGGGTGGGATCGGGTCCATGATAGGACAGACTGTACACGGTCTGTGGAAGGAGATTGAATGGGTGGGATAGGGTCCACGATAGGACAGACTGCACACGGTCTGTGGAAGGAGATTGAATGTGTGGGATAGGTTCCATGATAGGACAGACTGCACACGGTCTGTGGAAGGAGATTGAATGGGTGGGATCGGGTCCATGATAGGACAGACTGCACACGGTCTGTGGAAGGAGATTGAATGGGTGGGATAGGGTCCATGATAGGACAGACTGTACACCGTCTGTGGAAGAAGATTGAATGGGTAGGATAGGGTCCATGATAGGACAGACTGCACACGGTCTGTGGAAGGAGATTGAATGGGTGGGATAGGGTCCATGACAGGACAGACTGCACACGGTCTGTGGAAGGAGATTGAATGGGTGGGAGAGGGTCCATGATAGGACAGACTGCACACAGTCTGTGGAAGGAGGTTGAATGGGTGGGATAGGGTCCATGATAGGACAGAATGTACACGGTCCGTGGAAGGAGATTGCATGGGTGGGATAGGGTCCATGATAGCACAGACTGTACACAGTTTGTGGAAGGAGATTGAATGGGTGGGATAGGGTCCATGATAGGACAGACTGCACACGGTCTGTGGTGGGAGATTGAATGGGTGGGATAGGGTCCATGATAGTACAGACTGTACACGGTCCATGGAAGGAGATTGAATGAGTGGGATAGGGTCCATGACAGGACAGACTGCACAAAGTCTGTGGAAGGAGATTGAATGGGTGGGATAGGGTCCATGATAGGACAGACTGCACACGGTCTGAGGAAGGAGATTGAATGGGTAGGATAGGGACCATGATACGACAGACTGCACACGGTCTGTGGAAGGAGATTGAATGGGTAGGATAGGGTCCATGATAGGACAGACTGCACACGGTCTGTGGAAGGAGATTGAATGGGTAGGATAGGGTCCATGATAGGACAGACTGCACACGGTCTGTGGAAGGAGATTGAATGGGTGGGATTACGTCTATGATAGGACAGACTGCACACGGTCTGTGGAAGGAGATTGAATGGGTAGGATAGGGTCCATGATAGGACAGACTGTACACGGTCTGTGGAAGGAGATTCAATGGTGGGATAGGGTCCATGGTAGGGCAGACTGTACATTGTCTGTGGAAGGTGATTAAATGGGTGGGATAGGGTGCATGATAGGACAGACTGCACACGGTCTGTAGAAGGAGATTGAATGGGTGGGATAGGGTCCATGATAGGACAGACTGTACACGGTCCGTGGAAGGAGATTGAATGGGTGGGATAGCGTCCATGATAGGACAGACTGCACATGGTCCGTGGAAGGAGATTGAATGGGTAGGATAGGGTCCATGATAGGACAGACTGCACACAGTCTGTGGAAGGAGATTGAACGGGTGGGATAGGGTCCATGATAGGACAGACTGTACACGGCCTGTGGAAGGAGATTGAACGGGTGGGATAGGGTCCATGATAGGACAGACTGTACACCGCCTGTGGAAGAAGATTGAATGGGTAGGATAGGGTCCATGATAGGACAGACTGCACACGGTCTGTGGAAGGAGATTGAATGGGTGGGATAGGGTCCATGACAGGACAGACTGCACACGGTCTGTGGAAGGAGATTGAATGGGTGGGAGAGGGTCCATGATAGGACAGACTGCACACAGTCTGTGGAAGGAGGTTGAATGGGTGGTATAGGGTCCATGATAGGACAGAATGTACACGGTCCGTGGAAGGAGATTGCATGGGTGGGATAGGGTCCATGATAGCACAGACTGTACACAGTTTGTGGAAGGAGATTGAATGGGTGGGATAGGGTCCATGATAGGACAGACTGCACACGGTCTGTGGTGGGAGATTGAATGGGTGGGATAGGGTCCATGATAGTACAGACTGTACACGGTCCATGGAAGGAGATTGAATGAGTGGGATAGGGTCCATGACAGGACAGACTGCACAAAGTCTGTGGAAGGAGATTGAATGGGTGGGATAGGGTCCATGATAGGACAGACTGCACACGGTCTGAGGAAGGAGATTGAATGGGTAGGATAGGGACCATGATACGACAGACTGCACACGGTCTGTGGAAGGAGATTGAATGGGTAGGATAGGGTCCATGATAGGACAGACTGCACACGGTCTGTGGAAGGAGATTGAATGGGTAGGATAGGGTCCATGATAGGACAGACTGCACACGGTCTGTGGAAGGAGATTGAATGGGTGGGATTACGTCTATGATAGGACAGACTGCACACGGTCTGTGGAAGGAGATTGAATGGGTAGGATAGGGTCCATGATAGGACAGACTGTACACGGTCTGTGGAAGGAGATTGAATGGGTGGGATAGGGTCCATGGTAGGGCAGACTGTACACTGTCTGTGGAAGGTGATTAAATGGGTGGGATAGGGTGCGTGATAGGACAGACTGCACACGGTCTGTGGAAGGAGATTGAATGGGTGGGATAGGGTCCATGATAGGACAGACTGTACACGGTCCGTGGAAGGAGATTGAATGGGTGGGATAGCGTCCATGATAGGACAGACTGCACATGGTCCGTGGAAGGAGATTGAATGGGTAGGATAGGGTCCATGATAGGACAGACTGCACAGAGTCTGTGGAAGGAGATTGAACGGGTGGGATAGGGTCCATGATAGGACAGACTGTACACGGCCTGTGGAAGGAGATTGAACGGGTGGGATAGGGTCCATGATAGGACAGACTGTACACGGTCCGTGGAAGGAGATTGAATGGGTAGGATAGGGTCCATGATAGGACAGACTGTACACAGTCTGTGGGAGGAGATTGAACAGGTGGGATAGGGTCCATGATAGGACAGACTGTACACGGTCCATGGAAGGAGATTGAATGGGTAGGATAGAGTCCATGATAGGACAGACTGTACACGGTCTGTGGAAGGAGATTGAATGGGTGGGATAGGGCCCATGTTAGGACAGACTGTACACGGTCCGTGGAAGGAGATTGAATGAGTGGGATAGGGTCCATGATAGGACAGACTGTACAAGGTCTGTGGAAGGAGATTGAATGGGTAGGATAGGGTCCATGATAGGACAGACTGTACGCGGTCCGTGGAAGGAGATTGAATGGGTAGGATAGGGTCCATGATAGGACAGACTGCACACGGTCTGTGGAAGGAGATTGAATGGGTGGGATAGGGTCCATGATAGGACAGACTGTACACGGTCCGTGGAAGGAGATTGAATGGGTGGGATAGGGTCCATGATAGGACAGATTGTACACAGTCTGTGGAAGGAGATTGAATGGGTGGGATAGGGTCCATGATAGGACAGACTGCACATGGTCTGTGGAAGGAGATTGAATGGGTGGGATAGGGTCCATGATAGGACAGACTGTACATGGTCCATGGAAGGAGACTGAATGAGTGGGATACGGTCCATGATAGGACAGACTGCACACAGTCTGTGGAAGGAGATTGAATGGGTGGGATAGGGTCCATGATAGGACAGACTGCACACGGTCTGTGGAAGGAGATTGAATGGGTAGGACAGGGTCCATGATAGGACAGACTGCACACGGTCTGTGGAAGGAGATTGAATGGGTGGAATAGGGTCCATCATAGGACAGACTGTACACGGTCCGTGGAAGGAGATTGAATGGGTGGGATAGGGTCCATCATAGGACAAACTGTACACGGTCCGTGGAAGGAGATTGAATGGGTGGGATAGGGTCCATGATAGGACACACTGTACACGGCCTGTGGAAGGAGATTGAATGGGTGGGATAGGGTCCATGATAGGACAGACTGCACACAGTCTGTGGAAGGAGATTGAATGGGTGGGATAGGTTTTATGATAGGACAGACTGCACACAGTCTGTGGAAGGAGATAAAATGGGTGGGATAGGTTCCATGATAGGACAGACTGCACACGGTCTGTGGAAGGAGATTGAATGGGTGGCATAGGGTCCATGATAGGACAGACTGCACATGGTCTGTGGAAGGAGATTGAATGGGTGGGATAGGGTCCATGATAGGACAGACTGCACACGGTCTGTGGAAGGAGATTGAATGGGTGGGATAGGGTCCATGATAGGACAGACTGCACACGGTCTGTGGAAGGAGATTGAATGGTTGGGATAGGGTCCATGATAGGACAGACTGTACACGGTCCGTGGAAGGAGATTGAATGGGTGGGATAGGGTCCATGATAGGACAGATTGCACACAGTCTGTGGAAGGAGATTGAATGGGTGGGATAGGGTCCATGATAGGACAGACTGCACACGGTCCGTGGAAGGAGATTGAATGGGTGGGATAGGGTCCATGATAGGACAGACTGCACACAGTCTGTGGAAGGAGATTGAATGGGTGGGATAGGGTCCATGATAGGACAGACTGCACACAGTCTGTGGAAGGAGATTGAATGGGTGGGATAGGGTCCATGATAGGACAGACTGTACACAGTCTGTGGAAGGAGATTGAATGGGTGGGATAGGGTCCATGATAGGACAGACTGCACACGGTCTGTGGAAGGAGATTGAATGGGTAGGATAGGGTCCATGATAGGACAGACTGTACACGGTCCGTGGAAGTAGATTGAATGAGTGGGATTGGGTCCATGATAGGACAGACTGTACGCGGTCCGTGGAAGGAGATTGAATGGGTAGGATAGGGTCCATGATAGGACAGACTGCACACGGTCTGTGGAAGGAGATTGAATGGGTGGGATAGGGTCCATGATAGGACAGACTGCACACGGTCTGTGGAAGGAGGTTGAATGGGTGGGATAGCGTCCATGATAGGACAGACTGCACACAGTCTGTGGAAGGAGATTGAATGGGTGGGATAGGGTCCATGATAGGACAGACTGTACACGGTCTGTGGAAGGAGATTGAATGGGTGGGATAGGGTCCATGAAAGGACAGACTGTACACAGTCTGTGGAAGGAGATTGAATGGGTGGGATAGGGTCCATGATAGGACAGACTGCACACGGACTGTGGAAGGAGATTGAATGGGTGGGATAGGGTCCATGATAGGACAGACTGCACACGGTCTGTGCAAGGAGATTGAATGTGTGGGATAGGGTCCATGATAGGACAGACTGCACACGGTCTGTGGAAGGAGATTGAATGGGTGGGATAGGGTCCATGATAGGACAGACTGCACACAGTCTGTGGAAGGAGATTGAATGGGTGTGATAGGGTCCATGATAGGACAGACATCACACAGTCTGTGGCAGGAGATTGAATGGGTGGGATAGGGTCCATGATAGGACAGACTGTACACGGTCCGTGGAAGCAGATTGAATGGGTGGGATAGCGTTCATGATAGGACAGACTGTACACAGTCTGTGGAAGGAGATTGAATGGGTGGGATAGGGTCCATGATAGGACAGACTGCACACAGTCTGTGGAAGGAGATTGAATGGGTGGGATAGGGTCCATGATAGGACAGACTGTACACAGTCTCTGGAAGGAGATTGACTGGGTGGGATAGGGTCCATGATAAGACAGACTGCACACGGTCTGTGGAAGGAGATTGAATGGGTAGGATAGGGTCCATGATAGGACAGACTGCACACAGTCTGTGGAAGGAGATTGAACAGGTGGGATAGGGTCCATGATAGGACAGACTGTACACGGCCTGTGGAAGGAGATTGAACGGGTGGGATAGGGTCCATGATAGGACAGACTGTACACGGTCCGTGGAATGAGATTGAATGGGTAGGATAGGGTCCATGATAGGACAGACTGTACACAGTCTGTGGGAGGAGATTGAACAGGTGGGATAGGGTCCATGATAGGACAGACTGTACACGGTCCATGGAAGGAGATTGAATGGGTAGGATAGAGTCCATGATAGGACAGACTGTACACGGTCTGTGGAAGGAGATTGAATGGGTGGGATAGGGCCCATGTTAGGACAGACTGTACACGGTCCGTGGAAGGAGATTGAATGAGTGGGATAGGGTCCATGATAGGACAGACTGTACAAGGTCTGTGGAAGGAGATTGAATGGGTAGGATAGGGTCCATGATAGGACAGACTGTACGCGGTCCGTGGAAGGAGATTGAATGGGTAGGATAGGGTCCATGATAGGACAGACTGCACACGGTCTGTGGAAGGAGATTGAATGGGTGGGATAGGGTCCATGATAGGACAGACTGCACACGGTCCGTGGAAGGAGATTGAATGGGTGGGATAGGGTCCATGATAGGACAGACTGCACACAGTCTGTGGAAGGAGATTGAATGGGTGGGATAGGGTCCATGATAGGACAGACTGCACACAGTCTGTGGAAGGAGATTGAATGGGTGGGATAGGGTCCATGATAGGACAGACTGTACACAGTCTGTGGAAGGAGATTGAATGGGTGGGATAGGGTCCATGATAGGACAGACTGCACACGGTCTGTGGAAGGAGATTGAATGGGTAGGATAGGGTCCATGATAGGACAGACTGTACACGGTCCGTGGAAGTAGATTGAATGAGTGGGATTGGGTCCATGATAGGACAGACTGTACGCGGTCCGTGGAAGGAGATTGAATGGGTAGGATAGGGTCCATGATAGGACAGACTGCACACGGTCTGTGGAAGGAGATTGAATGGGTGGGATAGGGTCCATGATAGGACAGACTGCACACGGTCTGTGGAAGGAGGTTGAATGGGTGGGATAGCGTCCATGATAGGACAGACTGCACACAGTCTGTGGAAGGAGATTGAATGGGTGGGATAGGGTCCATGATAGGACAGACTGTACACGGTCTGTGGAAGGAGATTGAATGGGTGGGATAGGGTCCATGAAAGGACAGACTGTACACAGTCTGTGGAAGGAGATTGAATGGGTGGGATAGGGTCCATGATAGGACAGACTGCACACGGACTGTGGAAGGAGATTGAATGGGTGGGATAGGGTCCATGATAGGACAGACTGCACACGGTCTGTGCAAGGAGATTGAATGTGTGGGATAGGGTCCATGATAGGACAGACTGCACACGGTCTGTGGAAGGAGATTGAATGGGTGGGATAGGGTCCATGATAGGACAGACTGCACACAGTCTGTGGAAGGAGATTGAATGGGTGTGATAGGGTCCATGATAGGACAGACATCACACAGTCTGTGGCAGGAGATTGAATGGGTGGGATAGGGTCCATGATAGGACAGACTGTACACGGTCCGTGGAAGCAGATTGAATGGGTGGGATAGCGTTCATGATAGGACAGACTGTACACAGTCTGTGGAAGGAGATTGAATGGGTGGGATAGGGTCCATGATAGGACAGACTGCACACAGTCTGTGGAAGGAGATTGAATGGGTGGGATAGGGTCCATGATAGGACAGACTGTACACAGTCTCTGGAAGGAGATTGACTGGGTGGGATAGGGTCCATGATAAGACAGACTGCACACGGTCTGTGGAAGGAGATTGAATGGGTAGGATAGGGTCCATGATAGGACAGACTGCACACAGTCTGTGGAAGGAGATTGAACAGGTGGGATAGGGTCCATGATAGGACAGACTGTACACGGCCTGTGGAAGGAGATTGAACGGGTGGGATAGGGTCCATGATAGGACAGACTGTACACGGTCCGTGGAATGAGATTGAATGGGTAGGATAGGGTCCATGATAGGACAGACTGTACACAGTCTGTGGGAGGAGATTGAACAGGTGGGATAGGGTCCATGATAGGACAGACTGTACACGGTCCATGGAAGGAGATTGAATGGGTAGGATAGAGTCCATGATAGGACAGACTGTACACGGTCTGTGGAAGGAGATTGAATGGGTGGGATAGGGCCCATGTTAGGACAGACTGTACACGGTCCGTGGAAGGAGATTGAATGAGTGGGATAGGGTCCATGATAGGACAGACTGTACAAGGTCTGTGGAAGGAGATTGAATGGGTAGGATAGGGTCCATGATAGGACAGACTGTACGCGGTCCGTGGAAGGAGATTGAATGGGTAGGATAGGGTCCATGATAGGACAGACTGCACACGGTCTGTGGAAGGAGATTGAATGGGTGGGATAGGGTCCATGATAGGACAGACTGTACACGGTCCGTGGAAGGAGATTGAATGGGTGGGATAGGGTCCATGATAGGACAGACTGTACACAGTCTATGGAAGGAGATTGAATGGGTGGGATAGGGTCCATGATAGGACAGACTGCACACGGTCTGTGGAAGGAGATTGAATGGGTGGGATAGTGTCCATGATAGGACAGACTGTACATGGTCCATGGAAGGAGACTGAATGAGTGGGATACGGTCCATGATAGGACAGACTGCACACAGTCTGTGGAAGGAGATTGAATGGGTGGGATAGGGTCCATGATAGGACAGACTGCACACGGTCTGTGGAAGGAGATTGAATGGGTAGGACAGGGTCCATGATAGGACAGACTGCACACGGTCTGTGGAAGGAGATTGAATGGGTAGGATAGGGTCCATGATAGGACAGACTGTACACGGTCTGTGGAAGGAGATTGAATGGGTGGGATAGGGTCCATCATAGGACAGACTGCACACGGTCCGTGGAAGGAGATTGAATGGGTGGGATAGGGTCCATGATAGGACACACTGTACACGGCCTGTGGAAGGAGATTGAATGGGTGGGATTGGGTCCATGATAGGACAGACTGCACACAGTCTGTGGAATGAGATTGAATGGGTGGGATAGGGTCCATGATAGGACAGACTGCACACAGTCTGTGGAAGGAGATTGAATGGGTGGGATAGGTTTTATGATAGGAGAGACTGCACACAGTCTGTGGAAGGAGATTGAATGGGTGGGGCATGGTCCATGATAGGACAGACTGCACACGGTCTGTGGAAGGAGATTGAATGGGTGGGATAGGGTCCATGATAGGACAGACTGTAGACGGTCTGTGGAAGGACATTGAACGGGTGGGATAGGGTCCATGATAGGACAGGATGTACACGGTCCGTGGAAGGTGATTGAATGGGTAGGATAGGGTCCATGATAGGACAGACTGTTCACGGTCCATGGAAGGAGATTGAATGGGTGGGATAGGGTCCATGATAGGACAGACTGCACATGGTCCATGGAAGGAGATTGAATGGGTGGGGTAGGGTTTATGATAGGACAGACTGCACACAGTCTGTGGAAGGAGATTGAATGGGTGGGATAGGGTTTATGATAGGACAGACCGTACACAGTCTGTAGAAGGAGATTAAATGGGTGGGATAGGGTCCATGATAGGACAGACTGCACACGGTCTGTGGAAGGAGATTGAATGCGTGGGATAGGGTCCATGATAGGACAGACTGCACACGGTCTGTGGAAGGAGATTGAATGGGTGGGATAGGGTTTATGATAGGACAGACTGCACACGGTCTGTGGAAGGAGATTGAATGGGTGGGATAGGGTTTATGATAGGACAGACTGCACACAGTCTGTGGAAGGAGATTGAATGGGTGGGATCGGGTCCATGATAGAACAGACTGCACACGGTCTGTGGAAGGAGATTGAATGGGTGGAATAGGGTCCATGATAGGACAGGCTGCACACGGTCTGTGGAAGGAGATTGAATGGGTGGGATAGGGTCCATGATAGGAAAGACTGCACACAGTCTGTGGAAGGAGATTGAATGGGTGGGATAGGGTCCATGATAGGACAGACTGTACATGACCGTGGAAGGAGATTGAATGGGTAGGATAGGGTCCATGATACGACAGACTGTACACGGTCTGTGGAAGGAGACTGAATGAGTCGGATAGGGTCCATAATAGGACAGACTGTACACGGTCCGTGGAAGGAGATTGAATGAGTGGGATAGGGTCCATGATAGGACAGACTGTACACGGTCTGTGGAAGGAGATTGAACGAGTAGGGTAGGGTCCATGATAGGACAGACTTTACACGGTCCGTGGAAGGAGATTGAATGGGTAGGATAGGGTCCATGATAGGACAGACTGCACACGGTCTGTGGAAGGAGATTGAATGGGTGGCATAGGGTCCATGTTAGGACAGACTGCACATGGTCTGTGGAAGGAGATTGAATAGGTGGGATAGGGTCCATGATAGGACAGACTGCACACGGTCTGTGGAAGGAGATTGAATGGGTGGGATATGGTCCATGATAGGACAGACTGCACACGGTCTGTGGAAGGAGATTGAATGGTTGGGATAGGGTCCATGATAGGACAGACTGCACACAGTCTGTGGAAAGAGATTGAATGGGAAGGATAGGGTCCATGATAGGACAGACTGCACACGGTCCGTGGAAGGAGATTGAATGGGTGGGATAGGGTCCATGATAGGACAGATTGCACACAGTCTGTGGAAGGAGATTGAATGGGTGGGATAGGGTCCATGATAGGACAGACTGTACACGGTCCGTGGAAGGAGATTGAATAAGTGGGATAGGGTCCATGAGAGGACAGACTGTACACGGTCTGTGGAAGGAGATTGAATGGGTGGGATAGGGTCCATGATAGGACAGACTGTACACGGTCTGTGGAAGGAGATTGAATGGGTGGGATAGGGTCCATGATAGGACACACTGTACACGGTCTGTGGAAGGAGATTGAATGGGTGGGATAGGGTCCATGATAGGACAGACTGTACACGGTCCGTGGAAGGAGATTGAATGGGTGGGATAGGGTCCATGATAGGACAGACTGCACACGGTCCGTGGAAGGAGATTGAATGGGTAGGATAGGGTCCATGATAGGACAGACTGCACACAGTCTGTGGAAGGAGATTGAATGGGTGGGCTAGGGTCCATGATAGGACAGACTGCACACGGTCTGTGGAAGGAGATTGAATGGGTGGGATAGGGTCCATGATAGGGCAGACTGCACATGGTCTGTGGAAGGAGATTGAATGGGTGGGATAGGGTCCATGATAGGACAGACTGCACACAGTCTGTGGAAGGAGATTGAATGGGTGGGATAGGGTCCATGATAGGGCAGACTGCACACAGTCTGTGGAAGGAGATTAAATGGGTGGGATAGGGTCCATGATAGGACAGACTGCACACAGTCTGTGGAAGGAGATTGAATGGGTGGGATAAGGTCCATAATAGGACAGACTGTACACGGTCCGTGGAAGGAGATTAAATGAGTGGGACAGGGTCCATGATAGGACAGACTGTACACGGTCTGTGGAAGGAGATTGAATGTGTAGGATAGGGTCCATGATAGAAAATACTGTACACGGTCCGTGGAAGGAGATTGAATGGGTAGGATAGGGTCCATGATAGGACAGACTGCACACGGTCTGTGGAAGGAGATTGAATGGATGGGATAGGGTCCATGATAGGACAGACTGCACACGGTTTGTGGAAGGAGATTGAATGGGTGGGATAGGGTCCATGATACGACAGACTGCACACAATCTGTGGAAGGAGATTGAATGGGTGGGATAGGGTCCATGATAGGACAGACTGCACACGGTCTGTGGAAGGAGATTGAATGGGTGGGATAGGGTCCATGATACGACAGACTGCACACAATCTGTGGAAGGAGATTGAATAGGTGCGATATGGTCCATGATAGGACAGACTGCACACGGTCTGTGGAAGGAGATTGAATGGGTGGGATAGGGTCCATGATAGGACAGACTGCACACGGTTCGTGGAAGGAGATTGAATGGGTGGGATAGGGTTTATGATAGGACAGACTGCACACAGTCTGTGGAAGGTGATTAAATGGGTGGGATAGGGTCCATGATAGGACAGACTGCACACGGTCGGTGGAAGGAGATTGAATGGGTGGAATAAGGTTCATGATAGGACAGACTGCACACGGTCTGTGGAAGGAGATTGAATGGGTGGGATAGGGTCCATGATAGGACAGACTGCACACAGTCTGTGGAAGGAGATTAAATGGGTGGGATAGGGTCCATGATAGGACAGACTGTACACGGTCCGTGGAAGGAGATTGAATAAGTGGGAAAGGGTCCATGATAGGACAGACTGTACACGGTCTGTGGAAGGAGATTAAATGGGTGGGATAGGGTCCATCATAGGACAGACTTTACACGGTCTGTGGAAGGAGATTGAATGGGTGGGATAGGGTCCATGATAGGACAGACTGTACACGGTCTGTGGAAGGAGATTGAATGGGTGGGAAAGGGTCCATGATAGGACAGACTGTACACGGTCTGTGGAAGGAGATTAAATGGGTGGGATAGGGTCCATCATAGGACAGACTTTACACGGTCTGTGGAAGGAGATTGAATGGGTGGGATAGGGTCCATGATAGGACAGACTGTACACGGTCTGTAGATGGAGATTGAATGGTGGGATATGGTCCATGATAGGACAGACTGTACACGCTCCGTGGAAGGAGATTGCATGGGTGGGATAGGGCCCATGATAGGACAGACTGCACACGGTCTGTGGAAGGAGATTGAATGGGTGGGAAAGGGTCCATGATAGGACAGACTGCACACAGTCTGTGGAAGGAGGTTGAATGGGTGGGATAGGGTCCATGATAGGACAGACTGCACAAGGTCGGTGGAAGGAGATTGAATGGGTGGAATAGGGTTCATGATAGGACAGACTGCACACGGTCTGTGGAAGGAGATTGAATGGGTGGGATAGGGTCCATGATAGGACAGACTGCACACAGTCTGTGGAAGGAGATTAAATGGGTGGGATAGGGTCCATGATAGGACAGACTGTACACGGTCCGTGGAAGGAGATTGAATAAGTGGGATAGGGTCCATGATAGGACAGACTGTACACGGTCTGTGGAAGGAGATTGAATGGGTGGGATAGGGTCCATGATAGGACAGACTGTACACGGTCTGTGGAAGGAGATTGAATGGGTGGGATGGGGTCCATGAAAGGACAGACTCTACACGGTCTGTGGAAGGAGATTGAATGGGTTGGATAGGGTTCATGATAGGACAAACTACACACAGTCTGTGGAAGGAGATTAAATGGGTGGGATAGGGTCCATGATAGGACAGACTGTACACGGTCCGTGGAAGGAGATTGAATGAGTGGGATAGGGTCCATGATAGGACAGACTGTACACAGTCTGTGGAAGGAGATTGAATGGGTGGGATAGGGTCCATGATAGGACAGACTGTACACGGTCTGTGGAAGGAGATTGAATGGCTGGGATAGGGTCCATGATAGGACAGACTGTACACAGTCTGTGGAAGGAGATTGAATGGGTGGGATAGGGTCCATGATAGGACAGACTGCACACGGTCTGTGGAAGGAGATTGAATGGGTGGGATAGGGTCCATGATAGGACAGACTGCACACAGTCTGTGGAAGGAGATTGAATGGGTGGGATAGGATCCATGATAGGACAGACTGCACACAGTCTGTGGAAGGAGATTGAATGGGTGGGATAGGGTCCATGATAGGACAGACTGTACACGGTCTGTGGAAGGACATTGAACGGGTGGGATAGGGTCCATGATAGGACAGGATGTACACGGTCCGTGGAAGGTGATTGAATGGGTAGGATAGGGTCCATGATAGGACAGACTGTACACGGTCCGTGGAAGGAGATTGAATGGGTGGAATAGGGTCCATGATAGGACAGACTGCACATGGTCCGTGGAAGGAGATTGAATGGGTGGGATAGGGTTTATGATAGGACAGACTGCACACAGTCTGTGGAAGGAGATTGAATGGGTGGGATAGGGTTTATGATAGGACAGACCGTACACGGTCTGTAGAAGGAGATTAAATGGGTCGGATAGGGTCCATGATAGGACAGACTGCACACGGTCTGTGGAAGGAGATTGAATGGGTGGGATAGGGTCCATGATAGGACAGATTGCACACAGTCTGTGGAAGGAGATTGAATGGGTGGGATAGGGTTTATGATAGGACAGACTGCACACAGTCTGTGGAAGGAGATTGAATGGGTGGGATAGGGTCCATCATAGGACAGACTGTACACGGTCCGTGGAAGGAGATTGAATGGGTGGGATAGGGTCCATGATAGGACAGACTGTACGCGGTCCGTGGAAGGAGATTGAATGGGTTGGATAGGGTCCATGATAGGACAGACTGCACACGGTCTGTGGAAGGAGATTGAATGGGTGGGATAGGGTCCATGATAGGACAGACTGCACACGGTCTGTGGAAGGAGATTGAATGGGTGGGATAGCGTCCATGATAGGACAGACTGCACACAGTCTGTGGAAGGAGATTGAATGGGTGGGATAGGATCCATGATAGGACAGACTGTACACGGTCTGTGGAAGGAGATTGAATGGGTGGGATAGGGTCCATGATAGGACAGACTGTACACAGTCTGTGGAAGGAGATTGAATGGGTGGGATAGGGTCCATGATAGGACAGACTGCACACGGTCTGTGGAAGGAGATTGAATGGGTGGGATAGGGTCCATGATAGGACAGACTGCACACGGTCTGTGCAAGGAGATTGAATGTGTGGGATAGGGTCCATGATAGGACAGACTGCACACGGTCTGTGGAAGGAGATTGAATGGGTGGGATAGGGTCCATGATAGGACAGACTGCACACAGTCTGTGGAAGGAGATTGAATGGGTGTGATAGGGTCCATGATAGGACAGACTGCACACAGTCTGTGGCAGGAGATTGAATGGGTGGGATAGGGTCCATGATAGGACAGACTGTACACGGTCCGTGGAAGCAGATTGAATGGGTGGGATATCGTTCATGATAGGACAGACTGTACACAGTCTGTGGAAGGAGATTGAATGGGTGGGATAGGGTCCATGATAGGACAGACTGCACACAGTCTGTGGAAGGAGATTGAATGGGTGGGATAGGGTCCATGATAGGACAGACTGTACACAGTCTCTGGAAGGAGATTGACTGCGTGGGATAGGGTCCATGATAGGACAGACTGCACACGGTCTGTGGAAGGAGATTGAATGGGTGGGATAGGGTCCATGATAGGACAGACTGCACACAGTCTGTGGAAGGAGATTGAACGGGTGGGATAGGGTCCATGATAGGACAGACTGTACACGGCCTGTGGAAGGAGATTGAACGGGTGGGATAGGGTCCATGATAGGACAGAATGTACACGGTCCGTGGAAGGAGATTGAATGGGTAGGATAGGGTCCATGATAGGACAGACTGTACACAGTCTGTGGGAGGAGATTGAACAGGTGGGATCGGGTCCATGATAGGACAGACTGTACACGGTCCATGGAAGGAGATTGAATGGGTGGGATAGAGTCCATGATAGGACAGACTGTACACGGTCTGTGGAAGGAGATTGAATGGGTGGGATAGGGCCCATGTTAGGACAGACTGTACACGGTCCGTGGAAGGAGATTGAATGAGTGGGATAGGGTCCATGATAGGACAGACTGTACAAGGTCTGTGGAAGGAGATTGAATGGGTAGGATAGGGTCCATGATAGGACAGACTGTACGCGGTCCGTGGAAGGAGATTGAATGGGTGGGATAGGGTCCATGATAGGACAGACTGTACACGGTCCGTGGAAGGAGATTGAATGGGTGGGATAGGGTCCATGATAGGACAGACTGTACACAGTCTGTGGAAGGAGATTGAATGGGTGGGATAGGGTCCATGATAGGACAGACTGCACACGGTCTGTGGAAGCAGATTGAATGGGTGGGATAGTGTCCATGATAGGACAGACTGCACATGGTCCATGGAAGGAGACTGAATGAGTGGGATACGGTCCATGATAGGACAGACTGCACACAGTCTCTGGAAGGAGATTGAATGGGTGGGATAGGGTCCATGATAGGACAGACTGCACACGGTCTGTTGGAAGGAGATTGAATGGGTAGGACAGGGTCCATGATAGGACAGACTGCACACGGTCTGTGGAAGGAGATTGAATGGGTAGGATAGGGTCCATGATAGGACAGACTGTACACGGTCTGTGGAAGGAGATTGAATGGGTGGGATAGGGTCCATCATAGGACAGACTGTACACGGTCCGTGGAAGGAGATTGAATGGGTGGGATAGGGTCCATGATAGGACACACTGTACACGGCCTGTGGAAGGAGATTGAATGGGTGGGATAGGGTCCATGATAGGACAGACTGCACACAGTCTGTGGAATGAGATTGAATGGGTGGGATAGGGTCCATGATAGGACAGACTGCACACAGTCTGTGGAAGGAGATTAAATGGGTGGGATAGGTTCCATGATAGGACAGACTGCACACAGTCTGTGGAAGGAGATTGAATGGGTGGGGTATGGTCCATGATAGGACAGACTGCACACGGTCTGTGGAAGGAGATTGAATGGGTGGGATAGGGTCCATGATAGGACAGACTGTAGACGGTCTGTGGAAGGACATTGAACGGGTGGGATAGGGTCCATGATAGGACAGGATGTACACAGTCCGTGGAAGGTGATTGAATGGGTAGGATAGGGTCCATGATAGGACAGACTTTTCACGGTCCATGGAAGGAGATTGTATGGGTGGGATAGGGTCCATGATAGGACAGACTGCACACAGTCTGTAGAAGGAGATTAAATGGGTGGGATAGGGTCCATGATAGGACAGACTGCACACGGTCTGTGGAAGGAGATTGAATGGGTTGGATAGGGTTTATGATAGGACAGACTGCACACAGTCTGTGGAAGGAGATTGAATGGGTGGGATAGGGTCCATGATAGAACAGACTGCACACGGTCTGTGGAAGGAGATTGAATGGGTGGGATAGGGTCCATGATAGGAAAGACTGCACACAGTCTGTGGAAGGAGATTGAATGGGTGGGATAGGGTCCATGATAGGACAGACTGTACATGACCGTGGAAGGAGATTGAATGGGTAGGATAGGGTCCATGATAGGACAGACTGTACACGGTCTGTGGAAGGAGACTGAATGAGTCGGATAGGGTCCATAATAGGACAGACTGTACACGGTCCGTTGAAGGAGATTGAATGAGTGGGATAGGGTCCATGATAGGACAGACTGTACACGGTCTGTGGAAGGAGATTGAACGAGTAGGGTAGGGTCCATGATAGGACAGACTTTACACGGTCCGTGGAAGGAGATTGAATGGGTAGGATAGGGTCCATGATAGGACAGACTGCACACGGTCTGTGGAAGGAGATTGAATGGGTGGGATATGGTCCATGATAGGACAGACTGCACACAGTCTGTGGAAGGAGATTGAATGGTTGGGATAGGGTCCATGATAGGACAGACTGCACACAGTCTGTGGAAAGAGATTGAATGGGTGGGATAGGGTCCATGATAGGACAGACTGCACACGGTCTGTGGAAGGAGATTGAATGGGTGGGATAGGGTTTATGATAGGACAGACTGCACACAGTCTGTGGAAGGAGATTGAATGGGTGGGATAGGGTTTATGATAGGACAGACCGTACATGGTCTGTAGAAGGAGATTAAATGGGTCGGATAGGGTCCATGATAGGACAGACTGCACACGGTCTGTGGAAGGAGATTGAATGGGTGGGATAGGGTCCATGATAGGACAGACTGTACACAGTCTGTGGAAGGAGATTGAATGGGTGGGATAGGGTCAATGATAGGACAGACTGCACACGGTCTGTGGAAGGAGATTGAATGGGTGGGATAGGGTCCATGATAGGACAGAATGCACACGGTCTGTGCAAGGAGATTGAATGTGTGGGATAGGGTCCATGATAGGACAGACTGCACACGGTCTGTGGAAGGAGATTGAATGGGTGGGATAGGGTCCATGATAGGACAGACTGCACACAGTCTGTGGAAGGAGATTGAATGGGTGTGATAGGGTCCATGATAGGACAGACTGCACACAGTCTGTGGCAGGAGATTGAATGGGTGGTATAGGGTCCATGATAGGACAGACTGTACACGGTCCGTGGAAGCAGATTGAATGGTTGGGATATCGTTCATGATAGGACAGACTGTACACAGTCTGTGGAAGGAGATTGAATGGGTGGGATAGGGTCCATCATAGGACAGACTGTACACGGTCCGTGGAAGGAGATTGAATGGGTGGGATAGGTTCCATGATAGGACACACTGTACACGGCCTGTGGAAGGAGATTGAATGGGTGGGATAGGGTCCATGATAGGACAGACTGCACACAGTCTGTGGAATGAGATTGAATGGGTGGGATAGGGTCCATGATAGGACAGACTGCACACAGTCTGTGGAAGGAGATTGAATGGGTGGGATAGGTTTTATGATAGGACAGACTGCACACAGTCTGTGGAAGGAGATTAAATGGGTGGGATAGGTTCCATGATAGGACAGACTGCACACGGTCTGTGGAAGGAGATTGAATGGGTGGGATAGGGTCCATGATAGGACAGACTGTAGACGGTCTGTGGAAGGACATTGAACGGGTGGGATAGGGTCCATGAAAGGACAGGATGTACACGGTCCGTGGAAGGTGATTGAATGGGTAGGATAGGGTCCATGATAGGACAGACTGTTCACGGTCCATGGAAGGAGATTGAATGGGTGGGATAGGGTCCATGATAGGACAGACTGCACATGGTCCGTGGAAGGAGATTGAATGGGTGGGGTAGGGTTTATGATAGGACAGACTGCACACAGTCTGTGGAAGGAGATTGAATGGGTGGGATAGGGTTTATGATAGGACAGACCGTACAGAGTCTGTAGAAGGAGATTAAATGGGTGGGATAGGGTCCATGATAGGACAGACTGCACACGGTCTGTGGAAGGAGATTCAATGGGTGGGATAGGGTTTATGATAGGACAGACTGCACACAGTCTGTGGAAGGAGATTGAATGGGTGGGATAGGGTCCATGATAGAACAGACTGCACACGGTCTGTGGAAGGAGATTGAATGGGTGGAATACGGTCCATGATAGGACAGACTGCACACGGTCTGTGGAAGGAGATTGAATGGGTGGGATAGGGTCCATGATAGGAAAGACTGCACACAGTCTGTGGAAGCAGATTGAATGGGTGGGATAGTGTCCATGATAGGACAGACTGCACATGGTCCATGGAAGGAGACTGAATGAGTGGGATACGGTCAATGATAGGACAGACTGCACACAGTCTCTGGAAGGAGATTGAATGGGTGGGATAGGGTCCATGATAGGACAGACTGCACACGGTCTGTTGGAAGGAGATTGAATGGGTAGGACAGGGTCCATGATAGGACAGACTGCACACGGTCTGTGGAAGGAGATTGAATGGGTAGGATAGGGTCCATGATAGGACAGACTGTACACGGTCTGTGGAAGGAGATTGAATGGGTGGGATAGGGTCCATCATAGGACAGACTGTACACGGTCCGTGGAAGGAGATTGAATGGGTGGGATAGGGTCCATGATAGGACACACTGTACACGGCCTGTGGAAGGAGATTGAATGGGTGGGATAGGGTCCATGATAGGACAGACTGCACACAGTCTGTGGAATGAGATTGAATGGGTGGGATAGGGTCCATGATAGGACAGACTGCACACAGTCTGTGGAAGGAGATTAAATGGGTGGGATAGGTTCCATGATAGGACAGACTGCACACAGTCTGTGGAAGGAGATTGAATGGGTGGGGTATGGTCCATGATAGGACAGACTGCACACGGTCTGTGGAAGGAGATTGAATGGGTGGGATAGGGTCCATGATAGGACAGACTGTAGACGGTCTGTGGAAGGACATTGAACGGGTGGGATAGGGTCCATGATAGGACAGGATGTACACAGTCCGTGGAAGGTGATTGAATGGGTAGGATAGGGTCCATGATAGGACAGACTTTTCACGGTCCATGGAAGGAGATTGTATGGGTGGGATAGGGTCCATGATAGGACAGACTGCACACAGTCTGTAGAAGGAGATTAAATGGGTGGGATAGGGTCCATGATAGGACAGACTGCACACGGTCTGTGGAAGGAGATTGAATGGGTTGGATAGGGTTTATGATAGGACAGACTGCACACAGTCTGTGGAAGGAGATTGAATGGGTGGGATAGGGTCCATGATAGAACAGACTGCACACGGTCTGTGGAAGGAGATTGAATGGGTGGGATAGGGTCCATGATAGGAAAGACTGCACACAGTCTGTGGAAGGAGATTGAATGGGTGGGATAGGGTCCATGATAGGACAGACTGTACATGACCGTGGAAGGAGATTGAATGGGTAGGATAGGGTCCATGATAGGACAGACTGTACACGGTCTGTGGAAGGAGACTGAATGAGTCGGATAGGGTCCATAATAGGACAGACTGTACACGGTCCGTGGAAGGAGATTGAATGAGTGGGATAGGGTCCATGATAGGACAGACTGTACACGGTCTGTGGAAGGAGATTGAACGAGTAGGGTAGGGTCCATGATAGGACAGACTTTACACGGTCCGTGGAAGGAGATTGAATGGGTAGGATAGGGTCCATGATAGGACAGACTGCACACGGTCTGTGGAAGGAGATTGAATGGGTGGGATATGGTCCATGATAGGACAGACTGCACACAGTCTGTGGAAGGAGATTGAATGGTTGGGATAGGGTCCATGATAGGACAGACTGCACACAGTCTGTGGAAAGAGATTGAATGGGTGGGATAGGGTCCATGATAGGACAGACTGCACACGGTCCGTGGAAGGAGATTGAATGGGTGGGATAGGGTCCATGATAGGACAGATTGCACACAGTCTGTGGAAGGAGATTGAATGGGTGGGATAGGGTCCATGATAGGACACACTGTACACGGTCTGTGGAAGGAGATTGAATGGGTGGGATAGGGTTTATGATAGGACAGACTGCACACAGTCTGTGGAAGGAGATTGAATGGGTGGGATAGGGTTTATGATAGGACAGACCGTACATGGTCTGTAGAAGGAGATTAAATGGGTCGGATAGGGTCCATGATAGGACAGACTGCACACGGTCTGTGGAAGGAGATTGAATGGGTGGGATAGGGTCCATGATAGGACAGACTGTACACAGTCTGTGGAAGGAGATTGAATGGGTGGGATAGGGTCCATGATAGGACAGACTGCACACGGTCTGTGGAAGGAGATTGAATGGGTGGGATAGGGTCCATGATAGGACAGAATGCACACGGTCTGTGCAAGGAGATTGAATGTGTGGGATAGGGTCCATGATAGGACAGACTGCACACGGTCTGTGGAAGGAGATTGAATGGGTGGGATAGGGTCCATGATAGGACAGACTGCACACAGTCTGTGGAAGGAGATTGAATGGGTGTGATAGGGTCCATGATAGGACAGACTGCACACAGTCTGTGGCAGGAGATTGAATGGGTGGTATAGGGTCCATGATAGGACAGACTGTACACGGTCCGTGGAAGCAGATTGAATGGTTGGGATATCGTTCATGATAGGACAGACTGTACACAGTCTGTGGAAGGAGATTGAATGGGTGGGATAGGGTCCATCATAGGACAGACTGTACACGGTCCGTGGAAGGAGATTGAATGGGTGGGATAGGTTCCATGATAGGACACACTGTACACGGCCTGTGGAAGGAGATTGAATGGGTGGGATAGGGTCCATGATAGGACAGACTGCACACAGTCTGTGGAATGAGATTGAATGGGTGGGATAGGGTCCATGATAGGACAGACTGCACACAGTCTGTGGAAGGAGATTGAATGGGTGGGATAGGTTTTATGATAGGACAGACTGCACACAGTCTGTGGAAGGAGATTAAATGGGTGGGATAGGTTCCATGATAGGACAGACTGCACACGGTCTGTGGAAGGAGATTGAATGGGTGGGATAGGGTCCATGATAGGACAGACTGTAGACGGTCTGTGGAAGGACATTGAACGGGTGGGATAGGGTCCATGAAAGGACAGGATGTACACGGTCCGTGGAAGGTGATTGAATGGGTAGGATAGGGTCCATGATAGGACAGACTGTTCACGGTCCATGGAAGGAGATTGAATGGGTGGGATAGGGTCCATGATAGGACAGACTGCACATGGTCCGTGGAAGGAGATTGAATGGGTGGGGTAGGGTTTATGATAGGACAGACTGCACACAGTCTGTGGAAGGAGATTGAATGGGTGGGATAGGGTCCATGATAGGACAGACTGTACATGACCGTGGAAGGAGATTGAATGGGTAGGATAGGGTCCATGATAGGACAGACTGTACACGGTCTGTGGAAGGAGACTGAATGAGTCGGATAGGGTCCATAATAGGACAGACTGTACACGGTCCGTGGAAGGAGATTGAATGAGTGGGATAGGGTCCATGATAGGACAGACTGTACACGGTCTGTGGAAGGAGATTGAACGAGTAGGGTAGGGTCCATGATAGGACAGACTTTACACGGTCCGTGGAAGGAGATTGAATTGGTAGGATAGGGTCCATGATAGGACAGACTGCACACGGTCTGTGGAAGGACATTGAACGGGTGGGATAGGGTCCATGAAAGGACAGGATGTACACGGTCCGTGGAAGGTGATTGAATGGGTAGGATAGGGTCCATGATAGGACAGACTGTTCACGGTCCATGGAAGGAGATTGAATGGGTGGGATAGGGTCCATGATAGGACAGACTGCACATGGTCCGTGGAAGGAGATTGAATGGGTGGGGTAGGGTTTATGATAGGACAGACTGCACACAGTCTGTGGAAGGAGATTGAATGGGTGGGATAGGGTCCATGATAGAACAGACTGCACACGGTCTGTGGAAGGAGATTGAATGGGTGGAATAGGGTTTATGATAGGACAGACCGTACACAGTCTGTAGAAGGAGATTAAATGGGTGGGATAGGGTCCATGATAGGACAGACTGCACACGGTCTGTGGAAGGAGATTGAATGGGTGGGATAGGGTTTATGATAGGACAGACTGCACACAGTCTGTGGAAGGAGATTGAATGGGTGGGATAGGGTCCATGATAGAACAGACTGCACACGGTCTGTGGAAGGAGATTGAATGGGTGGGATAGGGTCCATGATAGGAAAGACTGCACACAGTCTGTGGAAGGAGATTGAATGGGTGGGATAGGGTCCATGATAGGACAGACTGTACATGACCGTGGAAGGAGATTGAATGGGTAGGATAGGGTCCATGATAGGACAGACTGTACACGGTCTGTTGAAGGAGACTGAATGAGTCGGATAGGGTCCATAATAGGACAGACTGTACACGGTCCGTGGAAGGAGATTGAATGAGTGGGATAGGGTCCATGATAGGACAGACTGTACACGGTCTGTGAAAGGAGATTGAACGAGTAGGGTAGGGTCCATGATAGGACAGACTTTACACGGTCCATGGAAGGAGATTGAATTGGTAGGATAGGGTCCATGATAGGACAGACTGCACACGGTCTGTGGAAGGAGATTGAATGGGTGGCATAGGGTCCATGTTAGGACAGACTGCACATGGTCTGTGGAAGGAGATTGAATAGGTGGGATAGGGTCCATGATAGGACAGACTGCACACGGTCTGTGGAAGGAGATTGAATGGGTGGGATATGGTCCATGATAGGACAGACTGCACACGGTCTGTGGAAGGAGATTGAATGGTTGGGATAGGGTCCATGATAGGACAGACTGCACACAGTCTGTGGAAAGAGATTGAATGGGTGGGATAGGGTCCATGATAGGACAGACTGCACACGGTCCGTGGAAGGAGATTGAATGGGTGGGATAGGGTCCATGATAGGACAGATTGCACACAGTCTGTGGAAGGAGATTGAATGGGTGGGATAGGGTCCATGATAGGACAGACTGCACACAGTCTGTGGAAGGAGATTGAATGGGTGGGATAGGGTCCATGAAAGGACAGACTGTACACGGTCCGTGGAAGGAGATTGAATAAGTGGGATAGGGTCCATGAGAGGACAGACTGTACACGGTCTGTGGAAGGAGATTGAATGGGTGGGATAGGGTCCATGATAGGACAGACTGTACATGGTCTGTGGAAGGAGATTGAATGGGTGGGATAGGGTCCATGATAGGACACACTGTACACGGTCTGTGGAAGGAGATTGAATGGGTGGGATAGGGTCCATGATAGGACAGACTGTACACGGTCCGTGGAAGGAGATTGAATGGGTGGGATAGGTTCCATGATAGGACAGACTGCACACGGTCCGTGGAAGGAGATTGAATAGGTAGGATAGGGTCCATGATAGGACAGACTGCACACAGTCTGTGGAAGGAGATTGAATGGGTGGGCTAGGGCCCATGATAGGACAGACTGCACACGGTCTGTGGAAGGAGATGGAATGGGTGGGATAGGGTCCATGATAGGACAGACTGCACACGGTCTGTGGAAGGAGATTGAATGGGTGGGATAGGGTCCATGATAGGGCAGACTGCACATGGTCTGTGGAAGGAGATTGAATGGGTGGGATAGGGTCCATGATAGGACAGACTGCACACAGTCTGTGGAAGGAGATTGAATGGGTGGGATAGGGTCCATGATAGGACAGACTGCACACAGTCTGTGGAAGGAGATTGAATGGGTGGGATAGGTTTTATGATAGGACAGACTGCACACAGTCTGTGGAAGGAGATTAAATGGGTGGGATAGGGTCCATGATAGGACAGACTGCACACAGTCTGTGGAAGGAGATTAAATGGGTGGGATAGGGTCCATGATAGGACAGACTGCACACAGTCTGTGGAAGGAGATTGAATGGGTGGGATAGGGTCCATGATAGGACAGACTGTACACGGTCCGTGGAAGGAGATTAAATGAGTGGGACAGGGTCCATGATAGGACAGACTGTACACGGTCTGTGGAAGGAGATTGAATGTGTAGGATAGGGTCCATGATACAAAATACTGTACACGGTCCGTGGAAGGAGATTGAATGGGTAGGATAGGGTCCATGATAGGACAGACTGCACACGGTCTGTGGAAGGAGATTGAATGGATGGGATAGGGTCCATGATAGGACAGACTGCACACGGTTTGTGGAAGGAGATTGAATGGGTGGGATAGGGTCCATGATACGACAGACTGCACACAATCTGTGGAAGGAGATTGAATGGGTGGGATAGGGTCCATGATAGGACAGACTGTACACAGTCTGTGGAAGGAGATTGAATAGGTGCGATAGGGTCCATGATAGGACAGACTGCACACGGTCTGTGGAAGGAGATTGAATGGGTGGGATAGGGTCCATGATAGGACAGACTGCACACGGTTCGTGGAAGGAGATTGAATGGGTGGGAAAGGGTTTATGATAGGACAGACTGCACACAGTCTGTGGAAGGTTATTAAATGGGTGGGATAGGGTGCATGATAGGACAGACTGCACACGGTCTGTGGAAGGAGATTGAATGGGTGGGATAGGCTCCATGATAGGACAGACTGCACACGGTCCGTGGAAGGCGATTGAATGGGTGGGATAGGGTCCATGATAGGACAGACTGCACACGGTCGGTGGAAGGAGATTGAATGGGTGGAATAAGGTTCATGATAGGACAGACTGCTCACGGTCTGTGGAAGGAGATTGAATGGGTGGGATAGGGTCCATGATAGGACAGACTGCACACAGTCTGTGGAAGGAGATTAAATGGGTGGGATAGGGTCCATGATAGGACAGACTGTACACGGTCCGTGGAAGGAGATTGAATAAGTGGGATAGGGTCCATGATAGGACAGACTGTACACGGTCTGTGGAAGGAGATTAAATGGGTGGGATAGGGTCCATCATAGGACAGACTTTACACGGTCTGTGGAAGGAGATTGAATGGGTGGGATAGGGTCCAAGATAGGACAGACTGTACACGCTCCGTGGAAGGAGATTGCATGGGTGGGATAGGGCCCATGATAGGACAGACTGCACACGGTCTGTGGAAGGAGATTGAATGGGTGGGAAAGGGTCCATGATTGGACAGACTGCACACAGTCTGTGGAAGGAGGTTGAATGGGTGGGATAGGGTCCATGATAGGACAGACTGCACACGGTCGGTGGAAGGAGATTGAATGGGTGGAATAGGGTTCATGATAGGACAGACTGCACACGGTCTGTGGAAGCAGATTGAATGGGTGGGATAGGGTCCATGATAGGACAGACTGCACACAGTCTGTGGAAGGAGATTAAATGGGTGGGATAGGGTCCATGATAGGACAGACTGTACACGGTCCGTGGAAGGAGATTGAATAAGTGGGATAGGGTCCATGATAGGACAGACTGTACATGGTCTGTGGAAGGAGATTGAATGGGTGGGATAGGGTCCATGATAGGACAGACTGTACACGGTCTGTGGAAGGAGATTGAATGGGTGGGATGGGGTCCATGATAGGACAGACTCTACACGTTCTGTGGAAGGAGATTGAATGGGTTGGATAGGGTTCATGATAGGACAAACTACACACAGTCTGTGGAAGGAGATTAAATGGGTGGGATAGGGTCCATGATAGGACAGACTGTACACGGTCCGTGGAAGGAGATTGAATGAGTGGGATAGGGTCCATGATAGGACAGACTGTACACAGTCTGTGGAAGGAGATTGAATGGGTGGGATAGGGTCCATGATAGGACAGACTGTACACGGTCTGTGGAAGGAGATTGAATGGCTGGGATAGGGTCCATGATAGGACAGACTGTACACAGTCTGTGGAAGGAGATTGAATGGGTGAGATAGGGTCCATGATAGGACAGACTGCACACGGTCTGTGGAAGGAGATTGAATGGGTGGGATAGGGTCCGTGATAGGACAGACTGCACACAGTCTGTGGAAGGAGATTGAATGGGTGGGATAGGATCCATGATAGGACAGACTGCACACAGTCTGTGGAAGGAGATTGAATGGGTGGGATAGGGTCCATGATAGGACAGACTGTACACGGTCTGTGGAAGGACATTGAACGGGTGGGATAGGGTCCATGATAGGACAGGATGTACACGGTCCGTGGAAGGTGATTGAATGGGTAGGATAGGGTCCATGATAGGACAGACTGTACACGGTCCGTGGAAGGAGATTGAATGGGTGGGATAGCGTCCATGATAGGACAGACTGCACATAGTCCGTGGAAGGAGATTGAATGGGTGGGATAGGGTTTATGATAGGACAGACTGCACACAGTCTGTGGAAGGAGATTGAATGGGTGGGATAGGGTCCATGATAGGACAGACTGCACATGGTCTGTGGAAGGAGATTGAATGGGTGGAATAGGGTCCATGATAGGACAGACTGCACACGGTCTGTGGAAGGAGATTGAATGGGTGGGATAGGGTCCATGATAGGACAGACTGCACACAGTCTGTGGAAGGAGATTGAATGGGTGGGATAGGGTCCATGATAGGACAGACTGTACATGACCGTGGAAGGAGATTGAATGGGTAGGATAGGGTCCATGATAGGACTGACTGTACACGGTCTGTGGAAGGAGACTGAATGAGTCGGATAGGGTCCATGATAGGACAGACTGCACACAGTCAGTGGAAGGAGATTGAATGGGTGGGATAGGGTTTATGATAGGACAGACTGCACACAGTCTGTGGAAGGAGATTGAATGGGTGGGATAGGGTCCATGATAGGACAGACTGCACACAGTCTGTGGAAGGAGATTGAATGGGTGGGATAGGGTTTATGATAGGACAGACTGCACACAGTCTGTGGAAGGAGATTAAATGGGTGGGATAGGGTCCATGATAGGAAAGACTGCACACAGTCTTTGGAAGGAGATTAAATGGGTGGGATAGGGTCCATGATAGGACAGACTGCACACAGTCTGTGGAAGGAGATTGAATGGGGGGGATAGGGTCCATGATTGGACAGACTGTACACGGTCCGTGGAAGGAGATTGAATGAGTGGGATAGGGTCCATGATAGGACAGACTGTACACGGTCTGTGAAAGGAGATTGAATGGGTAGGATAGGGTCCATGATAGAACAGACTGTACACGGTCCGTGGAATGAGATTGAATGGGTAGGATAGGGTCCATGATAGGACAGACTGCACACGGTCTGTGGAAGGAGATTGAATGGGTGGGATAGGGTCCATGATAGGACAGACTGCACACGGTCTGTGGAAGGAGATTGAATGGGTGGGATAGGGTCCATGATAGGACAGACTGCACACGGTCTGTGGAAGCAGATTGAATGGGTGGGATAGGGTCCATGATAGGACAGACTGCACACGGTCTGTGGAAGGAGATTGAATGGGTGGGATAGGGTCCATGATAGGGCAGACTGCACATGGTCTGTGGAAGGAGATTGAATGGGTGGGATAGGTTTTATGATAGGACAGACTGCACACGGTCTGTGGAAGGTGATTGAATGGGTGGGATAGGGTCCATGATACGACAGACTGCACACAGTCTGTGGAAGGAGATTGAATGGGTGGGATAGGGTCCATGATAGGACAGACTGTACACGGTCTGTGGAAGGAGATTGAATGGGTGGGATAGGGGCCATGATAGGACAGACTGTACACGGTCCGTGGAAGGAGATTGAATGGTTGGGATAGGGTCCATGATAGGACAGACTGCACACGGTTCGTGGAAGGAGATTGAATGGGTGGGATAGGGTTTATGATAGGACAGACTGCACACAGTCTGTGGAAGGTGATTAAATGGGTGGGATAGGGTGCATGATAGGACAGACTGCACACGGTCTGTGGAAGGAGATTGAATGGGTGGGATAGGCTCCATGATAGGACAGACTGCACACGGTCCGTGGAAGGCGATTGAATGGGTGGGATAGGGTCCATGATAGGACAGACTGCACACGTTCGCTGGAAGGAGATTGAATGGGTGGAATAACGTTCATGATAGGACAGACTGCACACGGTCTGTGGAAGGAGATTGAATGGGTGGGATAGGGTCCATGATAGGACAGACTGCACACAGTCTGTGGAAGGAGATTAAATGGGTGGGATAGGGTCCATGATAGGACAGACTGTACACGGTCCATGGAAGGAGATTGAATAAGTGGGATAGGGTCCATGATAGGACAGACTGTACACGGTCTGTGGAAGGAGATTAAATGGGTGGGATAGGGTCCATCATAGGACAGACTTTGCACGGTCTGTGGAAGGAGATTGAATTGGTGGGATAGGGTCCATGATAGGACAGACTGTACACGGTCTGTGGAAGGAGATTGAATGGGTGGGATAGGGTCCATGATAGGACAGACTGTACACGGTCTTTAGATGGAGATTGAATGGTGGGATATGGTCCATGATAGGACAGACTGGACACGGTCCGTGGAAGGAGATTGCATGGGTGGGATAGGGCCCATGATAGGACAGACTGCACACGGTCTGTGGAAGGAGATTGAATGGGTGGGATAGGGTCCATGATAGGACAGACTGCACACAGTCTGTGGAAGGAGGTTGAATGGGTGGGATAGGGTCCATGATAGGACAGACTGCACACGGTCGGTGGAAGGAGATTGAATGGGTGGAATAGGGTTCATGATAGGATAGACTGCACACGGTCTGTGGAAGGAGATTGAATGGGTGGGATAGGGTCCATGATAGGACAGACTGCACACAGTCTGTGGAAGGAAATTAAATGGGTGGGATAGGGTCCATGATAGGACAGACTGTACACGGTCCGTGGAAGGAGATTGAATAAGTGGGATAGGGTCCATGACAGGACAGACTGTACACGGTCTGTGGAAGGAGATTGAATGGGTGGGATTGGGTCCATGATAGGACAGACTGTACACGGTCTGTGGAAGGAGATTGAATGGGTGGGATAGGGTCCATGATAGGACAGACTCTACACGGTCTGTGGAAGGAGATTGAATGGGTGGGATAGGGTCCATGGTAGGACAGACTGTACACGGTCCGTGGAAGGAGATTGAATGGGTGGGATAGGGTCCATGATAGGACAGACTGCACACGGTCCATGGAAGGAGATTGAATGGGTAGGATAGGGTCCATGATAGGACAGACTGCACACTCTCTGTGGAATGAGATTGAATGGGTGGGATAGGGTCCCTGATAGAACAGACTGCACACGGTCTGTGGAAGGAGATTGAATAAGTGGGATAGGGTCCATGATAGGACAGACTGTACACGGTCTGTGGAAGGAGCTTGAATGGGTGGGATAGGGTCCATGATAGGACAGACTGCACACGGTCTGTGGAAGGAGATTAAATGGGTGGGATAGGGTCCATCATAGGACAGACTTTACACGGTCTGTGGAAGGAGATTGAATGGGTGGGATAGGGTCCATGATAGGACAGACTGTACACAGTCTGTGGAAGGAGATTGAAAGGGTGGGATAGGGTCCATGATAGGACAGACTGCACACGGTCTGTGGAAGGAGATTGAATGGGTGGGATAGGGTCCATGATAGGACAGACTGCACACAGTCTGTGGAAGGAGATTGAATGGGTGGGATAGGATCCATGATAGGACAGACTGCACACAGTCTGTGGAAGGAGATTGAATGGGTGGGATAGGGTCCATGATAGGACAGACTGTACACGGTCTGTGGAAGGACATTGAACAGGTGGGATAGGGTCCATGATAGGACAGGATGTACACGGTCCGTGGAAGGTGATTGAATGGGTAGGATAGGGTCCATGATAGGACAGACTGTACACGGTCCGTGGAAGGAGATTGAATGGGTGGGTTAGGGTCCATGATAGGACAGACTGCACATGGTCCGTGGAAGGAGATTGAATGGGTTGGATAGGGTTTATGGTAGGACAGACTGCACACAGTCTGTGGAAGGAGATTGAATGGGTGGGATAGGGTTTATGATAGGACAGACCGTACACGGTCTGTAGAAGGAGATTAAATGGGTGGGATAGTGTCCATGATAGGACAGACTGCACACAGTCTGTGGAAGGAGATTGAATGGGTGGGATAGGGTTTATGATAGGACAGACTGCACACAGTCTGTGGAAGGAGATTGAATGGGTGGGATAGGGTCCATGATAGGACAGACTGCACACGGTCTGTGGAAGGAGATTGAATGGGTGGAATAGGGTCCATGATAGGACAGACTGCACACGGTCTGTGGAAGGAGATTGAATGGGTGGGATAGGGTCCATGATAGGACAGACTGTACATGACCGTGGAAGGAGATTGAATGGGTTGGATAGGGTCCATGATAGGACAGACTGTACACGGTCTGTGGAAGGAGACTGAATGAGTCGGATAGGGTCCATGATAGGACAGACTGCACACAGTCTGTGGAAGGAGATTGAATGGGTGGGATAGGGTTTATGATAGGACAGACTGCACACAGTCTGTGGAAGGAGATTGAATGGGTGGGATAGGGTCCATGATAGGACAGACTGCACACAGTCTGTGGAAGGAGATTGAATGGGTGGGATAGGGTTTATGATAGGACAGACTGCACACAGTCTGTGGAAGGTGATTAAATGGGTGGGATAGGGTGCATGATAGGACAGACTGCACACGGTCTGTGGAAGGAGATTGAATGGGTGGGATAGGCTCCATGATAGGACAGACTGCACACGGTCCGTGGAAGGTGATTGAATGGGTGGGATAGGGTCCATGATAGGACAGACTGCACACGGTCGCTGGAAGGAGATTGAATGGGTGGAATAAGGTTCATGATAGGACAGACTGCACACGGTCTGTGGAAGGAGATTGAATGGGTGGGATAGGGTCCATGATAGGACAGACTGTACACGGTCTGTGGAAGGAGATTAAATGGGTGGGATAGGGTCCATCATAGGACAGACTTCACACGGTCTGTGGAAGGAGATTGAATGGGTGGGATAGGGTCCATGATAGGACAGACTGTACACGGTCTGTGGAAGGAGATTGAATGGGTGGGATAGGGTCCATGATAGGACAGACTGTACACGGTCTGTAGATGGAGATTGAATGGTGGGATATGGTCCATGATAGGACAGACTGTACACGCTCCGTGGAAGGAGATTGCATGGGTGGGATAGGGCCCATGATAGGACAGACTGCACACGGTCTGTGGAAGGAGATTGAATGGGTGGGAAAGGGTCCATGATAGGACAGACTGTACACGGTCTGTGGAAGGAGATTGAATGGGTGGGATAGGGTCCATGATAGGACAGACTGTACACGGTCTGTGGAAGGAGATTGAATGGGTGGGATGGGGTCCATGATAGGACAGACTCGACACGGTCTGTGGAAGGAGATTGAATGGGTTGGATAGGGTTCATGATAGGACAAACTACACACAGTCTGTGGAAGGAGATTAAATGGGTGGGATAGGGTCCATGATAGGACAGACTGTACACGGTCCGTGCAAGGAGATTGAATGAGTGGGATAGGGTCCATGATAGGACAGACTGTACACAGTCTGTGGAAGGAGATTGAATGGGTGGGATAGGGTCCATGATAGGACAGACTGTACACGGTCTGTGGAAGGAGATTGAATGGCTGGGATAGGGTCCATGATAGGACAGACTGTACACAGTCTGTGGAAGGAGATTGAATGGGTGGGATAGGGTCCATGATAGGACAGACTGCACACGGTCTGTGGAAGGAGATTGAATAGGTGGGATAGGGTCCATGATAGGACAGACTGCACACAGTCTGTGGAAGGAGATTGAATGGGTGGGATAGGATCCATGATAGGACAGACTGCACACAGTCTGTGGAAGGAGATTGAATGGGTGGGATAGGGTCCATGATAGGACAGACTGTACACGGTCTGTGGAAGGACATTGAACGGGTGGGATAGGGTCCATGATAGGACAGGATGTACACGGTCCGTGGAAGGTGATTGAATGGGTAGGATAGGGTCCATGATAGGACAGACTGTACACGGTCCGTGGAAGGAGATTGAATGGGTGGGATAGGGTCCATGATAGGACAGACTGCACATGGTCCGTGGAAGGAGATTGAATGGGTGGGATAGGGTTTATGATAGGACAGACTGCACACAGTCTGTGGAAGGAGATTGAATGGGTGGGATAGGGTCCATGATAGGACAGACTGCACACGGTCTGTGGAAGGAGATTGAATGGGTGGAATAGGGTCCATGATAGGACAGACTGCGCACGGTCTGTGGAAGGAGATTGAATGGGTGGGATAGGGTCCATGATAGGACAGACTGCACACAGTCTGTGGAAGGAGATTGAATGGGTGGGATAGGGTCCATGATAGGACAGACTGTACATGACCGTGGAAGGAGATTGAATGGGTAGGATAGGGTCCATGATAGGACAGACTGCACACAGTCTGTGGAAGGAGATTGAATGGGTGGGATAGGGTCCATGATAGGACAGACTGCACACAGTCTGTGGAAGGAGATTGAATGGGTGGGATAGGGTTTATGATAGGACAGACTGCACACAGTCTGTGGAAGGAGATTAAATGGGTGGGATAGGGTCCATGATAGGAAAGACTGCACACAGTCTTTGGAAGGAGATTAAATGGGTGGGATACGGTCCATGATAGGACAGACTGCACACAGTCTGTGGAAGGAGATTGAATGAGTGGGATAGGGTCCATGATTGGACAGACTGTACACGGTCCGTGGAAGGAGATTGAATGAGTGGGATAGGGTCCATGATAGGACAGACTGTACACGGTCTGTGAAAGGAGATTGAATGGGTAGGATAGGGTCCATGATAGAACAGACTGTACACGGTCCGTGGAAGGAGATTGAATGGGTAGGATAGGGTCCATGATAGGACAGACTGCACACGGTCTGTGGAAGGAGATTGAATGGGTGGGATAAGGTCCATGATAGGACAGACTGCACACGGTCTGTGGAAGGAGATTGAATGGGTGGGATAGGGTCCATGATTGGACAGACTGCACACGGTCTGTGGAAGCAGATTGAATGGGTGGGATAGGGTCCATGATAGGACAGACTGCACACGGTCTGTGGAAGGAGATTGAATGGGTGGGATAGGGTCCATGATAGGGCAGACTGCACATGGTCTGTGGAAGGAGATTGAATGGGTGGGATAGGTTTTATGATAGGACAGACTGTACACAGTCTGTGGAAGGAGATTGAATAGGTGCGATAGGGTCCATGATAGGACAGACTGCACACGGTCTGTGGAAGGAGATTGAATGGGTGGGATAGGGGCCATGATAGGACAGACTGTACACGGTCCGTGGAAGGAGATTGAATGGTTGGGATAGGGTCCATGATAGGACAGACTGCACACGGTTCGTGGAAGGAGATTGAATGGGTGGGATAGGGTTTATGATAGGACAGACTGCACACAGTCTGTGGAAGGTGATTAAATGGGTGGGATAGGGTGCATGATAGGACAGACTGCACACGGTCTGTGGAAGGAGATTGAATGGGTGGGATAGGCTCCATGATAGGACAGACTGCACACGGTCCGTGGAAGGCGATTGAATGGGTGGGATAGGGTCCATGATAGGACAGACTGCACACATTCTGTGGAAGGAGATTAAATGGGTGGGATAGGGTCCATGATAGGACAGACTGTACACGGTCCATGGAAGGAGATTGAATAAGTGGGATCGGGTCCATGATAGGACAGACTGTACACGGTCTGTGGAAGGAGATTAAATGGGTGGGATAGGGTCCATCATAGGACAGACTTTGCACGGTCTGTGGAAGGAGATTGAATGGGTGGGATAGGGTCCATGATAGGACAGACTGTACACGGTCTGTGGAAGGAGATTGAATGGGTGGGATAGGGTCCATGATAGGACAGACTGTACATGGTCTGTAGATGGAGATTGAATGGTGGGATATGGTCCATGATAGGACAGACTGCACACGGTCCGTGGAAGGAGATTGCATGGGTGGGATAGGGCCCATGATAGGACAGACTGCACACGGTCTGTGGAAGGAGATTGAATGGGTGGGATAGGGTCCATGATAGGACAGACTGCACACAGTCTGTGGAAGGAGGTTGAATGGGTGGGATAGGGTCCATGATAGGACAGACTGCACACGGTCGGTGGAAGGAGATTGAATGGGTGGAATAGGGTTCATGATAGGATAGACTGCACACGGTCTGTGGAAGGAGATTGAATGGGTGGGATAGGGTCCATGATAGGACAGACTGCACACAGTCTGTGGAAGGAGATTAAATGGGTGGGATAGGGTCCATGATAGGACAGACTGTACACGGTCCGTGGAAGGAGATTGAATAAGTGGGATAGGGTCCATGACAGGACAGACTGTACACGGTCTGTGGAAGGAGATTGAATGGGTGGGATTGGGTCCATGATAGGACAGACTGTACTCGGTCTGTGGAAGGAGATTGAATGGGTGGGATAGGGTCCATGATAGGACAGACTCTCCACGGTCTGTGGAAGGAGATTGAATGGGTGGGATAGGGTCCATGGTAGGACAGACTGTACACGGTCCGTGGAAGGAGATTGAATGGGTGGGATAGGGTCCATGATAGGACAGACTGCACACGGTCCATGGAAGGAGATTGAATGGGTAGGATAGGGTCCATGATAGGACAGACTGCACACCGTCTGTGGAATGAGATTGAATGGGTGGGATAGGGTCCCTGATAGAACAGACTGCACACGGTCTGTGGAAGGAGATTGAATGGGTGGGATAGGGTCCATGATAGGACAGACTGTACACGGTCTGTGGAAGGAGATTGAATAAGTGGGATAGGGTCCATGATAGGACAGACTGTACACGGTCTGTGGAAGGAGATTGAATGGGTGGGATAGGGTCCATGATAGGACAGACTGCACACAGTCTGTGGAAGGAGATTAAATGGGTGGGATAGGGTCCATGATAGGACAGACTGTACACGGTCCATGGAAGGAGATTGAATAAGTGGGATAGGGTCCATGATAGGACAGACTGTACACGGTCTGTGGAAGGAGATTAAATGGGTGGGATAGGGTCCATCATAGGACAGACTTTACACGGTCTGTGGAAGGAGATTGAATGGGTGGGATAGGGTCCATGATAGGACAGACTGTACACAGTCTGTGGAAGGAGATTGAATGGGTGGGATAGGGTCCATGATAGGACAGACTGCACACGGTCTGTGGAAGGAGATTGAATGGGTTGGATAGGGTTTATGGTAGGACAGACTGCACACAGTCTGTGGAAGGAGATTGAATGGGTGGGATAGGGTTTATGATAGGACAGACCGTACACGGTCTGTAGAAGGAGATTAAATGGGTGGGATAGGGTCCATGATAGGACAGACTGCACACAGTCTGTGGAAGGAGATTGAATGGGTGGGATAGGGTTTATGATAGGACAGACTGCACACAGTCTGTGGAAGGAGATTGAATGGGTGGGATAGGGTCCATGATAGGACAGACTGCACACGGTCTGTGGAAGGAGATTGAATGGGTGGAATAGGGTCCATGATAGGACAGACTGCACACGGTCTGTGGAAGGAGATTGAATGGGTGGGATAGGGTCCATGATAGGACAGACTGTACATGACCGTGGAAGGAGATTGAATGGGTTGGATAGGGTCCATGATAGGACAGACTGTACACGGTCTGTGGAAGGAGACTGAATGAGTCGGATAGGGTCCATGATAGGACAGACTGCACACAGTCTGTGGAAGGAGATTGAATGGGTGGGATAGGGTTTATGATAGGACAGACTGCACACAGTCTGTGGAAGGAGATTGAATGGGTGGGATAGGGTCCATGATAGGACAGACTGCACACAGTCTGTGGAAGGAGATTGAATGGGTGGGATAGGGTTTATGATAGGAAAGACTGCACACAGTCTGTGGAAGGAGATTAAATGTGTGGGATAGGGTCCATGATAGGAAAGACTGCACACAGTCTTTGGAAGGAGATTAAATGGGTGGGATAGGGTCCATGATAGGACAGACTGCACACAGTCTGTGGAAGGAGATTGAATGGGTGGGATAGGGTCCATGATTGGACAGACTGTACACGGTCCGTGGAAGGACATTGAATGAGTGGGATAGGGTCCATGATAGGACAGACTGCACACGGTCTGTGGATGGAGATTGAATGGGTGGGATAGGGTCCATGATAGGACAGACTGCACACGGTCTGTGGAAGGAGATTGAATGGGTGGGATAGGGTCCATGATAGGACAGACTGCACACGGTCCGTGGAAGGCGATTGAATGGGTGGGATAGGGTCCATGATAGGACAGACTGCACACGGTCGGTGGAAGGAGATTGAATGGGTGGAATAACGTTCATGATAGGACAGACTGCACACGGTCTGTGGAAGGAGATTGAATGGGTGGGATAGGGTCCATGATAGGACAGACTGCACACATTCTGTGGAAGGAGATTAAATGGGTGGGATAGGGTCCATGATAGGACAGACTGTACACGGTCCATGGAAGGAGATTGAATAAGTGGGATCGGGTCCATGATAGGACAGACTGTACACGGTCTGTGGAAGGAGATTAAATGGGTGGGATAGGGTCCATGATAGGACAGACTCTACACGGTCTGTGGAAGGAGATTGAATGGGTGGGATAGGGTCCATGATAGGACAGACTGTACACAGTCTGTGGAAGGAGATTGAATGGGTGGGATAGGGTCCATGATAGGACAGACTGTACATGGTCTGTAGATGGAGATTGAATGGTGGGATATGGTCCATGATAGGACAGACTGCACACGGTCCGTGGAAGGAGATTGCATGGGTGGGATAGGGCCCATGATAGGACAGACTGCACACGGTCTGTGGAAGGAGATTGAATGGGTGGGATAGGGTCCATGATAGGACAGACTGCACACAGTCTGTGGAAGGAGGTTGAATGGGTGGGATAGGGTCCATGATAGGACAGACTGCACACGGTCGGTGGAAGGAGATTGAATGGGTGGAATAGGGTTCATGATAGGATAGACTGCACACGGTCTGTGGAAGGAGATTGAATGGGTGGGATTGGGTCCATGATAGGACAGACTGTACTCGGTCTGTGGAAGGAGATTGAATGGGTGGGATAGGGTCCATGATAGGACAGACTCTCCACGGTCTGTGGAAGGAGATTGAATGGGTGGGATAGGGTCCATGGTAGGACAGACTGTACACGGTCCGTGGAAGGAGATTGAATGGGTGGGATAGGGTCCATGATAGGACAGACTGCACACGGTCCATGGAAGGAGATTGAATGGGTAGGATAGGGTCCATGATAGGACAGACTGCACACCGTCTGTGGAATGAGATTGAATGGGTGGGATAGGGTCCCTGATAGAACAGACTGCACACGGTCTGTGGAAGGAGATTGAATGGGTGGGATAGGGTCCATGATAGGACAGACTGTACACGGTCTGTGGAAGGAGATTGAATAAGTGGGATAGGGTCCATGATAGGACAGACTGTACACGGTCTGTGGAAGGAGATTGAATGGGTGGGATAGGGTCCATGATAGGACAGACTGTACATGACCGTGGAAGGAGATTGAATGGGTTGGTTAGGGTCCATGATAGGACAGACTGTACACGGTCTGTGGAAGGAGACTGAATGAGTCGGATAGGGTCCATGATAGGACAGACTGCACACAGTCTGTGGAAGGAGATTGAATGGGTGGGATAGGGTCCATCATAGGACAGACTTTACACGGTCTGTGGAAGGAGATTGAATGGGTGGGATAGGGTCCATGATAGGACAGACTGTACACGGTCCGTGGAAGGAGATTCAATGGGTGGGATCGGGTCCATGATAGGACAGACTGTACACAGTCTGTGGATGGAGATTGAATGGGTGGGATAGGGTCCATGGTAGGACAGACTGTACACTGTCCATGGAAGGAGATTGAATGAGTGGGAAAGGGTCCATGATAGGACAGACTGCACACGGTCTGTGGAAGGAGATTGAATGGGTAGGATAGGATCCATGATAGGACAGACTGTACACGGTCTGTGGATGGAGATTGAATGTGTGGGATTGGGTCCATGATAGGACAGACTGCACACGGTCTGTGGAAGGAGATTGAATGTGTGGGATTGGGTCCATGATAGGACAGACTGCACACGGTCTGTGGAAGGAGATTGAATGTGTAGGGTAGGGTCCATGAAAGACAGACTTTACACGGTCTGTATAAGGAGATTAAATGGGTGGGATAGGGTCCATGATAGAGCAGACTGTACACGGTCTGTGGAAGGAGATTGAATGGGTGGGATAGGGTCCATGATAGGACAGACTGTACACAGTCCGTGGAAGGAGATTGAATGGGTGGGATAGGGTCCATGATAGGACAGACTGCACATGGTTCGTGGAAAGAGATGGAATGGGTGGGATAGGGTTTATGATAGGGCAGACTGCACACAATCTGTGGAAGGAGATTGAATGGGTGTGATAGGGTCCATGATAGGACAGACTGTACACAGACTGTGGAAGGAGATTGAATGGGTGGGATAGCGTCCATGATAGGACAGACTGTACACGGTCTGTGGAAGGAGATTGAATGGGTGGAAAAGGGTTCATGATAGGACAGACTGCACACGGTCTGTGGAAGGAGATTGAATGTGTGGGATTGGGTCCATGATAGGACAGACTGCACACGATCTGTGGAAGGAGATTGAATGGGTGGGAGAGGGTCCATGATAGGACAGACTGTACACGGTCTGTGGAAGGAGATTGAATGGGTGGGATAGGGTCCATGATAGGACAGACTGCACACAGTCTGTGGAAGGAGATTAAATGGGTGGGTTAGGGTCCATGATAGGACAGACTGTACACGGTCCATGGAAGGAGATTGAATAAGTGGGATAGGGTCCATGATAGGACAGACTGTACACGGTCTGTGGAAGGAGATTAAATGGGTGGGATAGGGTCCATCATAGGACAGACTTTACACGGTCTGTGGAAGGAGATTGAATGGGTGGGATAGGGTCCATGATAGGACAGACTGTACACAGTCTGTGGAAGGAGATTGAATGGGTGGGATAGGGTCCATGATGGGACAGACTGCACACGGTCTGTGGAAGGAGATTGAATGGGTTGGATAGGGTTTATGGTAGGACAGACTGCACACAGTCTGTGGAAGGAGATTGAATGGGTGGGATAGGGTTTATGATAGGACAGACCGTACACGGTCTGTAGAAGGAGATTAAATGGGTGGGATAGGGTCCATGATAGGACAGACTGCACACAGTCTGTGGAAGGAGATTGAATGGGTGGGATAGGGTTTATGATAGGACAGACTGCACACAGTCTGTGGAAGGAGATTGAATGGGTGGGATAGGGTCCATGATAGGACAGACTGCACACGGTCTGTGGAAGGAGATTGAATGGGTGGAATAGGGTCCATGATAGGACAGACTGCACACGGTCTGTGGAAGGAGATTGAATGGGTGGGATAGGGTCCATGATAGGACAGACTGTACATGACCGTGGAAGGAGATTGAATGGGTTGGATAGGGTCCATGATAGGACAGACTGTACACGGTCTGTGGAAGGAGACTGAATGAGTCGGATAGGGTCCATGATAGGACAGACTGCACACGGTCTGTGGAAGGAGATTGAATGGGTGTAATAGGGTCCATGATAGGACAGACTGCACACGGTCTGTGGAAGGAGATTGAATGGGTGTGATAGGGTCCATGATAGGACAGACTGCACACGGTCCGTGGAAGGAGATTGAATGGGTGGGATAGGATCCATGATAGGACAGACTGTACACGGTCTGTGGAAGCAGATTAAATGGGTGGGATAGGGTCCATCATAGGACAGACTGTACACAGACTATGGAAGGAGATTGAATGGGTGGGATAGCGTCCATGATAGGACAGACTGTACACGGTCTGTGGAAGGAGATTGAATGGGTGGAATAGGGTTCATGATAGGACAGACTGCACACGGTCTGTGGAAGGAGATTGAATGGGTGGTATAGGGTCCATGATAGGACAGACTGCACACAGTCTGTGGAAGGAGATTGAATGTGTGGGAAAGGGTCCATGATAGGACAGACTGCACACGGTCTGTGGAAGGAGATTGAATGGGTGGAATAGGGTTCATGATAGGACAGACTGCACACGGTCTGTGGAAGGAGATTGAATGGGTGGGATAGGGTCCATGATAGGACAGACTGCACACAGTCTGTGGAAGGAGATTAAATGGGTGGGATAGGGTCCATGATAGGACAGACTGTACACGGTCTGTGGAAGGAGATTGAATGGGTGGGATAGGGTCCATGATAGGACAGACTGTACACGGTCCGTGGAAGGAGATTGAATGGGTGGGATAGGGTCCATGATAGGACAGACTGCACACGGTCCGTGGAAGGAGATTGAATGGGTAGGATAGGGTCCATGATAGGACAGACTGCACACAGTCTGTGGAAGGAGATTGAATGGGTGGGATATGGTCCATGATAGGACAGACTGCACACGGTCTGTGGAAGGAGATTGAATGGGTGGGATAGGGTTCATGATCGGACAAACTGCACACAGTCTGTGGAAGGAGATTAAATGGGTGGGATAGGGTCCATGATAGGACAGACTGTACAAGGTCCGTGGAAGGAGATTGAATGAGTGGGATAGGATCCATGATAGGACAGACTGTACACAGTCTCTGGAAGGAGATTGAATGGGTGGGATAGGGTCCATGATAGGACAGACTGTACACGGTCTGTGGAAGGAGATTGAATGGCTGGGATAGGATCCATGATAGGACAGACTGTACACAGTCTGTGGAAGGAGATTGAATGGGTGGGATAGGGTCCATGATAGGACAGACTGCACACGGTCTGTGGAAGGAGATTGAATGGGTGCGATAGGGTCCATGATAGGACAGACTGCACACGGTCTGTGGAAGGAGATTGAATGGGTGGGATAGGGTCCATGATAGGACAGACTGCACACAGTCTGTGGAAGGAGATTGAATGGGTGGGATAGGATCCATGATAGGACAGACTGCACACAGTCTGTGGAAGCAGATTGAATGGGTGGGATAGGGTCCATAATAGGACAGACTGCACACAGTCTGTGGAAGGAGATTGAATGGGTGGGATAGGGTCCATGACAGGACAGACTGCACACGGTCTGTGGAAGGAGATTGAATGGGTGGGATAGGGTCCATGATAGGGCAGACTGCACACGGTCTGTGGAAGGAGATTGAATGGGTGGGATAGGGTGCATGATTGGACAGACTGCACACAATCTGTGGAAGGAGATTGAATGGGTGGGATAGGGTCCATGATAGGACAGACTGCACACAGTCTGTGGAAGGAGATTAAATGGGTGGGATAGTGTCCATGATAGGGCAGACTGTACACGGTCCGTGGAAGGAGATTGAATGAGTGGGATAGGGTCAATGATTGGACAGACTGTACACAGTCTGTGGAAGGAGATTGAATGGGTGGGATAGGGCCCATGATAGGACAGACTGTACACAGTCTGTGGAAGGAGATTGAATGGCTGGGATAGGGTCCATGATAGGACAGACTGCACACAGTCTGTGGAAGGAGATTAAATGGGTGGGATAGGGTCCATGATAGGACAGGCTGCACACAATCTGTGGAAGGAGAGTGAATGGGTGGGATAGGGTCCATGATAGGACAGACTGTACACGGTCCGTGGAAGGAGATTGAATGAGTGGGATAGGGTCCATGATAGGACAGACTGTACACGGTCTGTGGAAGGAGATTGAATGTGTAGGATAGGGTCCATGATAGAAAATACTGTACACGGTCCGTGGAAGGAGATTGAATGGGTAGGATAGGGTCCATGATAGGACAGACTGCACACGGTCTGTGGAAGGAGATTGAATGGATGGGATCGGGTCCATGATAGGACAGACTGCACACGGTCTGTGGAAGGAGATTGAATGGGTGGGATAGGGTCCATGATACGACAGACTGCACACAGTCTGTGGAAGGAGATTGAATGGGTGGGATAGGGTCCATGATAGGACAGTCTGTACACAGTCTGTGGAAGGAGATTGAATAGGTGCGATAGGGTCCATGATAGGACAGACTGCACACGGTCTGTGGAAGGAGATTGAATGGGTGGGATAGGGGCCATGATAGGACAGACTGTACACGGTCCGTGGAAGGAGATTGAATGGTTGGGATAGGGTCCATGATAGGACAGACTGCACACGGTTCGTGGAAGGAGATTGAATAGGTTGGGATAGGGTTTATGATAGGACAGACTGCACACAGTCTGTGGAAGGTGATTAAATGGGTGGGATAGGGTGCATGATAGGACAGACTGCTCACGGTCTGTGGAAGGAGATTGAATGGGTGGGATAGGCTCCATGATAGGACAGACTGCACACGCTCCGTGGAAGGCGATTGAATGGGTGGGATAGGGTCCATGATAGGACAGACTGCACACGGTCTGTGGAAGGAGATTGAATGGGTGGGATAGGGTCCATGATAGGACAGACTGCACACAGTCTGTGGAAGGAGATTGAATGGGTGGGATAGGGTCGATGATAGGACAGACTGTACACGGTCCGTGGAAGGAGATTGAATGGGTGGGATCGGGTCCATGATAGGACAGACTGTACACAGTCTGTGGATGGAGATTGAATGGGTGGGATAGGGTCCATGGTAGGACAGACTGTACACTGTCCATGGAAGGAGATTGAATGAGTGGGAAAGGGTCCATGATAGGACAGACTGCACACGGTCTGTGGAAGGAGATTGAATGGGTAGGATAGGATCCATGATAGGACAGACTGTACACGGTCTGTGGATGGAGATTGAATGTGTGGGATTGGGTCCATGATAGGACAGACTGCACACGGTCTGTGGAAGGAGATTGAATGTGTGGGATTGGGTCCATGATAGGACAGACTGCACACGGTCTGTGGAAGGAGATTGAATGTGTAGGGTAGGGTCCATGAAAGACAGACTTTACACGGTCTGTATAAGGAGATTAAATGGGTGGGATAGGGTCCATGATAGAGCAGACTGTACACGGTCTGTGGAAGGAGATTGAATGGGTGGGATAGGGTCCATGATAGGACAGACTGTACACAGTCCGTGGAAGGAGATTGAATGGGTGGGATAGGGTCCATGATAGGACAGACTGCACATGGTTCGTGGAAAGAGATGGAATGGGTGGGATAGGGTTTATGATAGGGCAGACTGCACACAATCTGTGGAAGGAGATTGAATGGGTGTGATAGGGTCCATGATAGGACAGACTGTACACAGACTGTGGAAGGAGATTGAATGGGTGGGATAGCGTCCATGATAGGACAGACTGTACACGGTCTGTGGAAGGAGATTGAATGGGTGGAAAAGGGTTCATGATAGGACAGACTGCACACGGTCTGTGGAAGGAGATTGAATGTGTGGGATTGGGTCCATGATAGGACAGACTGCACACAATCTGTGGAAGGAGATTGAATGGGTGGGAGAGGGTCCATGATAGGACAGACTGTACACGGTCTGTGGAAGGAGATTGAATGGGTGTAATAGGGTCCATGATAGGACAGACTGCACACGGTCTGTGGAAGGAGATTGAATGGGTGTGATAGGGTCCATGATAGGACAGACTGCACACGGTCCGTGGAAGGAGATTGAATGGGTGGGATAGGTTCCATGATAGGACAGACTGTACACGGTCTGTGGAAGCAGATTAAATGGGTGGGATAGGGTCCATCATAGGACAGACTGTACACAGACTGTGGAAGGAGATTGAATGGGTGGGATAGCGTCCATGATAGGACAGACTGTACACGGTCTGTGGAAGGAGATTGAATGGGTGGAATAGGGTTCATGATAGGACAGACTGCACACGGTCTGTGGAAGGAGATTGAATGGGTGGTATAGGGTCCATGATAGGACAGACTGCACACAGTCTGTGGAAGGAGATTGAATGTGTGGGAAAGGGTCCATGATAGGACAGACTGCACACGGTCTGTGGAAGGAGATTGAATGGGTGGAATAGGGTTCATGATAGGACAGACTGCACACGGTCTGTGGAAGGAGATTGAATGGGTGGGATAGGGTCCATGATAGGACAGACTGCACACAGTCTGTGGAAGGAGATTAAATGGGTGGGATAGGGTCCATGATAGGACAGACTGTACACGGTCTGTGGAAGGAGATTGAATGGGTGGGATAGGGTCCATGATAGGACAGACTGTACACGGTCCGTGGAAGGAGATTGAATGGGTGGGATAGGGTCCATGATAGGACAGACTGCACACGGTCCGTGGAAGGAGATTGAATGGGTAGGATAGGGTCCATGATAGGACAGACTGCACACAGTCTGTGGAAGGAGATTGAATGGGTGGGATATGGTCCATGATAGGACAGACTGCACACGGTCTGTGGAAGGAGATTGAATGGGTGGGATAGGGTTCATGATCGGACAAACTGCACACAGTCTGTGGAAGGAGATTAAATGGGTGGGATAGGGTCCATGATAGGACAGACTGTACAAGGTCCGTGGAAGGAGATTGAATGAGTGGGATAGGATCCATGATAGGACAGACTGTACACAGTCTCTGGAAGGAGATTGAATGGGTGGGATAGGGTCCATGATAGGACAGACTGTACACGGTCTGTGGAAGGAGATTGAATGGCTGGGATAGGATCCATGATAGGACAGACTGTACACAGTCTGTGGAAGGAGATTGAATGGGTGGGATAGGGTCCATGATAGGACAGACTGCACACGGTCTGTGGAAGGAGATTGAATGGGTGCGATAGGGTCCATGATAGGACAGACTGCACACGGTCTGTGGAAGGAGATTGAATGGGTGGGATAGGGTCCATGATAGGACAGACTGCACACAGTCTGTGGAAGGAGATTGAATGGGTGGGATAGGATCCATGATAGGACAGACTGCACACAGTCTGTGGAAGCAGATTGAATGGGTGGGATAGGGTCCATAATAGGACAGACTGCACACAGTCTGTGGAAGGAGATTGAATGGGTGGGATAGGGTCCATGACAGGACAGACTGCACACGGTCTGTGGAAGGAGATTGAATGGGTGGGATAGGGTCCATGATAGGGCAGACTGCACACGGTCTGTGGAAGGAGATTGAATGGGTGGGATAGGGTGCATGATTGGACAGACTGCACACAATCTGTGGAAGGAGATTGAATGGGTGGGATAGGGTCCATGATAGGACAGACTGCACACAGTCTGTGGAAGGAGATTAAATGGGTGGGATAGTGTCCATGATAGGGCAGACTGTACACGGTCCGTGGAAGGAGATTGAATGAGTGGGATAGGGTCAATGATTGGACAGACTGTACACAGTCTGTGGAAGGAGATTGAATGGGTGGGATAGGGCCCATGATAGGACAGACTGTACACAGTCTGTGGAAGGAGATTGAATGGCTGGGATAGGGTCCATGATAGGACAGACTGCACACAGTCTGTGGAAGGAGATTAAATGGGTGGGATAGGGTCCATGATAGGACAGGCTGCACACAATCTGTGGAAGGAGAGTGAATGGGTGGGATAGGGTCCATGATAGGACAGACTGTACACGGTCCGTGGAAGGAGATTGAATGAGTGGGATAGGGTCCATGATAGGACAGACTGTACACGGTCTGTGGAAGGAGATTGAATGTGTAGGATAGGGTCCATGATAGAAAATACTGTACACGGTCCGTGGAAGAAGATTGAATGGGTAGGATAGGGTCCATGATAGGACAGACTGCACACGGTTCGTGGAAGGAGATTGAATAGGTTGGGATAGGGTTTATGATAGGACAGACTGCACACAGTCTGTGGAAGGTGATTAAATGGGTGGGATAGGGTGCATGATAGGACAGACTGCTCACGGTCTGTGGAAGGAGATTGAATGGGTGGGATAGGCTCCATGATAGGACAGACTGCACACGCTCCGTGGAAGGCGATTGAATGGGTGGGATAGGGTCCATGATAGGACAGACTGCACACGGTCGGTGGAAGGAGATTGAATGGGTGGAATAAGGTTCATGATAGGACAGACTGCACACGGTCTGTGGAAGGAGATTGAATGGGTGGGATAGGGTCCATGATAGGACAGACAACACACAGTCTGTGGAAGGAGATTAAATGGGTGGGATAGGGTCCATGATAGGACAGACTGTACACGGTCCGTGGAAGGAGATTGAATAAGTGGGATAGGATCCATGATAGGACAGACTGCACACAGTCTGTGGAAGGAGATAGAATGGGTGGGATAGGGTCCATAATAGGACAGACTGCACACAGTCTGTGGAAGGAGATTGAATGGGTGGGATAGGGTCCATGATAGGACAGACTGCACACGGTCTGTGGAAGGAGATTGAATGGGTGGGATAGGGTCCATGATAGGGCAGACTGCACACGGTTTGTGGAAGGAGATTGAATGGGTGGGATAGGGTCCATGATAGGACAGACTGCACACAGTCTGTGGAAGGAGATTGAATGGGTGGGATAGGGTCCATGATAGGACAGACTGCACACAGTCTGTGGAAGGAGATTGAATGGGTGGGATAGGGTTTATGATAGTACAGACTGCACACAGTCTGTGGAAGGAGATTAAAGGGGTGGGATAGGGTCCATGATAGGACAGACTGCACACAGTCTGTGGAAGGAGATTGAATGGGTGGGATAGGGTTTATGATAGTACAGACTGCACACAGTCTGTGGAAGGAGATTAAAGGGGTGGGATAGGGTCCATGATAGGACAGACTGCACACAGTCTGTGGAAGGAGATTGAATGGGTGGGATAGGGTCCATGATAGGACAGACTGTACACGGTCCGTGGAAGGAGATTGAATGGGTGGGATAGGGTCCATGGTAGGACAGACTGTACACGGTCCGTGGAAGGAGATTGAATGGGTGAGATAGGGTTTATGATAGGACAGACTGCACACGGTCCGTGGAAGGAGATTGAATGGGTGGGATAGGATCCATGATAGGACAGACTGTACACGGTCTGTGGAAGCAGATTAAATGGGTGGGATAGGGTCCATCATAGGACAGACTGTACACAGACTGTGGAAGGAGATTGAATGGGTGGGATAGCGTCCATGATAGGACAGACTGTACACGGTCTGTGGAAGGAGATTGAATGGGTGGGATAGGGTCCATGATAGGACAGACCGCACACGGTCTGTGGAAGGAGATTGAATGGGTGGGATAGGGTCCATGATATGACAGACTGCACACAGTCTGTGGAAGGAGATTGAATGGGTGGGATAGGGTCCATGATAGGACAGACTGCACACGGTCTGTGGAAGGAGATTGAATGGGTGGAATAGGGTTCATGATAGGACAGACTGCACACGGTCTGTGGAAGGAGATTGAATGGGTGGGATAGGGTCCATGATAGGACAGACTGCACACAGTCTGTGGAAGGAGATTAAATGGGTGGGATAGGGTCCATGATAGGACAGACTGTACACGGTCCGTGGAACGTGATTGAATAAGTGGGATAGGGTCCATGATAGGACAGACTGTAAACGGTCTGTGGAAGGAGATTGAACGGGTGGGATAGGGTCCATGATAGGACAGACTGTACACGGTCTGTGGAAGGAGATTGAATGGGTGGGATAGTGTCCATGATAGGACAGACTGTACACGGTCTGTGGAAGGAGATTGAATGGGTGGGATAGGGTCCATGATAGGACATACTGTACACGGTCCGTGGAAGGACATTGATTAGGTGGGATAGGGTCCATGATAGGACAGATTGCACACGGTCCGTGGAAGGAGATTGAATGGGTAGGATAGGGTCCATGATAGGACAGACTGCACACAGTCTGTGGAAGGAGATTGAATGGGTGGGATAGGGTCCATGATAGGACAGACTGCACACGGTCTGTGGAAGGAGATTGAATGGGTGGGATAGAGGTCATGATAGGACAAACTGCACACAGTCTGTGGAAGGAGATTAAATGGGTGGGATAGGGTCCATGAAAGGACAGACTGTACAAGGTCCGTGGAAGGAGATTGAATGAGTGGGATAGGGTCCATGATAGGACAGACTGTACACAGTCTGCAGAAGGAGATTAAATAGGTGGGATCGGGTCCATGATAGGTCAGACGGCTCACGGTCTCTGGAAGGAGATTGAATGGGTGGGATTGGGTCCATGATAGGACAGACTGCACACAGTCTGTGGAAGGAGATTGAATGGGTGGGATAGGGTTTATGATAGGACAGACTGCACACAGTCTGTGGAAGGAGATTAAATGGGTGGGATAGGGTCCATGATAGGACAGACTGCACACAGTCTGTGGAAGGAGATTGAATGGGTGGGATAGGGTCCATGATAGGACAGACTGTACACGGTCTGTGGAAGGAGATTAAATGGGTGGGATAGGATCCATCATAGGACAGACTGTACACAGTCTGTGGAAGGAGATTGAATGGGTGGGATAGGGTCCATGAAAACACAGACTGTACACGGTCTGTGGAAGGAGATTGAATGGGTGGGGTAGGGTCCATGTTAGGACAGACTGTACACGGCCCGTGGAAGGAGATTGAATGGGTGGGATAGGGTCCATGATAGGACAGACTGTACACGGTCTGGGAACGAGATTGAATGGGTGGGATAGGGTCCATGATAGGACAGACTGTGCACAGTCTGTGGAAGGAGATTAAATGGGTGGGATAGGGTCCATGATAAGACAGACTGTACACGGTCTGTGGAAGGTGATTGAATGGGTGGGATAGGGTCCATGATAGGACAAACTGCACACGGTCTGTGGAAGGAGATTAAATGGGTGGGAGAGGGTCCATGATAGGACAGACTGCACACGGTCTGTGGAAGGAGATTGAATGGGTGTGATAGGGTGCATGATAGGACAGACTGCACACGGTCTGTGGAAGGAGATTGAATGGGTGGGATAGGGTCCATGATAGGACAGACTGCACACGGTCCGTGGAAGGAGATTGAATGGGTGGGATAGGATCCATGATAGGACAGACTGTACACGGTCTGTGGAAGCAGATTAAATGGGTGGGATAGGGTCCATCATAGGACAGACTGTACACAGACTGTGGAAGGAGATTGAATGGGTGGGATAGCGTCCATGATAGGACAGACTGTACACGGTCTGTGGAAGGAGATTGAATGGGTGGAATAGGGTTCATGATAGGACAGACTGCACACGGTCTGTGGAAGGAGATTGAATGGGTGGGATAGGGTCCATGATAGGACAGACTGCACACAGTCTGTGGAAGGAGATTGAATGGGTGGGAAAGGGTCCATGATAGGACAGACTGCACACGGTCTGTGGAAGGAGATTGAATGGGTGAAATAGGGTTCATGATAGGACAGACTGCACACGGTCTGTGGAAGGAGATTGAATGGGTGGGATAGGGTCCATGATAGGACAGACTGTACACGGTCTGTGGAACGAGATTGAATAAGTGGGATAGGGTCCATGATAGGACAGACTGTACACGGTCTGTGGAAGGAGATTGAATGGGTGGGATAGGGTCCATGATAGGACAGACTGTACACGGTCTGTGGAAGGAGATTGAATGAGTGGGGCAGTGTCCATGATAGGACAGACTGTACACGGTCTGTGGAAGGAGATTGAATGGGTGGGATAGGGTCCATGATAGGACAGACTGTACACGGTCCGTGGAAGGAGATTGAATGGTTGGGATAGGGTCCATGATAGGACACACTGCACACGGTCCGTGGAAGGAGATTGAATGGGTAGGATAGGGTCCATGATAGGACAGACTGCACACAGTCTGTGGAAGGAGATTGAATGGGTGGGAAAGGGTCCATGATAGGACAGACTGCACACGGTCTGTGGAAGGAGATTGAATGGGTGGGATAGGGTTCATGATAGGACAAACTGCACACAGTCTGTGGAAGGAGATTAAATGGGTGGGATAGGGTCCATGATAGGACAGACTGTACAAGGTCCGTGGAAGGAGATTGAATGAGTGGGATAGGGTCCATGATAGGACAGACTGTACACAGTCTGTGGAAGGAGATTGAATGGGTGGGATAGGGTCCATGATAGGACAGACTGTACACGGTCTGTGGAAGGAGATTGAATGGCTGGGATAGGATCCATGATAGGACAGACTGTACACAGTCTGTGGAAGTTGATTGAATGGGTGGGATAGGGTCCATGATAGGACAGACTGCACACGGTCTGTGGAAGGAGATTGGATGGGTGGGATAGGGTCCATGATAGGACAGACTGCACACAGTCTGTGGAAGGAGATTGAATGGGTGGGATAGGATCCATGATAGGACAGACTGCACACAGTCTGTGGAAGGAGATTGAATGGGTGGGATAGGTTTTATGATAGGACAGACTGCACACAGTCTGTGGAAGGAGATTGAATGGGTGGGATAGGGTCCATGATAGGACAGACTGCACACGGTCTGTGGAAGGAGATTGAATGGGTGGGATAGGATCCATGATAGGGCAGACTGCACACGGTCTGTGGAAGGAGATTGAATGGGTGGGATAGGGTCCATGATAGGACAGACTGCACACAGTCTGTGGAAGGAGCTTGAATGGGTGGGATCGGGTCCATGATAGGACAGACTGCACACAGTCTGTGGAAGGAGATTGAATGGGTGGGATAGGGTTTATGATAGGACAGACTGCACACAGTCTGTGGAAGGAGATTAAATGGGTGGGATAGGGTCCATGATAGGACAGACTGCACACAATCTGTGGAAGGAGATTAAATGGGTGGGATAGGGTCCATGATAGGACAGACTGCACACAGTCTGTGGAAGGAGATTGAATGGGTGGGATAGGGTTTATGATAGTACAGACTGCACACAGTCTGTGGAAGGAGATTAAAGGGGTGGGATAGGGTCCATGAAAGGACAGACTGCACACAGTCTGTGGAAGGAGATTGAATGGGTGGGATAGGGTCCATGATAGGACAGACAGCACACAGTCTGTGGAAGGAGATTGAATGGGTGGGATAGGGTCCATGATAGGACAGACTGTACACGGTCCGTGGAAAGAGATTGAATGGGTGGGATAGGGTTCATGGTAGGACAGACTGTACACGGTCCGTGGAAGGAGATTGAATGGGTGGGATAGAGTTTATGATAGGACAGACTGCACACGGTCCGTGGAAGGAGATTGAATGGGTGGGATAGGATCCATGATAGGACAGACTGTACACGGTCTGTGGAAGCAGATTAAATGGGTGGGATAGGGTCCATCATAGGACAGACTGTACACAGACTGTTGAAGGAGATTGAATGGGTGGGATAGCGTCCATGATAGGACAGACTGTACACGGTCTGTCGAAGGAGATTGAATGGGTGGAATAGGGTTCATGATAGGACAGACTGCACACAGTCTGTGGAAGGTGATTAAATGGGTGGGATAGGGTCCATGATAGGACAGACTGCACACGGTCTGTGGAAGGAGATTGAATGGGTGGGATAGGGTCCATGATAGGACAGACTGCACACGGTCCGTGGAAGGAGATTGAATGGGTGGGATAGGGTCCATGATAGGACAGACTGCACACGGTCGGTGGAAGGAGATTGAATGGGTGGAATAAGGTTCATGATAGGACAGACTGCACACGGTCTGTGGAAGGAGATTGAATGGGTGGGATAGGGTCCATGATAGGACAGACTGCACACAGTCTGTGGAAGGAGATTAAATGGGTGGGATAGGATTTATGATAGGACAGACTGCACACAGTCTATGGAAGGAGATTAAATGGGTTGGATAGGGTTTATGATAGTACAGACTGCACACAGTCTGTGGAAGGAGATTAAAGGGGTGGGATAGGGTCCATGAAAGGACAGACTGCACACAGTCTGTGGAAGAAGATTGAATGGGTGGGATAGGGTCCATGATAGGACAGACTGCACACAGTCTGTGGAAGGAGATTGAATGGGTGGGATAGGGTCCATGATAGGACAGACTGTACACGGTCCGTGGAAGGAGATTGAATGGGTGGGATAGGGTTCATGGTAGGACAGACTGTACACGGTCCGTGGAAGGAGATTGAATGGGTGGGATAGGGTTTATGATAGGACAGACTGCACACGGTCCGTGGAAGGAGATTGAATGGGTGGGATAGGATCCATGATAGGACAGACTGTACACGGTCTGTGGAAGCAGATTAAATGGGGGGGTTGGGTCCATCATAGGACAGACTGTACACAGACTGTGGAAGGAGATTGAATGGGTGGGATAGCGTCCATGATAGGACAGACTGTACACGGTCTGTGGAAGGAGATTGAATGGGTGGGATAGGGTCCATGATAGGACAGACTGCACACGGTCTGTGGAAGGAGATTGAATGGGTGGGATAGGGTCCATGATAGGACAGACTGCACACAGTCTGTGGAAGGAGATTGAATGGGTGGGATAGGGTCCATGATAGGACAGACTGCACACGGTCTGTGGAAGGAGATTGAATGGGTGGAATAGGGTTCATGATAGGACAGACTGCACACGGTCTGTGGAAGGAGATTGAATGGGTGGGATAGGGTCCATGATAGGACAGACTGCACACAATCTGTGGAAGGAGATTAAATGGGTTGGATAGGGTCCATGATAGGACAGACTGTACACGGTCCGTGGAACGAGATTGAATAAGTGGGATAGGGTCCATGATAGGACAGACTGTACACGGTCTGTGGAAGGAGATTGAATGGGTGGGATAGTGTCCATGATAGGACAGGCTGTACACGGTCTGTGGAAGGAGATTGAATGGGTGGGATAGGGTCCATGATAGGACAGACTGTACACGGTCCGTGGAAGGAGATTGAATGGGTGGGATAGGGTCCATGATAGGACAGACTGCACACGGTCCGTGGAAGGAGATTGAATGGGTAGGATAGGGTCCATGATAGGACAGACTGCACACAGTCTGTGGAAGGAGATTGAATGGGTGGGATAGGGTCCATGATAGGACAGACTGCACACGGTCTGTGGAAGTAGATTGAATGGGTGGGATAGAGTTCATGATAGGACAAACTGCACACAGTCTGTGGAAGGAGATTAAATGGGTGGAATAGGGTCCATGATAGGACAGACTGTACAAGGTCCGTGGAAGGAGATTGAATGAGTGGGATAGGGTCCATGATAGGACAGACTGTACACAGTCTGCAGAAGGAGATTAAATAGGTGGGATCGGGTCCATGATAGGTCAGACTGCACACGGTCTGTGGAAGGAGATTGAATGGGTGGGATAGGGTCCATGATAGGACAGACTGCACACAGTCTGTGGAAGGAGAGTGAATGGGTGGGATAGGGTTTATGATAGGACGGACTGCACACAGTCCGTGGAAGGAGATTGAATGGGTGGGATAGGGTCCATGATAGGACAGACTGTACACGGTCTGTCGAAAGACATTAAATGGTTGGGATAGGGTCCATGATAGGTCAGACTGTACACGGTCCGTTAAAGGAGATTGAATGGGTGGTATAGGGTCCATGATAGGACAGACTGCACACGGTCTGTGGAAGGAGATTAAATGGGTGGGATAGGGTCCATCAGAGGACAGACTGTACACAGTCTGTGGAAGGAGATTGAATGGGTGGGATAGGGTCCATGAAAACACAGACTGTACACGGTCTGTGGAAGGAGATTGAATGGGTGGGGTAGGGTCCATGTTAGGACAGACTGTACACGGCCCGTGGAAGGAGATTGAATGGGTGGGATAGGGTCCATGATAGGACAGACTGTACACGGTCTGGGAACGAGATTGAATGGGTGGGATAGGGTCCATGATAGGACAGACTGTGCACAGTCTGTGGAAGGAGATTAAATGGGTGGGATAGGGTCCATGATAGGACAGACTGTACACGGTCTGTGGAAGGTGATTGAATGGGTGGGATAGGGTCCATGATAGGACAAACTGCACACGGTCTGTGGAAGGAGATTAAATGGGTGGGAGAGGGTCCATGATAGGACAGACTGTACACGGTCTGTGGAAGGAGATTGAATGGGTGTGATAGGGTCCACGATAGGACAGACTGCACACGGTCTGTGGAAGGAGATTGAATGGGTGGGATAGGGTCCATGATAGGACAGACTGCACACGGTCCGTGGAAGGAGATTGAATGGGTGGGATAGGATCCATGATAGGACAGACTGTGCACGGTCTGTGGAAGCAGATTAAATGGGTGGGATAGGGTCCATCATAGGACAGACTGTACACAGACTGTGGAAGGAGATTGAATGGGTGGGATAGCGTCCATGATAGGACAGACTGTACACGGTCTGTGGAAGGAGATTGAATGGGTGGAATAGGGTTCATGATAGGACAGACTGCACACGGTCTGTGGAAGGAGATTGAATGGGTGGGATAGGGTCCATGATAGGACAGACTGCACACAGTCTGTGGAAGGAGATTGAATGGGTGGGAAAGGGTCCATGATAGGACAGACTGCACACGGTCTGTGGAAGGAGATTGAATGGGTGGAATAGGGTTCATGATAAGACAGACTGCACACGGTCTGTGGAAGGAGATTGAATGGGTGGGATAGGGTCCATGATAGGACAGACTGCACACAGTCTGTGGAAGGAGATTAAATGGGTGGGATACGGTCCATGATAGGACAGACTGTACACGGTCTGTGGAAGGAGATTGAATGGGTGGGATAGGGTCCATGATAGGACAGACTGTACACGGTCTGTGGAAGGAGATTGAATGAGTGGGATAGTGTCCATGATAGGACAGACTGTACACGGTCTGTGGAAGGAGATTGAATGGGTGGGATAGGGTCCATGATAGGACAGACTGTACACGATCCGTGGAAGGAGATTGAATGAGTGGGATAGGGTCCATGATAGGACAGACTGCACACGGTCCGTGGAAGGAGTTTGAATGGGTAGGATAGGGTCCATGATAGGACAGACTGCACACAGTCTGTGGAAGGAGATTGAATGGGTGGGATAGGGTCCATGATAGGACAGACTGCACACGGTCTGTGGAAGGAGATTGAATGGGTGGGATAGGATCCATGATAGGACAGACTGTACACAGTCTGTGGAAGGAGATTGAATGGGTGGGATAGGGTACATGATAGGACAGACTGCACACGGTCTGTGGAAGGAGATTGAATGGCTGGGATAGGATCCATGATAGGACAGACTGTACACAGTCTGTGGAGGGAGATTGAATGGGTGGGATAGGGTCCATGATAGGACAGACTGCACACGGTCTGTGGAAGGAGATTGAATGGGTGGGATAGGGTCCATGATAGGACAGACTGCACACAGTCTGTGGAAGGAGATTGAATGGGTGGGATAGGATCCATGATAGGACAGACTGCACACAGTCTGTGGAAGGAGATTGAATGGGTGGGATAGGGTCCATAATAGGACAGACTGCACACGGTCTGTGGAAGGAGATTGAATGGGTGGGATAGGGTCCATGATAGGACAGACTGCACACAGTCTGTGGAAGGAGATTAAATGGGTGGGATAGGGTCCATGATAGGACAGACTGTGCACGGTCCGTGGAATGAGATTGAATAAGTGGGATAGGGTCCATGGTAGGACAGACTGTACACGGTCTGTGGAAGGAGATTGAATGGGTGGGATAGGGTCCATGATAGGACAGACTGTACACGGTCTGTGGCAGGAGATTGAATGGGTGGGATAGGGTCCATGATAGGACAGACTGCACACAGTCTGTGGAAGGAGATTGAATGGGTGGGATAGGATCCATGATAGGACAGACTGCACACAGTCTGTGGAAGGAGATTGAATGGGTGGGATAGGGTCCATAATAGGACAGACTGCACACGGTCTGTGGAAGGAGATTGAATGGGTGGGATAGGGTCCATGATAGGACAGACTGCACACAGTCTGTGGAAGGAGATTAAATGGGTGGGATAGGGTCCATGATAGGACAGACTGTGCACGGTCCGTGGAATGAGATTGAATAAGTGGGATAGGGTCCATGATAGGACAGACTGTACACGGTCTGTGGAAGGAGATTGAATGGGTGGGATAGGGTCCATGATAGGACAGACTGTACACGGTCTGTGGAAGGAGATTGAATGGGTGGGAAAGTGTCCATGATAGGACAGACTGTACACGGTCTGTGGAAGGAGATTGAATGGGTGGGATAGGGTCCATGATAGGACAGACTGTACACGGTCCGTGGAAGGAGATTGAATGGGTAGGATAGGGTCCATGATAGGACAGACTGCACACAGTCTGTGGAAGGAGATTGAATGGGTGGGAGAGGGTCCATGATAGGACAGACTGCACACGGTCTGTGGAAGGAGATTGAATGGGTGGGATAGAGTTCATGATAGGACAAACTGCACACAGTCTGTGGAAGGAGATTAAATGGGTGGGATAGGGTCCATGATAGGACAGACTGTACAAGGTCCGTGGAAGGAGATTGAATGAGTGGGATAGGGTCCATGATAGGACAGACTGTACACAGTCTGTGGAAGGAGATTGAATGGGTGGGATAGGGTCCATGATAGGACAGACTGTACACGGTCTGTGGAAGGAGATTGAATGGCTGGGATAGGATCCATGATAGGACAGGCTGTACACAGTCTGTGGAAGGAGATTGAATGGGTGGGATAGGGTCCATGATAGGACAGACTGCACACGGCCTGTGGAAGGAGATTGAATGGGTGGGATAGGGTCCATGATAAGACAGACTGCACACAGTCTGTGGAAGGAGATTGAATGGGTGGGATAGGATCCATGATAGGACAGACTGCACACAGTCTGTGGAAGGAGATTGAATGGGTGGGATAGGGTCCATGATAGGACAGACTGCACACGGTCTGTGGAAGGAGATTGAATGGGTGGGATAGGGTCCATGATAGGACAGACTGTACGCGGTCTGTGGAAGGAGATTGAATGGGTGGGATAGGGTCCATGATAGGACAGACTGCACACGGTCTGTGGAAGGAGATTGAATGGGTGGGATAGGGTCCATGATAGGACAGACTGCACACAGTCTGTGGAAGGAGATTGAATGGGTGGGATAGTGTCCATGATAGGACAGACTGCACACAGTCTGTGGAAGGAGATTGAATGGGTGGGATAGGGTCCATGATAGGACAGACTGCACACAGTCTGTGGAAGGAGATTGAATGGGTGGGATAGGGTTTATGATAGGACAGACTGCACACAGTCTGTGGAAGGAGATTAAATGGGTGGGATAGGGTCCATGATAGGACAGACTGCACACAGTCTGTGGAAGGAGATTGAATGGGTGGGATAGGGTTTATGATAGTACAGACTGCACACAGTCTGTGGAAGGAGATTAAAGGGGTGGGATAGGGTCCATGATAGGACCGACTGTACATGACCATGGAAGGAGATTGAATGGGTAGGATAGGGTCCATGATAGGACAGACTGCACACAGTCTGTGGAAGGAGATTGAATGGGTGGGATAGGGTCCATGATAGCACAGACTGTACATGACCGTGGAAGGAGATTGAATGGGTAGGATAGGGTCCATGATAGGACAGACTGTACACGGTCTGTGGAAGGAGACTGAATGAGTCGGATAGGGTCCATAATAGGACAGACTGTACACGGTCCGTGGAAGGAGATTGAATGAGTGCGATCGGGTCCATGATTGGACAGACTGTACACGGTCTGTGGAAGGAGATTGAACGGGTAGGATAGGGTCCATGATAGGACAGGCTTTACACGGTCCGTGGAAGGAGATTGAATGGGTAGGATAGGGTCCATGATAGGACAGACTGCACACGGTCTGTGGAAGGAGATTGAATGGGTGGCATAGGGTCCATGATAGGACAGACTGCACACGGTCTGTGGAAGGAGATTGAATGGGTGGGATAGGGTCCATGATAAGACAGACTGCACACAGTCTGTGGAAGGAGATTGAATGGGTGGGATAGGATCCATGATTGGACAGACTGCACACAGTCTGTGGAAACAGATTGAATGGGTGGGATAGGGTCCATGATAGGACAGACTGCACACGGTCTGTGGAAGGAGATTGAATGGGTGGGATAGGGTCCATGATACGACAGACTGCACACAGTCTGTGGAAGGAGATTGAATGGGTGGGATAGGGTCCATGATAGGACAGACTGCACACAGTCTGTGGAAGGAGATTGAATGGGTGGGATAGGGTTTATGATAGAACAGACTGCACACAGTCTGTGGAAGGAGATTAAATGGGTGGGATAGGGTCCAAGATAGGACAGACTGCACACAATCTGTGGAAGGAGATTAAATGGGTGGGATAGGGTCCATGATAGGACAGACTGCACACAGTCTGTGGAAGGAGATTGAATGGGTGGGATAGGGTCCATGATAGGACAGACTGTACATGACCGTGGAAGGAGATTGAATGGGTAGGATAGGGTCCATGATAGGACAGACTGCACACAGTCTGTGGAAGGAGATTGAATGGGTGGGATAGGGTCCATCATAGGACAGACTGTACATGACCGTGGAAGGAGATTGAATGGGTAGGATAGGGTCCATGATAGGACAGACTGTACACGGTCTGTGGAAGGAGACTGAATGAGTCGGATAGGGTCCATAATAGGACAGACTGTACACGGTCCGTGGAAGGAGATTGAATGAGTGCGATCGGGTCCATGATTGGACAGACTGTACACGGTCTGTGGAAGGAGATTGAACGGGTAGGATAGGGTCCATGATAGGACAGGCTTTACACGGTCCGTGGAAGGAGATTGAATGGGTAGGATAGGGTCCATGATAGGACAGACTGCACACGGTCTGTGGAAGGAGATTGAATGGGTGGCATAGGGTCCATGATAGGACAGACTGCACACGGTCTGTGGAAGGAGATTGAATGGTTGGGATAGGGTCCATGATAGGACAGACTGCACACAGTCTGTGGAAAGAGATTGAATGGGTGGGATAGGGTCCATGATAGGACAGACTGCACACGGTCGGTGGAAGGAGATTGAATGGGTGGGATAGGGTCCATGATAGGACAGACTGCACACAGTCTGTGGAAGGAGATTAAATGGGTGGGATAGGGTCCATAATTGGACAGACTGTACACGGTCCGTGGAAGGAGATTGAATAGGTGGGATAGGGTCCATGAGAGGACAGACTGTACACGGTCTGTGGAAGGAGATTGAATGGGTGGGATAGGGTCCATGATAGGACAGACTGTACACGGTCTGTGGAAGGAGATTGAATGGGTGGGATAGGGTCCATGATAGGACAGACTGTACACGGTCCGTGGAAGGAGATTGAATGGGTGGGATAGGGTCCATGATAGGACAGACTGCACAAGGTCCGTGGAAGCAGATTGAATGGGTAGGATAGGGTCCATGATAGGACAGACTGCACACAGTCTGTGGAAGGAGATTGAATGGGTGGGATAGGGTCCATGATAGGACAGACTGCACACGGTCTGTGGAAGGAGATTGAATGGGTGGGATAGGGTTCATGATAGGACAAACTGCACACAGTCTGTGGAAGGAGATTAAATGGGTGGGATAGTGTCCATGATAGGGCAGACTGTACACGGTCCGTGGAAGGAGATTGAATGAGTGGGATAGGGTCAATGATCGGACAGACTGTACACAGTCTGTGGAAGGAGATTGAATGGGTGGGATAGGGTCCATGATAGGACAGACTGCACACGGTCTGTGGAAGGAGATTGAATGGGTGGGATAAGGTCCATGATAGGACAGACTGCACACGGTCTGTGGAAGGAGATTGAATGGGTGGGATAGGGTCCATGATAGGGCAGACTGCACATGGTCTGTGGAAGGAGAGTGAATGGGTGGGATAGGTTTTATGATAGGACAGACTGCACACAGTCTGTGGAAGGAGATTAAATGGGTGGGATAGGGTCCATGATAGGACAGACTGCACACAGTCTGTGGAAGGAGATTAAATGGGTGGGATAGGGTCCATGATAGGACAGGCTGCACACAGTCTGTGGAAGGAGATTGAATGGGTGGAATAGGGTCCATGATAGGACAGACTGTACACGGTCCGTGGAAGGAGATTGAATGAGTGGGATAGGGTCCATGATAGGACAGACTGTACACGGTCTGTGGAAGGAGATTGAATGTGTAGGATAGGGTCCATGATAGAAAATACTGTACACGGTCCGTGGAAGGAGATTGAATGGGTAGCATAGGGTCCATGATAGGACAGACTGCACACGGTCTGTGGAAGGAGATTGAATGGATGGGATAGGGTCCATGATAGGACAGACTGCACACGGTCTGTGGAAGGAGATTGAATGGGTGGGATAGGGTCCATGATACGACAGACTGTACACAGTCTGTGGAAGGAGATTGAATAGGTGCGATAGGGTCCATGATAGGACAGACTGCACACAGTCTGTGGAAGGAGATTAAATGGGTGGGATAGGGTCCATAATAGGACAGACTGTACACGGTCCGTGGAAGGAGATTGAATAGGTGGGATAGGGTCCATGAGAGGACAGACTGTACACGGTCTGTGGAAGGAGATTGAATGGGTGGGATAGGGTCCATGATAGGACAGACTGTACACGGTCTGTGGAAGGAGATTGAATGGGTGGGATAGGGTCCATGATAGGACAGACTGCACACGGTCTGTGGAAGGAGATTGAATGGGTGGGATAGGGTTCATGATAGGACAAACTGCACACAGTCTGTGGAAGGAGATTGAATGAGTGGGATAGGGTCCATGATAGGACAGACTGTGCACAGTCTGTGGAAGGAGATTAATGGGTGGGATAGGGTCCATGATAGGACAGACTGTGCACGGTCCGTGGAACGAGATTGAATAAGTGGGATAGGGTCCATGATAGGACAGACTGTACACGGTCTGTGGAAGGAGATTGAATGGGTGGGATAGGGTCCATGATAGGACAGACTGTACACGGTCTGTGGAAGGAGATTGAATGGGTGGGAAAGTGTCCATGATAGGACAGACTGTACACGGTCTGTGGAAGGAGATTGAATGGGTGGGATAGGATCCATGATAGGACAGACTGTACACGGTCTGTGGAAGCAGATTAAATGGGTGGGATAGGGTCCATCATAGGACAGACTGTACACAGACTGTTGAAGGAGATTGAATGGGTGGGATAGCGTCCATGATAGGACAGACTGTACACGGTCTGTCGAAGGAGATTGAATGGGTGGGATAGGGTCCATGATAGGACAGACTGCACACGGTCCGTGGAAGGAGATTGAATGGGTGGGATAGGGTCCATCATAGGACAGACTGTACACAGTCTGTGGAAGGTGATTAAATGGGTGGGATAGGGTCCATGATAGGACAGACTGCACACGGTCTGTGGAAGGAGATTGAATGGGTGGGATAGGGTCCATGATAGGACAGACTGCACACGGTCCGTGGAAGGAGATTGAATGGGTGGGATAGGGTCCATGATAGGACAGACTGCACACGGTCGGTGGAAGGAGATTGAATGGGTGGAATAAGGTTCATGATAGGACAGACTGCACACGGTCTGTGGAAGGAGATTGAATGGGTGGGATAGGGTCCATGATAGGACAGACTGCACACAGTCTGTGGAAGGAGATTAAATGGGTGGGATAGGATTTATGATAGGACAGACTGCACACAGTCTATGGAAGGAGATTAAATGGGTTGGATAGGGTTTATGATAGTACAGACTGCACACAGTCTGTGGAAGGAGATTAAAGGGGTGGGATAGGGTCCATGAAAGGACAGACTGCACACAGTCTGTGGAAGAAGATTGAATGGGTGGGATAGGGTCCATGATAGGACAGACTGCACACAGTCTGTGGAAGGAGATTGAATGGGTGGGATAGGGTCCATGATAGGACAGACTGTACACGGTCCGTGGAAGGAGATTGAATGGGTGGGATAGGGTTCATGGTAGGACAGACTGTACACGGTCCGTGGAAGGAGATTGAATGGGTGGGATAGGGTTTATGATAGGACAGACTGCACACGGTCCGTGGAAGGAGATTGAATGGGTGGGATAGGATCCATGATAGGACAGACTGTACACGGTCTGTGGAAGCAGATTAAATGGGGGGGTTGGGTCCATCATAGGACAGACTGTACACAGACTGTGGAAGGAGATTGAATGGGTGGGATAGCGTCCATGATAGGACAGACTGTACACGGTCTGTGGAAGGAGATTGAATGGGTGGGATAGGGTCCATGATAGGACAGACTGCACACGGTCTGTGGAAGGAGATTGAATGGGTGGGATAGGGTCCATGATAGGACAGACTGCACACAGTCTGTGGAAGGAGATTGAATGGGTGGGATAGGGTCCATGATAGGACAGACTGCACACGGTCTGTGGAAGGAGATTGAATGGGTGGAATAGGGTTCATGATAGGACAGACTGCACACGGTCTGTGGAAGGAGATTGAATGGGTGGGATAGGGTCCATGATAGGACAGACTGCACACAATCTGTGGAAGGAGATTAAATGGGTTGGATAGGGTCCATGATAGGACAGACTGTACACGGTCCGTGGAACGAGATTGAATAAGTGGGATAGGGTCCATGATAGGACAGACTGTACACGGTCTGTGGAAGGAGATTGAATGGGTGGGATAGTGTCCATGATAGGACAGGCTGTACACGGTCTGTGGAAGGAGATTGAATGGGTGGGATAGGGTCCATGATAGGACAGACTGTACACGGTCCGTGGAAGGAGATTGAATGGGTGGGATAGGGTCCATGATAGGACAGACTGCACACGGTCCGTGGAAGGAGATTGAATGGGTAGGATAGGGTCCATGATAGGACAGACTGCACACAGTCTGTGGAAGGAGATTGAATGGGTGGGATAGGGTCCATGATAGGACAGACTGCACACGGTCTGTGGAAGTAGATTGAATGGGTGGGATAGAGTTCATGATAGGACAAACTGCACACAGTCTGTGGAAGGAGATTAAATGGGTGGAATAGGGTCCATGATAGGACAGACTGTACAAGGTCCGTGGAAGGAGATTGAATGAGTGGGATAGGGTCCATGATAGGACAGACTGTACACAGTCTGCAGAAGGAGATTAAATAGGTGGGATCGGGTCCATGATAGGTCAGACTGCACACGGTCTGTGGAAGGAGATTGAATGGGTGGGATAGGGTCCATGATAGGACAGACTGCACACAGTCTGTGGAAGGAGAGTGAATGGGTGGGATAGGGTTTATGATAGGACGGACTGCACACAGTCCGTGGAAGGAGATTGAATGGGTGGGATAGGGTCCATGATAGGACAGACTGTACACGGTCTGTCGAAAGACATTAAATGGTTGGGATAGGGTCCATGATAGGTCAGACTGTACACGGTCCGTTAAAGGAGATTGAATGGGTGGTATAGGGTCCATGATAGGACAGACTGCACACGGTCTGTGGAAGGAGATTAAATGGGTGGGATAGGGTCCATCAGAGGACAGACTGTACACAGTCTGTGGAAGGAGATTGAATGGGTGGGATAGGGTCCATGAAAACACAGACTGTACACGGTCTGTGGAAGGAGATTGAATGGGTGGGGTAGGGTCCATGTTAGGACAGACTGTACACGGCCCGTGGAAGGAGATTGAATGGGTGGGATAGGGTCCATGATAGGACAGACTGTACACGGTCTGGGAACGAGATTGAATGGGTGGGATAGGGTCCATGATAGGACAGACTGTGCACAGTCTGTGGAAGGAGATTAAATGGGTGGGATAGGGTCCATGATAGGACAGACTGTACACGGTCTGTGGAAGGTGATTGAATGGGTGGGATAGGGTCCATGATAGGACAAACTGCACACGGTCTGTGGAAGGAGATTAAATGGGTGGGAGAGGGTCCATGATAGGACAGACTGTACACGGTCTGTGGAAGGAGATTGAATGGGTGTGATAGGGTCCACGATAGGACAGACTGCACACGGTCTGTGGAAGGAGATTGAATGGGTGGGATAGGGTCCATGATAGGACAGACTGCACACGGTCCGTGGAAGGAGATTGAATGGGTGGGATAGGATCCATGATAGGACAGACTGTGCACGGTCTGTGGAAGCAGATTAAATGGGTGGGATAGGGTCCATCATAGGACAGACTGTACACAGACTGTGGAAGGAGATTGAATGGGTGGGATAGCGTCCATGATAGGACAGACTGTACACGGTCTGTGGAAGGAGATTGAATGGGTGGAATAGGGTTCATGATAGGACAGACTGCACACGGTCTGTGGAAGGAGATTGAATGGGTGGGATAGGGTCCATGATAGGACAGACTGCACACAGTCTGTGGAAGGAGATTGAATGGGTGGGAAAGGGTCCATGATAGGACAGACTGCACACGGTCTGTGGAAGGAGATTGAATGGGTGGAATAGGGTTCATGATAAGACAGACTGCACACGGTCTGTGGAAGGAGATTGAATGGGTGGGATAGGGTCCATGATAGGACAGACTGCACACAGTCTGTGGAAGGAGATTAAATGGGTGGGATACGGTCCATGATAGGACAGACTGTACACGGTCTGTGGAAGGAGATTGAATGGGTGGGATAGGGTCCATGATAGGACAGACTGTACACGGTCTGTGGAAGGAGATTGAATGAGTGGGATAGTGTCCATGATAGGACAGACTGTACACGGTCTGTGGAAGGAGATTGAATGGGTGGGATAGGGTCCATGATAGGACAGACTGTACACGATCCGTGGAAGGAGATTGAATGAGTGGGATAGGGTCCATGATAGGACAGACTGCACACGGTCCGTGGAAGGAGTTTGAATGGGTAGGATAGGGTCCATGATAGGACAGACTGCACACAGTCTGTGGAAGGAGATTGAATGGGTGGGATAGGGTCCATGATAGGACAGACTGCACACGGTCTGTGGAAGGAGATTGAATGGGTGGGATAGGATCCATGATAGGACAGACTGTACACAGTCTGTGGAAGGAGATTGAATGGGTGGGATAGGGTACATGATAGGACAGACTGCACACGGTCTGTGGAAGGAGATTGAATGGCTGGGATAGGATCCATGATAGGACAGACTGTACACAGTCTGTGGAGGGAGATTGAATGGGTGGGATAGGGTCCATGATAGGACAGACTGCACACGGTCTGTGGAAGGAGATTGAATGGGTGGGATAGGGTCCATGATAGGACAGACTGCACACAGTCTGTGGAAGGAGATTGAATGGGTGGGATAGGATCCATGATAGGACAGACTGCACACAGTCTGTGGAAGGAGATTGAATGGGTGGGATAGGGTCCATAATAGGACAGACTGCACACGGTCTGTGGAAGGAGATTGAATGGGTGGGATAGGGTCCATGATAGGACAGACTGCACACAGTCTGTGGAAGGAGATTAAATGGGTGGGATAGGGTCCATGATAGGACAGACTGTGCACGGTCCGTGGAATGAGATTGAATAAGTGGGATAGGGTCCATGGTAGGACAGACTGTACACGGTCTGTGGAAGGAGATTGAATGGGTGGGATAGGGTCCATGATAGGACAGACTGTACACGGTCTGTGGCAGGAGATTGAATGGGTGGGATAGGGTCCATGATAGGACAGACTGCACACAGTCTGTGGAAGGAGATTGAATGGGTGGGATAGGATCCATGATAGGACAGACTGCACACAGTCTGTGGAAGGAGATTGAATGGGTGGGATAGGGTCCATAATAGGACAGACTGCACACGGTCTGTGGAAGGAGATTGAATGGGTGGGATAGGGTCCATGATAGGACAGACTGCACACAGTCTGTGGAAGGAGATTAAATGGGTGGGATAGGGTCCATGATAGGACAGACTGTGCACGGTCCGTGGAATGAGATTGAATAAGTGGGATAGGGTCCATGATAGGACAGACTGTACACGGTCTGTGGAAGGAGATTGAATGGGTGGGATAGGGTCCATGATAGGACAGACTGTACACGGTCTGTGGAAGGAGATTGAATGGGTGGGAAAGTGTCCATGATAGGACAGACTGTACACGGTCTGTGGAAGGAGATTGAATGGGTGGGATAGGGTCCATGATAGGACAGACTGTACACGGTCCGTGGAAGGAGATTGAATGGGTAGGATAGGGTCCATGATAGGACAGACTGCACACAGTCTGTGGAAGGAGATTGAATGGGTGGGAGAGGGTCCATGATAGGACAGACTGCACACGGTCTGTGGAAGGAGATTGAATGGGTGGGATAGAGTTCATGATAGGACAAACTGCACACAGTCTGTGGAAGGAGATTAAATGGGTGGGATAGGGTCCATGATAGGACAGACTGTACAAGGTCCGTGGAAGGAGATTGAATGAGTGGGATAGGGTCCATGATAGGACAGACTGTACACAGTCTGTGGAAGGAGATTGAATGGGTGGGATAGGGTCCATGATAGGACAGACTGTACACGGTCTGTGGAAGGAGATTGAATGGCTGGGATAGGATCCATGATAGGACAGGCTGTACACAGTCTGTGGAAGGAGATTGAATGGGTGGGATAGGGTCCATGATAGGACAGACTGCACACGGCCTGTGGAAGGAGATTGAATGGGTGGGATAGGGTCCATGATAAGACAGACTGCACACAGTCTGTGGAAGGAGATTGAATGGGTGGGATAGGATCCATGATAGGACAGACTGCACACAGTCTGTGGAAGGAGATTGAATGGGTGGGATAGGGTCCATGATAGGACAGACTGCACACGGTCTGTGGAAGGAGATTGAATGGGTGGGATAGGGTCCATGATAGGACAGACTGTACGCGGTCTGTGGAAGGAGATTGAATGGGTGGGATAGGGTCCATGATAGGACAGACTGCACACGGTCTGTGGAAGGAGATTGAATGGGTGGGATAGGGTCCATGATAGGACAGACTGCACACAGTCTGTGGAAGGAGATTGAATGGGTGGGATAGTGTCCATGATAGGACAGACTGCACACAGTCTGTGGAAGGAGATTGAATGGGTGGGATAGGGTCCATGATAGGACAGACTGCACACAGTCTGTGGAAGGAGATTGAATGGGTGGGATAGGGTTTATGATAGGACAGACTGCACACAGTCTGAGGAAGGAGATTAAATGGGTGGGATAGGGTCCATGATAGGACAGACTGCACACAGTCTGTGGAAGGAGATTGAATGGGTGGGATAGGGTTTATGATAGTACAGACTGCACACAGTCTGTGGAAGGAGATTAAAGGGGTGGGATAGGGTCCATGATAGGACCGACTGTACATGACCATGGAAGGAGATTGAATGGGTAGGATAGGGTCCATGATAGGACAGACTGCACACAGTCTGTGGAAGGAGATTGAATGGGTGGGATAGGGTCCATGATAGCACAGACTGTACATGACCGTGGAAGGAGATTGAATGGGTAGGATAGGGTCCATGATAGGACAGACTGTACACGGTCTGTGGAAGGAGACTGAATGAGTCGGATAGGGTCCATAATAGGACAGACTGTACACGGTCCGTGGAAGGAGATTGAATGAGTGCGATCGGGTCCATGATTGGACAGACTGTACACGGTCTGTGGAAGGAGATTGAACGGGTAGGATAGGGTCCATGATAGGACAGGCTTTACACGGTCCGTGGAAGGAGATTGAATGGGTAGGATAGGGTCCATGATAGGACAGACTGCACACGGTCTGTGGAAGGAGATTGAATGGGTGGCATAGGGTCCATGATAGGACAGACTGCACACGGTCTGTGGAAGGAGATTGAATGGGTGGGATAGGGTCCATGATAAGACAGACTGCACACAGTCTGTGGAAGGAGATTGAATGGGTGGGATAGGATCCATGATTGGACAGACTGCACACAGTCTGTGGAAACAGATTGAATGGGTGGGATAGGGTCCATGATAGGACAGACTGCACACGGTCTGTGGAAGGAGATTGAATGGGTGGGATAGGGTCCATGATACGACAGACTGCACACAGTCTGTGGAAGGAGATTGAATGGGTGGGATAGGGTCCATGATAGGACAGACTGCACACAGTCTGTGGAAGGAGATTGAATGGGTGGGATAGGGTTTATGATAGAACAGACTGCACACAGTCTGTGGAAGGAGATTAAATGGGTGGGATAGGGTCCAAGATAGGACAGACTGCACACAATCTGTGGAAGGAGATTAAATGGGTGGGATAGGGTCCATGATAGGACAGACTGCACACAGTCTGTGGAAGGAGATTGAATGGGTGGGATAGGGTCCATGATAGGACAGACTGTACATGACCGTGGAAGGAGATTGAATGGGTAGGATAGGGTCCATGATAGGACAGACTGCACACAGTCTGTGGAAGGAGATTGAATGGGTGGGATAGGGTCCATCATAGGACAGACTGTACATGACCGTGGAAGGAGATTGAATGGGTAGGATAGGGTCCATGATAGGACAGACTGTACACGGTCTGTGGAAGGAGACTGAATGAGTCGGATAGGGTCCATAATAGGACAGACTGTACACGGTCCGTGGAAGGAGATTGAATGAGTGCGATCGGGTCCATGATTGGACAGACTGTACACGGTCTGTGGAAGGAGATTGAACGGGTAGGATAGGGTCCATGATAGGACAGGCTTTACACGGTCCGTGGAAGGAGATTGAATGGGTAGGATAGGGTCCATGATAGGACAGACTGCACACGGTCTGTGGAAGGAGATTGAATGGGTGGCATAGGGTCCATGATAGGACAGACTGCACACGGTCTGTGGAAGGAGATTGAATGGTTGGGATAGGGTCCATGATAGGACAGACTGCACACAGTCTGTGGAAAGAGATTGAATGGGTGGGATAGGGTCCATGATAGGACAGACTGCACACGGTCGGTGGAAGGAGATTGAATGGGTGGGATAGGGTCCATGATAGGACAGACTGCACACAGTCTGTGGAAGGAGATTAAATGGGTGGGATAGGGTCCATAATTGGACAGACTGTACACGGTCCGTGGAAGGAGATTGAATAGGTGGGATAGGGTCCATGAGAGGACAGACTGTACACGGTCTGTGGAAGGAGATTGAATGGGTGGGATAGGGTCCATGATAGGACAGACTGTACACGGTCTGTGGAAGGAGATTGAATGGGTGGGATAGGGTCCATGATAGGACAGACTGTACACGGTCCGTGGAAGGAGATTGAATGGGTGGGATAAGGTCCATGATAGGACAGACTGCACAAGGTCCGTGGAAGCAGATTGAATGGGTAGGATAGGGTCCATGATAGGACAGACTGCACACAGTCTGTGGAAGGAGATTGAATGGGTGGGATAGGGTCCATGATAGGACAGACTGCACACGGTCTGTGGAAGGAGATTGAATGGGTGGGATAGGGTTCATGATAGGACAAACTGCACACAGTCTGTGGAAGGAGATTAAATGGGTGGGATAGTGTCCATGATAGGGCAGACTGTACACGGTCCGTGGAAGGAGATTGAATGAGTGGGATAGGGTCAATGATCGGACAGACTGTACACAGTCTGTGGAAGGAGATTGAATGGGTGGGATAGGGTCCATGATAGGACAGACTGCACACGGTCTGTGGAAGGAGATTGAATGGGTGGGATAAGGTCCATGATAGGACAGACTGCACACGGTCTGTGGAAGGAGATTGAATGGGTGGGATAGGGTCCATGATAGGGCAGACTGCACATGGTCTGTGGAAGGAGAGTGAATGGGTGGGATAGGTTTTATGATAGGACAGACTGCACACAGTCTGTGGAAGGAGATTAAATGGGTGGGATAGGGTCCATGATAGGACAGACTGCACACAGTCTGTGGAAGGAGATTAAATGGGTGGGATAGGGTCCATGATAGGACAGGCTGCACACAGTCTGTGGAAGGAGATTGAATGGGTGGAATAGGGTCCATGATAGGACAGACTGTACACGGTCCGTGGAAGGAGATTGAATGAGTGGGATAGGGTCCATGATAGGACAGACTGTACACGGTCTGTGGAAGGAGATTGAATGTGTAGGATAGGGTCCATGATAGAAAATACTGTACACGGTCCGTGGAAGGAGATTGAATGGGTAGCATAGGGTCCATGATAGGACAGACTGCACACGGTCTGTGGAAGGAGATTGAATGGATGGGATAGGGTCCATGATAGGACAGACTGCACACGGTCTGTGGAAGGAGATTGAATGGGTGGGATAGGGTCCATGATACGACAGACTGTACACAGTCTGTGGAAGGAGATTGAATAGGTGCGATAGGGTCCATGATAGGACAGACTGCACACAGTCTGTGGAAGGAGATTAAATGGGTGGGATAGGGTCCATAATAGGACAGACTGTACACGGTCCGTGGAAGGAGATTGAATAGGTGGGATAGGGTCCATGAGAGGACAGACTGTACACGGTCTGTGGAAGGAGATTGAATGGGTGGGATAGGGTCCATGATAGGACAGACTGTACACGGTCTGTGGAAGGAGATTGAATGGGTGGGATAGGGTCCATGATAGGACAGACTGCACACGGTCTGTGGAAGGAGATTGAATGGGTGGGATAGGGTTCATGATAGGACAAACTGCACACAGTCTGTGGAAGGAGATTGAATGAGTGGGATAGGGTCCATGATAGGACAGACTGTGCACAGTCTGTGGAAGGAGATTAATGGGTGGGATAGGGTCCATGATAGGACAGACTGTGCACGGTCCGTGGAACGAGATTGAATAAGTGGGATAGGGTCCATGATAGGACAGACTGTACACGGTCTGTGGAAGGAGATTGAATGGGTGGGATAGGGTCCATGATAGGACAGACTGTACACGGTCTGTGGAAGGAGATTGAATGGGTGGGAAAGTGTCCATGATAGGACAGACTGTACACGGTCTGTGGAAGGAGATTGAATGGGTGGGATAGGGTCCATGATAGGACAGACTGTACACGGTCCGTGGAAGGAGATTGAATGGGTGGGATAGGGTCCATGATAGGACAGACTGCACACGGTCCGTGAAAGGAGATTGAATGGGTAGGATAGGGTCCATGATAGGACAGACTGCACACAGTCTGTGGAAGGAGATTGAATGGGTTCGATAGGGTCCATGATAGGACAGACTGCACACGGTCTGTGGAAGGAGATTGAATGGGTGGGATAGAGTTCATGATAGGACAAACTGCACACAGTCTGTGGAAGGAGATTAAATGGGTGGGATAGGGTCCATGATAGGACAGACTGTACAAGGTCCGTGGAAGGAGATTGAATGAGTGGGATAGGGTCCATGATAGGACAGAATGTACACAGTCTGTGGAAGGAGATTGAATGGGTGGGATAGGGTCCATGATAGGACAGACTGCACACAGTCTGTGGAAGGAGATTGAATGGCTGGGATAGGATCCATGATAGGACAGGCTGTAAACAGTCTGTGGAAGGAGATTGAATGGGTGGGATAGGGTCCATGATAGGACAGACGGCACACGGTCTGTGGAAGGAGATTGAATGGGTAGGATAGGGTCCATGATAGGACAGACTGTACACAGTCTGTGGAAGGAGATTGAATGGGTGGGATAGGATCCATGATAGGACATACTGCACACAGTCTGTGGAAGGAGATTGAATGGGTGGGATAGGGTCCATGATAGGACAGACTGCACACAGTCTATGGAAGGAGATTTAAAGGGTGGGATAGGGTCCATGATAGGACAGACTGCACACGGTCTGTGGAAGGAGATTGAATGGGTGGGATAGGATCCATGATAGGACAGACTGCACACGGTCTGTGGAAGGAGATTGAATGGGTGGGATAGGGTCCATGATAGGACAGACTGCACACGGTCTGTGGAAGGAGATTGAATGGGTGGGATAGGATCCATGATAGGACAGACTGCACACAGTCTGTGGAAGGAGATTGAATGGGTGGGATAGGGTCCATGATAGGACAGACTGCACACAGTCTGTGGAAGGAGATTGAATGGGTGGGATAGGGTCCATGATAGGACAGACCGCACACAGTCTGTGGAAGGAGATTGAATGGGTGGGATAGGGTCCATGATAGGACAGACTGTACACAGTCCGTGGAAGGAGATTGAATGGGTGGGATAGGGTCCATGATAAGACAGACTGCACACAGTCTGTGGAAGGAGATTGAATGGGTGGGATAGGGTCCATGATAGGACAGACTGCACACAGTCTCTGGAAGGAGATTGAATGGGTGGGATAGGGTCCATGATAGGACAGACTGCACACAGTCTGTGGAAGGAGATTGAATGGGTGGGATAGGGTCCATGATAAGACAGACTGCACACAGTCTGTGGAAGGAGATTGAATGGGTGGGATAGGATCCATGATAGGACAGACTGCACACGGTCTGTGGAAGGAGATTGAATGGGTGGGATAGGGTCCATGATAGGACAGACTGCACACGGTCTGTGGAAGGAGATTGAATGGGTGGGATAGGGTCCATGATAGGACAGACTGCACACAGTCTGTGGAAGGAGATTGAATGGGTGGGATAGGGTCCATGATAGGACAGACTGCACACAGTCTGTGGAAGGAGATTGAATGGGTGGGATAGGGTTTATGATAGGACAGACTGCACACAGTCTGTGGAAGGAGATTAAATGGGTGGGAAAGGGTCCATGATAGGACAGACTGCACACAGTCTGTGGAAGGAGATTAAAGGGGTGGGATAGGGTCCATGATAGGACAGACTGTACACAGTCTGTGGAAGGAGATTGAATGGGTGGGATAGGATCCATGATAGGACAGACTGCACACAGTCTGTGGAAGGAGATTGAATGGGTGGGATAGGGTCCATGATAGGACAGACTGCACACAGTCTGTGGAAGGAGATTGAATGGGTGGGATAGGGTCCATGATAGGACAGACTGCACACGGTCTGTGGAAGGAGATTGAATGGGTGGGATAGGATCCATGATCGGACAGACTGCACACGGTCTGTGGAAGGAGATTGAATGGGTGGGATAGGGTCCATGATAGGACAGACTGCACACGGTCTGTGGAAGGAGATTGAATGGGTGGGATAGGATCCATGATAGGACAGACTGCACACAGTCTGTGGAAGGAGATTGAATGGGTGGGATAGGGTCCATGATAGGACAGACTGCACACAGTCTGTGGAAGGAGATTGAATGGGTGGGATAGGGTCCATGATAGGACAGACTGCACACAGTCTGTGGAAGGAGATTGAATGGGTGGGATAGGATCCATGATAGGACAGACTGCACACAGTCTGTGGACGGAGATTGAATGGGTGGGATAGGGTCCATGATAGGACAGACTGCACACAGTCTGTGGAAGGAGATTGAATGTGTGGGATAGGGTCCATGATAAGACAGACTGCACACAGTCTGTGGAAGGAGATTGAATGGGTGGGATAGGATCCATGATAGGACAGACTGCACACAGTCTGTGGAAGGAGATTGAATGGGTGGGATAGGGTCCATGATAGGACAGACTGCACACGGTCTGTGGAAGGAGATTGAATGGGTGGGATAGGGTCCATGATAGGACAGACTGCACACAGTCTGTGGAAGGAGATTGAATGGGTGGGATAGGGTCCATGATAGGACAGACTGTACATGACCGTGGAAGGAGATTGAATGGGTAGGATAGGGTCCATGATAGGACAGACTGTACACGGTCTGTGGAAGGAGACTGAGTGAGTCGGATAGGGTCCATAATAGGACAGACTGTACACGGTCCGTGGAAGGAGATTGAATGAGTGCGATCGGGTCCATGATTGGACAGACTGTACACGGTCTGTGGAAGGAGATTGAACGGGTAGGATAGGGTCCATGATAGGACAGGCTTTACACGGTCCGTGGAAGGAGATTGAATGGGTAGGATAGGGTCCATGATAGGACAGACTGCACACGGTCTGTGGAAGGAGATTGAATGGGTGGCACAGGGTCCATGATAGGACAGACTGCACACGGTCTGTGGAAGGAGATTGAATGGTTGGGATAGGGTCCATGAAAGGACAGACTGTACACGGTCCGTGGAAAGAGATTGAATGGGTGGGATAGGGTCCATGATAGGACAGACTGCACACAGTCTGTGGAAAGATATTGAATGGGTGGGACAGGGTCCATGATAGGACAGACTGCACACAGTCTGTGGAAAGAGATTGAATGGGTGGGATAGGGTCCATGATAGGACAGACTGCACACAGTCTGTGGAAAGAGATTGAATGGGTGGGATAGGGTCCATGATAGGACAGACTGCACACAGTCTGTGGAAAGAGATGGAATGGGTGGGATAGGGTCCATGATAGGACAGACTGCACACAGTCTGTGGAAAGAGATTGAATGGGTGGGATAGGGTCCATGATAGGACAGACTGCACACAGTCTGTGGAAGGAGATTGAATGGGTGGGATAGGGTCCATGATAGGACAGACTGCACACAGTCTGTGGAAAGAGATTGAATGGGTGGGATAGGGTCCATGATAGGACAGACTGCACACGGTCCGTGGAAGGAGATTGAATGGGTGGGATAGGGTCCATGATAGGACAGATTGCACACAGTCTGTGGAAGGAGATTAAATGGGTGGGATAGGGTCCATAATAGGACAGACTGTACACGGTCCGTGGAAGGAGATTGAATAGGTGGGATAGGGTCCATGAGAGGACAGACTGTACACGGTCTGTGGAAGGAGATTGAATGGGTGGGATAGGGTCCATGATAGGACAGACTGTACACGGTCTGTGGAAGGAGATTGAATGGGTGGGATAGGGTCCATGATAGGACAGACTGTACACGGTCTGTGGAAGGAGATTGAATGGGTGGGATAGGGTCCATGATAGGACAGACTGTACACGGTCCGTGGAAGGAGATTGAATGGGTGGGATAGGGTCCATGATAGGACAGACTGCACACGGTCCGTGGAAGGAGATTGAATGGGTGGGATAGGGTCCATGATAGGACAGACTGCACACAGTTTGTGGAAGGAGATTGAATTGGTGGGATAGGGTCCATGATAGGACAGACTGCACACAGTCTGTGGAAGGAGATTGAATGGGTGGGATAGGGTTCATGATAGGACAAACTGCACACAGTCTGTGGAAGGAGATCAAATGGGTGGGATAGTGTCCATGATAGGGCAGACTGTACACGGTCCGTGGAAGGAGACTGAATGAGTGGGATAGGGTCAATGATAGGACAGACTGTACACAGTCTGTGGAAGGAGATTGAATGGGTGGGATAGGATCCATGATAGGACAGACTGCACACGGTCTGTGGAAGGAGATTGAATGGGTGGGATAAGGTCCATGATAGGACAGACTGCAAACGGTCTGTGGAAGGAGATTGAATGGGTGGGATAGGGTCCATGATAGGGCAGACTGCACATGGTCTGTGGAAGGAGATTGAATGGGTGGGATAGGGTCCATGATAGGACAGACTGCACACAGTCTGTGGAAGGAGATTGAATGGGTGGGATAGGGTCCATGATAGGACGGACTGCACACAGTCTGTGGAAGGAGATTAAATGGGTGGGATAGGGTCCATGATAGGACAGACTGCACACAGTCTGTGGAAGGAGATTAAATGGGTGGGATAGGGTCCATGATAGGACAGGCTGCACACAGTCTGTGGAAGGAGATTGAATGGGTGGAATAGGGTCCATGATAGGACAGACTGTACACGGTCCGTGGAAGGAGATTGAATGAGTGGGATAGGGTCCATGATAGGACAGACTGTACACGGTCTGTGGAAGGAGATTGAATGTGTAGGATAGGGTCCATGATAGAAAATACTGTACACGGTCTGTGGAAGGAGATTGAATGGGTAGGATAGAGTCCATGATAGGACAGACTGCACACGGTCCGTGGAAGGAGATTGAATGAGTGGGATAGGGTCAATGATAGGACAGACTGTACACAGTCTGTGGAAGGAGATTGAATGGGTGGGATAGGGCCCATGATAGGACAGACTGTACACGGTCTGTGGAAGGAGATTGAATGGCTGGGATAGGGTCCATGATAGGACAGACTGCACACAGTCTGTGGAAGGAGATTGAATGGGTGGGATAGGGTCCATGATAGGACAGACTGCACACGGTCTGTGGAAGGAGATTGAATGGGTGGGATAGGGTCCATGATAGGACAGACTGCACACGGTCTGTGGAAGGAGATTGAATGGGTGGGATAGGGTCCATGATAGAAAATACTGTACACGGTCCGTGGAAGGAGATTGAATGGGTAGGATAGGGTCCATGATAGGACAGACTGCACACGGTCTGTGGAAGGAGATTGAATGGATGGGATAGGGTCCATGATAGGACAGACTGCACACGGTCTGTGGAAGGAGATTGAATGGGTGGGATAGGGTCCATGATACGACAGACTGCACACAGTCTGTGGAAGGAGATTGAATGGGTGGGATAGGGTCCATGATAGGACAGACTGTACACAGTCTGTGGAAGGAGATTGAATAGGTGCGATAGGGTCCATGATAGGACAGACTGCACACGGTCTGTGGAAGGAGATTGAATGGGTGGGATAGGGTCCATGATAGGACAGACTGCACACGGTCCGTGGAAGGAGATTGAATGGGTGGGATAGGGTCCATGATAGGACAGATTGCACACAGTCTGTGGAAGGAGATTGAATGGGTGGGATAGGTTCCATGATAGGACAGACTGCACACGGTCGGTGGAAGGAGATTGAATGGGTGGGATAGGGTCCATGATAGGACAGACTGCACACAGTCTGTGGAAGGAGATTAAATGGGTGGGATAGGGTCCATAATAGGACAGACTGTACACGGTCCGTGGAAGGAGATTGAATAAGTGGGATAGGGTCCATGAGAGGACAGACTGTACACGGTCTGTGGAAGGAGATTGAATGGGTGGGATAGGGTCCATGATAGGACGGACTGTACACGGTCTGTGGAAGGAGATTGAATGGGTGGGATAGGGTCCATGATAGGACAGACTGTACACGGTCCGTGGAAGGAGATTGAATGGCTGGGATAGGATCCATGATAGGACAGGCTGTACACAGTCTGTGGAAGGAGATTGAATGGGTGGGATAGGGTCCATGATAGGACAGACTGCACACGGCCTGTGGAAGGAGATTGAATGGGTGGGATAGGGTCCATGATAAGACAGACTGCACACAGTCTGTGGAAGGAGATTGAATGGGTGGGATAGGATCCATGATAGGACAGACTGCACACAGTCTGTGGAAGGAGATTGAATGGGTGGGATAGGGTTTATGATAGGACAGACTGCACACAGTCTGTGGAAGGAGATTAAATGGGTGGGATAGGGTCCATGATAGTACAGACTGCACACAGTCTGTGGAAGGAGATTAAAGGGGTGGGATAGGGTCCATGATAGGACAGACTGCACACAGTCTGTGGAAGGAGATTGAATGGGTGGGATAGGGTCCATGATAGGACAGACTGCACACAGTCTGTGGAAGGAGATTGAATGGGTGGGATAGGGTCCATGATAGGACAGACTGCACACAGTCTGTGGAAGGGGATTGAATGGGTGGGATAGGGTCCATGATAGGACAGACTGTACATGACCGTGGAAGGAGATTGAATGGGTAGGATAGGGTCCATGATAGGACAGACTGCACACAGTCTGTGGAAGGAGATTGAATGGGTGGGATAGGGTCCATGATAGGACAGACTGTACATGACCGTGGAAGGAGATTGAATGGGTAGGATAGGGTCCATGATAGCACAGACTGTACACGGTCTGTGGAAGGAGACTGAATGAGTCGGATAGGGTCCATAATAGGACAGACTGTACACGGTCCGTGGAAGGAGATTGAATGAGTGCGATCGGGTCCATGATTGGACAGACTGTACACGGTCTGTGGAAGGAGATTGAACGGGTAGGATAGGGTCCATGATAGGACAGGCTTTACACGGTCCGTGGAAGGAGATTGAATGTGTAGGATAGGGTCCATGATAGGACAGACTACACACGGTCTGTGGAAGGAGATTGAATGGGTGGCATAGGGTCCATGATAGGACAGACTGCACACGGTCTGTGGAAGGAGATTGAATGGTTGGGATAGGGTCCATGATAGGACAGACTGCACACAGTCTGTGGAAAGAGATTGAATGGGTGGGATAGGGTCCATGATAGGACAGACTGCACACGGTCCGTGGAAGGAGATTGAATGGGTGGGATAGGGTCCATGATAGGACAGATTGCACACAGTCTGTGGAAGGAGATTGAATGGGTGGGATAGGGTCCATGATAGGACAGACTGCACACGGTCGGTGGAAGGAGATTGAATGGGTGGGATAGGGTCCATGATAGGACAGACTGCACACAGTCTGTGGAAGGAGATTAAATGGGTGGTATAGGGTCCATAATAGGACAGACTGTACACGGTCCGTGGAAGGAGATTGAATAGGTGGGATAGGGTCCATGAGAGGACAGACTGTACACGGTCTGTGGAAGGAGATTGAATGGGTGGGATAGGGTCCATGATAGGACAGACTGTACACGGTCTGTGGAAGGAGATTGAATGGGTGGGATAGGGTCCATGATAGGACAGACTGTACACGGTCTGTGGAAGGAGATTGAATGGGTGGGATAGGGTCCATGATAGGACAGACTGTACACGGTCCGTGGAAGGAGATTGAATGGGTGGGATAGGGTCCATGATAGGACAGACTGCACACGGTCCGTGGAAGCAGATTGAATGGGTAGGATAGGGTCCATGATAGGACAGACTGCACACAGTCTGTGGAAGGAGATTGAATGGGTGGGATAGGGTCCATGATAGGACAGACTGCACACGGTCTGTGGAAGGAGATTGAATGGGTGGGATAGGGTCCATGATAGGACAGACTGCACACAGTCTGTGGAAGGAGATTGAATGGGTGGGATAGGGTCCATGATAGGACAGACTGCAGACGGTCTGTGGAAGGAGATTGAATGGGTGGGATAGGGTTCATGATAGGACAAACTGCACACAGTCTGTGGAAGGAGATTAAATGGGTGGGATAGTGTCCATGATAGGGCAGACTGTACACGGTCCGTGGAAGGAGATTGAATGAGTGGGATAGGGTCAATGATAGGACAGACTGTACACAGTCTGTGGAAGGAGATTGAATGGGTGGGATAGGGTCCATGATAGGACAGACTGCACACGGTCTGTGGAAGGAGATTGAATGGGTGGGATAAGGTCCATGATAGGACAGACTGCACACGGTCTGTGGAAGGAGATTGAATGGGTGTGATAGGGTCCATGATAGGGCAGACTGCACATGGTCTGTGGAAGGAGATTGAATGGGTGGGATAGGGTCCATGATAGGACAGACTGCACACAGTCTGTGGAAGAAGATTGAATGGGTGGGATAGGGTCCATGATAGGACGGACTGCACACAGTCTGTGGAAGGAGATTGAATGGGTGGGATAGGTTTTATGATAGGACAGACTGCACACAGTCTGTGGAAGGAGATTGAATGGCTGGGATAGGATCCATGATAGGACAGGCTGTACACAGTCTGTGGAAGGAGATTGAATGGGTGGGATAGGGTCCATGATAGGACAGACTGCACACGGCCTGTGGAAGGAGATTGAATGGGTGGGATAGGGTCCATGATAAGACAGACTGCACACAGTCTGTGGAAGGAGATTGAATTGGTGGGATAGGGTCCATGATAGGACAGACTGCACACAGTCTGTGGAAGGAGATTGAATGGGTGGGATAGGGTTCATGATAGGACAAACTGCACACAGTCTGTGGAAGGAGATCAAATGGGTGGGATAGTGTCCATGATAGGGCAGACTGTACACGGTCCGTGGAAGGAGACTGAATGAGTGGGATAGGGTCAATGATAGGACAGACTGTACACAGTCTGTGGAAGGAGATTGAATGGGTGGGATAGGGTCCATGATAGGACAGACTGCACACGGTCTGTGGAAGGAGATTGAATGGGTGGGATAAGGTCCATGATAGGACAGACTGCAAAAGTTCTGTGGAAGGAGATTGAATGGGTGGGATAGGGTCCATGATAGGGCAGACTGCACATGGTCTGTGGAAGGAGATTGAATGGGTGGGATAGGGTCCATGATAGGACAGACTGCACACAGTCTGTGGAAGGAGATTGAATGGGTGGGATAGGGTCCATGATAGGACGGACTGCACACAGTCTGTGGAAGGAGATTAAATGGGTGGGATAGGGTCCATGATAGGACAGACTGCACACAGTCTGTGGAAGGAGATTAAATGGGTGGGATAGGGTCCATGATAGGACAGGCTGCACACAGTCTGTGGAAGGAGATTGAATGGGTGGAATAGGGTCCATGATAGGACAGACTGTACACGGTCCGTGGAAGGAGATTGAATGAGTGGGATAGGGTCCATGATAGGACAGACTGTACACGGTCTGTGGAAGGAGATTGAATGTGTAGGATAGGGTCCATGATAGAAAATACTGTACACGGTCTGTGGAAGGAGATTGAATGGGTAGGATAGAGTCCATGATAGGACAGACTGCACACGGTCCGTGGAAGGAGATTGAATGAGTGGGATAGGGTCAATGATAGGACAGACTGTACACAGTCTGTGGAAGGAGATTGAATGGGTGGGATAGGGCCCATGATAGGACAGACTGTACACGGTCTGTGGAAGGAGATTGAATGGCTGGGATAGGGTCCATGATAGGACAGACTGCACACAGTCTGTGGAAGGAGATTGAATGGGTGGGATAGGGTCCATGATAGGACAGACTGCACACGGTCTGTGGAAGGAGATTGAATGGGTGGGATAGGGTCCATGATAGGACAGACTGCACACGGTCTGTGGAAGGAGATTGAATGGGTGGGATAGGGTCCATGATAGAAAATACTGTACACGGTCCGTGGAAGGAGATTGAATGGGTAGGATAGGGTCCATGATAGGACAGACTGCACACGGTCTGTGGAAGGAGATTGAATGGATGGGATAGGGTCCATGATAGGACAGACTGCACACGGTCTGTGGAAGGAGATTGAATGGGTGGGATAGGGTCCATGATACGACAGACTGCACACAGTCTGTGGAAGGAGATTGAATGGGTGGGATAGGGTCCATGATAGGACAGACTGTACACAGTCTGTGGAAGGAGATTGAATAGGTGCGATAGGGTCCATGATAGGACAGACTGCACACGGTCTGTGGAAGGAGATTGAATGGGTGGGATAGGGTCCATGATAGGACAGACTGCACACGGTCCGTGGAAGGAGATTGAATGGGTGGGATAGGGTCCATGATAGGACAGATTGCACACAGTCTGTGGAAGGAGATTGAATGGGTGGGATAGGTTCCATGATAGGACAGACTGCACACGGTCGGTGGAAGGAGATTGAATGGGTGGGATAGGGTCCATGATAGGACAGACTGCACACAGTCTGTGGAAGGAGATTAAATGGGTGGGATAGGGTCCATAATAGGACAGACTGTACACGGTCCGTGGAAGGAGATTGAATAAGTGGGATAGGGTCCATGAGAGGACAGACTGTACACGGTCTGTGGAAGGAGATTGAATGGGTGGGATAGGGTCCATGATAGGACGGACTGTACACGGTCTGTGGAAGGAGATTGAATGGGTGGGATAGGGTCCATGATAGGACAGACTGTACACGGTCCGTGGAAGGAGATTGAATGGCTGGGATAGGATCCATGATAGGACAGACTGCACACAGTCTGTGGAAGGAGATTAAATGGGTGGGATAGGGTCCATGATAGTACAGACTGCACACAGTCTGTGGAAGGAGATTAAAGGGGTGGGATAGGGTCCATGATAGGACAGACTGCACACAGTCTGTGGAAGGAGATTGAATGGGTGGGATAGGGTCCATGATAGGACAGACTGCACACAGTCTGTGGAAGGAGATTGAATGGGTGGGATAGGGTCCATGATAGGACAGACTGCACACAGTCTGTGGAAGGGGATTGAATGGGTGGGATAGGGTCCATGATAGGACAGACTGTACATGACCGTGGAAGGAGATTGAATGGGTAGGATAGGGTCCATGATAGGACAGACTGCACACAGTCTGTGGAAGGAGATTGAATGGGTGGGATAGGGTCCATGATAGGACAGACTGTACATGACCGTGGAAGGAGATTGAATGGGTAGGATAGGGTCCATGATAGCACAGACTGTACACGGTCTGTGGAAGGAGACTGAATGAGTCGGATAGGGTCCATAATAGGACAGACTGTACACGGTCCGTGGAAGGAGATTGAATGAGTGCGATCGGGTCCATGATTGGACAGACTGTACACGGTCTGTGGAAGGAGATTGAACGGGTAGGATAGGGTCCATGATAGGACAGGCTTTACACGGTCCGTGGAAGGAGATTGAATGTGTAGGATAGGGTCCATGATAGGACAGACTGCACACGGTCTGTGGAAGGAGATTGAATGGTTGGGATGGGGTCCATGATAGGACAGACTGCACACAGTCTGTGGAAAGAGATTGAATGGGTGGGATAGGGTCCATGATAGGACAGACTGCACACGGTCCGTGGAAGGAGATTGAATGGGTGGGATAGGGTCCATGATAGGACAGATTGCACACAGTCTGTGGAAGGAGATTGAATGGGTGGGATAGGGTCCATGATAGGACAGACTGCACACGGTCGGTGGAAGGAGATTGAATGGGTGGGATAGGGTCCATGATAGGACAGACTGCACACAGTCTGTGGAAGGAGATTAAATGGGTGGTATAGGGTCCATAATAGGACAGACTGTACACGGTCCGTGGAAGGAGATTGAATAGGTGGGATAGGGTCCATGAGAGGACAGACTGTACACGGTCTGTGGAAGGAGATTGAATGGGTGGGATAGGGTCCATGATAGGACAGACTGTACACGGTCTGTGGAAGGAGATTGAATGGGTGGGATAGGGTCCATGATAGGACAGACTGTACACGGTCTGTGGAAGGAGATTGAATGGGTGGGATAGGGTCCATGATAGGACAGACTGTACACGGTCCGTGGAAGGAGATTGAATGGGTGGGATAGGGTCCATGATAGGACAGACTGCACACGGTCCGTGGAAGCAGATTGAATGGGTAGGATAGGGTCCATGATAGGACAGACTGCACACAGTCTGTGGAAGGAGATTGAATGGGTGGGATAGGGTCCATGATAGGACAGACTGCACACGGTCTGTGGAAGGAGATTGAATGGGTGGGATAGGGTCCATGATAGGACAGACTGCACACAGTCTGTGGAAGGAGATTGAATGGGTGGGATAGGGTCCATGATAGGACAGACTGCAGACGGTCTGTGGAAGGAGATTGAATGGGTGGGATAGGGTTCATGATAGCACAAACTGCACACAGTCTGTGGAAGGAGATTAAATGGGTGGGATAGTGTCCATGATAGGGCAGACTGTACACGGTCCGTGGAAGGAGATTGAATGAGTGGGATAGGGTCAATGATAGGACAGACTGTACACAGTCTGTGGAAGGAGATTGAATGGGTGGGATAGGGTCCATGATAGGACAGACTGCACACGGTCTGTGGAAGGAGATTGAATGGGTGGGATAAGGTCCATGATAGGACAGACTGCACACGGTCTGTGGAAGGAGATTGAATGGGTGTGATAGGGTCCATGATAGGGCAGACTGCACATGGTCTGTGGAAGGAGATTGAATGGGTGGGATAGGGTCCATGATAGGACAGACTGCACACAGTCTGTGGAAGAAGATTGAATGGGTGGGATAGGGTCCATGATAGGACGGACTGCACACAGTCTGTGGAAGGAGATTGAATGGGTGGGATAGGTTTTATGATAGGACAGACTGCACACAGTCTGTGGAAGGAGATTGAATGGCTGGGATAGGATCCATGATAGGACAGGCTGTACACAGTCTGTGGAAGGAGATTGAATGGGTGGGATAGGGTCCATGATAGGACAGACTGCACACGGCCTGTGGAAGGAGATTGAATGGGTGGGATAGGGTCCATGATAAGACAGACTGCACACAGTCTGTGGAAGGAGATTGAATGGGTGGGATAGGATCCATGATAGGACAGACTGCACACAGTCTGTGGAAGGAGATTGAATGGGTGGGATAGGGTTTATGATAGGACAGACTGCACACAGTCTGTGGAAGGAGATTAAATGGGTGGGATAGGGTCCATGATAGTACAGACTGCACACAGTCTGTGGAAGGAGATTAAAGGGGTGGGATAGGGTCCATGATAGGACAGACTGCACACAGTCTGTGGAAGGAGATTGAATGGGTGGGATAGGGTCCATGATAGGACAGACTGCACACAGTCTGTGGAAGGAGATTGAATGGGTGGGATAGGGTCCATGATAGGACAGACTGCACACAGTCTGTGGAAGGGGATTGAATGGGTGGGATAGGGTCCATGATAGGACAGACTGTACATGACCGTGGAAGGAGATTGAATGGGTAGGATAGGGTCCATGATAGGACAGACTGCACACAGTCTGTGGAAGGAGATTGAATGGGTGGGATAGGGTCCATGATAGGACAGACTGTACATGACCGTGGAAGGAGATTGAATGGGTAGGATAGGGTCCATGATAGCACAGACTGTACACGGTCTGTGGAAGGAGACTGAATGAGTCGGATAGGGTCCATAATAGGACAGACTGTACACGGTCCGTGGAAGGAGATTGAATGAGTGCGATCGGGTCCATGATTGGACAGACTGTACACGGTCTGTGGAAGGAGATTGAACGGGTAGGATAGGGTCCATGATAGGACAGGCTTTACACGGTCCGTGGAAGGAGATTGAATGTGTAGGATAGGGTCCATGATAGGACAGACTACACACGGTCTGTGGAAGGAGATTGAATGGGTGGCATAGGGTCCATGATAGGACAGACTGCACACGGTCTGTGGAAGGAGATTGAATGGTTGGGATAGGGTCCATGATAGGACAGACTGCACACAGTCTGTGGAAAGAGATTGAATGGGTGGGATAGGGTCCATGATAGGACAGACTGCACACGGTCCGTGGAAGGAGATTGAATGGGTGGGATAGGGTCCATGATAGGACAGATTGCACACAGTCTGTGGAAGGAGATTGAATCGGTGGGATAGGGTCCATGATAGGACAGACTGCACACGGTCGGTGGAAGGAGATTGAATGGGTGGGATAGGGTCCATGATAGGACAGACTGCACACAGTCTGTGGAAGGAGATTAAATGGGTGGTATAGGGTCCATAATAGGACAGACTGTACACGGTCCGTGGAAGGAGATTGAATAGGTGGGATAGGGTCCATGAGAGGACAGACTGTACACGGTCTGTGGAAGGAGATTGAATGGGTGGGATAGGGTCCATGATAGGACAGACTGTACACGGTCTGTGGAAGGAGATTGAATGGGTGGGATAGGGTCCATGATAGGACAGACTGTACACGGTCTGTGGAAGGAGATTGAATGGGTGGGATAGGGTCCATGATAGGACAGACTGTACACGGTCCGTGGAAGGAGATTGAATGGGTGGGATAGGGTCCATGATAGGACAGACTGCACACGGTCCGTGGAAGCAGATTGAATGGGTAGGATAGGGTCCATGATAGGACAGACTGCACACAGTCTGTGGAAGGAGATTGAATGGGTGGGATAGGGTCCATGATAGGACAGACTGCACACGGTCTGTGGAAGGAGATTGAATGGGTGGGATAGGGTCCATGATAGGACAGACTGCACACAGTCTGTGGAAGGAGATTGAATGGGTGGGATAGGGTCCATGATAGGACAGACTGCAGACGGTCTGTGGAAGGAGATTGAATGGGTGGGATAGGGTTCATGATAGGACAAACTGCACACAGTCTGTGGAAGGAGATTAAATGGGTGGGATAGTGTCCATGATAGGGCAGACTGTACACGGTCCGTGGAAGGAGATTGAATGAGTGGGATAGGGTCAATGATAGGACAGACTGTACACAGTCTGTGGAAGGAGATTGAATGGGTGGGATAGGGTCCATGATAGGACAGACTGCACACGGTCTGTGGAAGGAGATTGAATGGGTGGGATAAGGTCCATGATAGGACAGACTGCACACGGTCTGTGGAAGGAGATTGAATGGGTGTGATAGGGTCCATGATAGGGCAGACTGCACATGGTCTGTGGAAGGAGATTGAATGGGTGGGATAGGGTCCATGATAGGACAGACTGCACACAGTCTGTGGAAGAAGATTGAATGGGTGGGATAGGGTCCATGATAGGACGGACTGCACACAGTCTGTGGAAGGAGATTGAATGGGTGGGATAGGTTTTATGATAGGACAGACTGCACACAGTCTGTGGAAGGAGATTAAATGGGTGGGATAGGGTCCATGATAGGACAGACTGCACACAGTCTGTGGAAGGAGATTAAATGGGTGGGATAGGGTCCATGATAGGACAGGCTGCACACAGTCTGTGGAAGGAGATTGAATGGGTGGAATAGGGTCCATCATAGGACAGACTGTACACGGTCTGTGGAAGGAGATTGAATGTGTAGGATAGGGTCCATGATAGAAAATACTGTACACGGTCCGTGGAAGGAGATTGAATGGGTAGGATAGCGTCCATGATAGGACAGACTGCACACGGTCTGTGGAAGGAGATTGAATGGATGGGATAGGGTCCATGATAGGACAGACTGCACACGGTCTGTGGAAGGAGATTGAATGGGTGGGATAGGGTCCATGATACGACAGACTGCACACAGTCTGTGGAAGGAGATTGAATGGGTGGGATAGGGTCCATGATAGGACAGACTGTACACAGTCTGTGGAAGGAGATTGAATAGGTGCGATAGGGTCCATGATAGGACAGACTGCACACAGTCTGTGGAAGGAGATTAAATGGGTGGGATAGGGTCCATAATAGGACAGACTGTACACGGTCCATGGAAGGAGATTGAATAGGTGGGATAGGGTCCATGAGAGGACAGACTGTACACGGTCTGTGGAAGGAGATTGAATGGGTGGGATAGGGTCCATGATAGGACAGACTGTACACAGTCTGTGGAAGGAGATTGAATGGGTGGGATAGGGTCCATGAAAACACAGACTGTACACGGTCTGTGGAAGGAGATTGAATGGGTGGGGTAGGGTCCATGTTAGGACAGACTGTACACGGCCGGTTAAAGGAGATTGAATGGGTGGTATAGGGTCCATGATAGGCCAGACTGCACACAGTCTGTGGAAGGAGATTGAATGGGTGGGATAGGGTCCATGATAGGACAGACTGTACACGGTCTGTGGAAGGAGATTAAATGGGTGGGATAGGGTCCATCAGAGGACAGACTGTACATAGTCTGTGGAAGGAGATTGAATGGGTGGGATAGGGTCCATGAAAACACAGACTGTACACGGTCTGTGGAAGGAGATTGAATGGGTGGGGTAGGGTCCATGTTAGGACAGACTGTACACGGCCCGTGGAAGGAGATTGAATGGGTGGGATAGGGTCCATGATAGGACAGACTGTACACGGTCTGGGAACGAGATTGAATGGGTGGGATAGGGTCCATGATAGGACAGACTGTGCACAGTCTGTGGAAGGAGATTAAATGGGTGGGATAGGGTCCATGATAGGACAGACTGTACACGGTCTGTGGAAGGTGATTGAATGGGTGGGATAGGGTCCATGATAGGACAAACTGCACACGGTCTGTGGAAGGAGATTAAATGGGTGGGAGAGGGTCCATGATAGGACAGACTGTACACGGTCTGTGGAAGGAGATTGAATGGGTGTGATAGGGTCCACGATAGGACAGACTGCACACGGTCTGTGGAAGGAGATTGAATGGGTGGGATAGGGTCCATGATAGGACAGACTGCACACGGTCCGTGGAAGGAGATTGAATGGGTGGGATAGGATCCATGATAGGACAGACTGTGCACGGTCTGTGGAAGCAGATTAAATGGGTGGGATAGGGTCCATCATAGGACAGACTGTACACAGACTGTGGAAGGAGATTGAATGGGTGGGATAACGTCCATGATAGGACAGACTGTACACGGTCTGTGGAAGGAGATTGAATGGGTGGAATAGGGTTCATGATAGGACAGACTGCACACGGTCTGTGGAAGGAGATTGAATGGGTGGGATAGGGTCCATGATAGGACAGACTGCACACAGTCTGTGGAAGGAGATTGAATGGGTGGGAAAGGGTCCATGATAGGACAGACTGCACACGGTCTGTGGAAGGAGATTGAATGGGTGGAATAGGGTTCATGATAAGACAGACTGCACACGGTCTGTGGAAGGAGATTGAATGGGTGGGATAGGGTCCATGATAGGACAGACTGCACACAGTCTGTGGAAGGAGATTAAATGGGTGGGATACGGTCCATGATAGGACAGACTGTACACGGTCTGTGGAACGAGATTGAATAAGTGGGATAGGGTCCATGATAGGACAGACTGTACACGGTCTGTGGAAGGAGATTGAATGGGTGGGATAGGGTCCATGATAGGACAGACTGTACACGGTCTGTGGAAGGAGATTGAATGAGTGGGATAGTGTCCATGATAGGACAGACTGTACACGGTCTGTGGAAGGAGATTGAATGGGTGGGATAGGGTCCATGATAGGACAGACTGTACACGGTCCGTGGAAGGAGATTGAATGAGTGGGATAGGGTCCATGATAGGACAGACTGCACACGGTCCGTGGAAGGAGTTTGAATGGGTAGGATAGGGTCCGTGATAGGACAGACTGCACACAGTCTGTGGAAGGAGATTGAATGGGTGGGATAGGGTCCATGATAGGACAGACTGCACACGGTCTGTGGAAGGAGATTGAATGGGTGGGATAGGATCCATGATAGGACAGACTGTACACAGTCTGTGGAAGGAGATTGAATGGGTGGGATAGGGTACATGATAGGACAGACTGCACACGGTCTGTGGAAGGAGATTGAATGGCTGGGATAGGATCCATGATAGGACAGACTGTACACAGTCTGTGGAGGGAGATTGAATGGGTGGGATAGGGTCCATGATAGGACAGACTGCACACGGTCTGTGGAAGGAGATTGAATGGGTGGGATAGGATCCATGATAGGACAGACTGTACACGGTCTGTGGAAGGAGATTGAATGGGTGTGATAGGGTCCACGATAGGACAGACTGCACACGGTCTGTGGAAGGAGATTGAATGGGTGGGATAGGGTCCATGATAGGACAGACTGCACACGGTCCGTGGAAGGAGATTGAATGGGTGGGATAGGATCCATGATAGGACAGACTGTGCACGGTCTGTGGAAGCAGATTAAATGGGTGGGATAGGGTCCATCATAGGACAGACTGTACACAGACTGTGGAAGGAGATTGAATGGGTGGGATAGCGTCCATGATAGGACAGACTGTACACGGTCTGTGGAAGGAGATTGAATGGGTGGAATAGGGTTCATGATAGGACAGACTGCACACGGTCTGTGGAAGGAGTTTGAATGGGTGGGATAGGGTCCATGATAGGACAGACTGCACACAGTCTGTGGAAGGAGATTGAATGGGTGGGAAAGGGTCCATGGTAGGACAGACTGCACACGGTCTGTGGAAGGAGATTGAATGGGTGGAATAGGGTTCATGATAAGACAGACTGCACACGGTCTGTGGAAGGAGATTGAATGGGTGGGATAGGGTCCATGATAGGACAGACTGCACACAGTCTGTGGAAGGAGATTAAATGGGTGGGATACGGTCCATGATAGGACAGACTGTACACGGTCTGTGGAACGAGATTGAATAAGTGGGATAGGGTCCATGATAGGACAGACTGTACACGGTCTGTGGAAGGAGATTGAATGGGTGGGATAGGGTCCATGATAGGACAGACTGTACACGGTCTGTGGAAGGAGATTGAATGAGTGGGATAGTGTCCATGATAGGACAGACTGTACACGGTCTGTGGAAGGAGATTGAATGGGTGGGATAGGGTCCATGATAGGACAGACTGTACACGGTCCGTGGAAGGAGATTGAATGAGTGGGATAGGGTCCATGATAGGACAGACTGCACACGGTCCGTGGAAGGAGTTTGAATGGGTAGGATAGGGTCCGTGATAGGACAGACTGCACACAGTCTGTGGAAGGAGATTGAATGGGTGGGATAGGGTCCATGATAGGACAGACTGCACACGGTCTGTGGAAGGAGATTGAATGGGTGGGATAGGATCCATGATAGGACAGACTGTACACAGTCTGTGGAAGGAGATTGAATGGGTGGGATAGGGTACATGATAGGACAGACTGCACACGGTCTGTGGAAGGAGATTGAATGGCTGGGATAGGATCCATGATAGGACAGACTGTACACAGTCTGTGGAGGGAGATTGAATGGGTGGGATAGGGTCCATGATAGGACAGACTGCACACGGTCTGTGGAAGGAGATTGAATGGGTGGGATAGGGTCCATGATAGGACAGACTGCACACAGTCTGTGGAAGGAGATTGAATGGGTGGGATAGGATCCATGATAGGACAGACTGCACACAGTCTGTGGAAGGAGATTGAATGGGTGGGATAGGGTCCATAATAGGACAGACTGCACACGGTCTGTGGAAGGAGATTGAATGGGTGGGATAGGGTCCATGATAGGACAGACTGCACACAGTCTGTGGAAGGAGATTAAATGGGTGGGATAGGGTCCATGATAGGACAGACTGTGCACGGTCCGTGGAATGAGATTGAATAAGTGGGATAGGGTCCATGATAGGACAGACTGTACACGGTCTGTGGAAGGAGATTGAATGGGTGGGATAGGGTCCATGATAGGACAGACTGTACACGGTCTGTGGAAGGAGATTGAATGGGTGGGATAGGGTCCATGATAGGACAGACTGCACACAGTCTGTGGAAGGAGATTGAATGGGTGGGATAGGATCCATGATAGGACAGACTGCACACAGTCTGTGGAAGGAGATTGAATGGGTGGGATAGGGTCCATAATAGGACAGACTGCACACGGTCTGTGGAAGGAGATTGAATGGGTGGGATAGGGTCCATGATAGGACAGACTGCACACAGTCTGTGGAAGGAGATTAAATGGGTGGGATAGGGTCCATGATAGGACAGACTGTGCACGGTCCGTGGAATGAGATTGAATAAGTGGGATAGGGTCCATGATAGGACAGACTGTACACGGTCTGTGGAAGGAGATTGAATGGGTGGGATAGGGTCCATGATAGGACAGACTGTACACGATCTGTGGAAGGAGATTGAATGGGTGGGAAAGTGTCCATGATAGGACAGACTGTACACGGTCTGTGGAAGGAGATTGAATGGGTGGGATAGGGTCCATGATAGGACAGACTGTACACGGTCCGTGGAAGGAGATTGAATGGGTAGGATAGGGTCCATGATAGGACAGACTGCACACAGTCTGTGGAAGGAGATTGAATGGGTGGGAGAGGGTCCATGATAGGACAGACTGCACACGGTCTGTGGAAGGAGATTGAATGGGTGGGATAGAGTTCATGATAGGACAAACTGCACACAGTCTGTGGAAGGAGATTAAATGGGTGGGATAGGGTCCATGATAGGACAGACTGTACAAGGTCCGTGGAAGGAGATTGAATGAGTGGGATAGGGTCCATGATAGGACAGACTGTACACAGTCTGTGGAAGGAGATTGAATGGGTGGGATAGGGTCCATGATAGGACAGACTGTACACGGTCTGTGGAAGGAGATTGAATGGCTGGGATAGGATCCATGATAGGACAGGCTGTACACAGTCTGTGGAAGGAGATTGAATGGGTGGGATAGGGTCCATGATAGGACAGACTGCACACGGCCTGTGGAAGGAGATTGAATGGGTGGGATAGGGTCCATGATAAGACAGACTGCACACAGTCTGTGGAAGGAGATTGAATGGGTGGGATAGGATCCATGATAGGACAGACTGCACACAGTCTGTGGAAGGAGATTGAATGGGTGGGATAGGGTCCATGATAGGACAGACTGCACACGGTCTGTGGAAGGAGATTGAATGGGTGGGATAGGGTCCATGATAGGACAGACTGTACGCGGTCTGTGGAAGGAGATTGAATGGGTGGGATAGGGTCCATGATAGGACAGACTGCACACGGTCTGTGGAAGGAGATTGAATGGGTGGGATAGGGTCCATGATAGGACAGACTGCACACAGTCTGTGGAAGGAGATTGAATGGGTGGGATAGTGTCCATGATAGGACAGACTGCACACAGTCTGTGGAAGGAGATTGAATGGGTGGGATAGGGTCCATGATAGGACAGACTGCACACAGTCTGTGGAAGGAGATTGAATGGGTGGGATAGGGTTTATGATAGGACAGACTGCACACAGTCTGTGGAAGGAGATTAAATGGGTGGGATAGGGTCCATGATAGGACAGACTGCACACAGTCTGTGGAAGGAGATTGAATGGGTGGGATAGGGTTTATGATAGTACAGACTGCACACAGTCTGTGGAAGGAGATTAAAGGGGTGGGATAGGGTCCATGATAGGACAGACTGTACATGACCGTGGAAGGAGATTGAATGGGTAGGATAGGGTTCATGATAGGACAGACTGCACACAGTCTGTGGAAGGAGATTGAATGGGTGGGATAGGGTCCATGATAGCACAGACTGTACATGACCGTGGAAGGAGATTGAATGGGTAGGATAGGGTCCATGATAGGACAGACTGTACACGGTCTGTGGAAGGAGACTGAATGAGTCGGATAGGGTCCATAATAGGACAGACTGTACACGGTCCGTGGAAGGAGATTGAATGAGTGCGATCGGGTCCATGATTGGACAGACTGTACACGGTCTGTGGAAGGAGATTGAACGGGTAGGATAGGGTCCATGATAGGACAGGCTTTACACGGTCCGTGGAAGGAGATTGAATGGGTAGGATAGGGTCCATGATAGGACAGACTGCACACGGTCTGTGGAAGGAGATTGAATGGGTGGCATAGGGTCCATGATAGGACAGACTGCACACGGTCTGTGGAAGGAGATTGAATGGGTGGGATAGGGTCCATGATAAGACAGACTGCACACAGTCTGTGGAAGGAGATTGAATGGGTGGGATAGGATCCATGATAGGACAGACTGCACACAGTCTGTGGAAACAGATTGAATGAGTGGGATAGGGTCCATGATAGGACAGACTGCACACGGTCTGTGGAAGGAGATTGAATGGGTGGGATAGGGTCCATGATACGACAGACTGCACACAGTCTGTGGAAGGAGATTGAATGGGTGGGATAGGGTCCATGATAGGACAGACTGCACACGGTCTGTGGAAGGAGATTGAATGGGTGGGATAGGGTTTATGATAGAACAGACTGCACACAGTCTGTGGAAGGAGATTAAATGGGTGGGATAGGGTCCAAGATAGGACAGACTGCACACAATCTGTGGAAGGAGATTAAATGGGTGGGATAGGGTCCATGATAGGACAGACTGCACACAGTCTGTGGAAGGAGATTGAATGGGTGGGATAGGGTCCATGATAGGACAGACTGTACATGACCGTGGAAGGAGATTGAATGGGTAGGATAGGGTCCATGATAGGACAGACTGCACACAGTCTGTGGAAGGAGATTGAATGGGTGGGATAGGGTCCATGATAGGACAGACTGTACATGACCGTGGAAGGAGATTGAATGGGTAGGATAGGGTCCATGATAGGACAGACTGTACACGGTCTGTGGAAGGAGACTGAATGAGTCGGATAGGGTCCATAATAGGACAGACTGTACACGGTCCGTGGAAGGAGATTGAATGAGTGCGATCGGGTCCATGATTGGACAGACTGTACACGGTCTGTGGAAGGAGATTGAACGGGTAGGATAGGGTCCATGATAGGACAGGCTTTACACGGTCCGTGGAAGGAGATTGAATGGGTAGGATAGGGTCCATGATAGGACAGACTGCACACGGTCTGTGGAAGGAGATTGAATGGGTGGCATAGGGTCCATGATAGGACAGACTGCACACGGTCTGTGGAAGGAGATTGAATGGTTGGGATAGGGTCCATGATAGGACAGACTGCACACAGTCTGTGGAAAGAGATTGAATGGGTGGGATAGGGTCCATGATAGGACAGACTGCACACGGTCGGTGGAAGGAGATTGAATGGGTGGGATAGGGTCCATGATAGGACAGACTGCACACAGTCTGTGGAAGGAGATTAAATGGGTGGGATAGGGTCCATAATAGGACAGACTGTACACGGTCCGTGGAAGGAGATTGAATAGGTGGGATAGGGTCCATGAGAGGACAGACTGTACACGGTCTGTGGAAGGAGATTGAATGGGTGGGATAGGGTCCATGATAGGACAGACTGTACACGGTCTGTGGAAGGAGATTGAATGGGTGGGATAGGGTCCATGATAGGACAGACTGTACACGGTCCGTGGAAGGAGATTGAATGGGTGGGATAGGGTCCATGATAGGACAGACTGCACAAGGTCCGTGGAAGCAGATTGAATGGGTAGGATAGGGTCCATGATAGGACAGACTGCACACAGTCTGTGGAAGGAGATTGAATGGGTGGGATAGGGTCCATGATAGGACAGACTGCACACGGTCTGTGGAAGGAGATTGAATGGGTGGGATAGGGTTCATGATAGGACAAACTGCACACAGTCTGTGGAAGGAGATTAAATGGGTGGGATAGTGTCCATGATAGGGCAGACTGTACACGGTCCGTGGAAGGAGATTGAATGAGTGGGATAGGGTCAATGATCGGACAGACTGTACACAGTCTGTGGAAGGAGATTGAATGGGTGGGATAGGGTCCATGATAGGACAGACTGCACACGGTCTGTGGAAGGAGATTGAATGGGTGGGATAAGGTCCATGATAGGACAGACTGCACACGGTCTGTGGAAGGAGATTGAATGGGTGGGATAGGGTCCATGATAGGGCAGACTGCACATGGTCTGTGGAAGGAGAGTGAATGGGTGGGATAGGTTTTATGATAGGACAGACTGCACACAGTCTGTGGAAGGAGATTAAATGGGTGGGATAGGGTCCATGATAGGACAGACTGCACACAGTCTGTGGAAGGAGATTAAATGGGTGGGATAGGGTCCATGATAGGACAGGCTGCACACAGTCTGTGGAAGGAGATTGAATGGGTGGAATAGGGTCCATGATAGGACAGACTGTACACGGTCCGTGGAAGGAGATTGAATGAGTGGGATAGGGTCCATGATAGGACAGACTGTACACGGTCTGTGGAAGGAGATTGAATGTGTAGGATAGGGTCCATGATAGAAAATACTGTACACGGTCCGTGGAAGGAGATTGAATGGGTAGCATAGGGTCCATGATAGGACAGACTGCACACGGTCTGTGGAAGGAGATTGAATGGATGGGATAGGGTCCATGATAGGACAGACTGCACACGGTCTGTGGAAGGAGATTGAATGGGTGGGATAGGGTCCATGATACGACAGACTGTCCACAGTCTGTGGAAGGAGATTGAATAGGTGCGATAGGGTCCATGATAGGACAGACTGCACACAGTCTGTGGAAGGAGATTAAATGGGTGGGATAGGGTCCATAATAGGACAGACTGTACACGGTCCGTGGAAGGAGATTGAATAGGTGGGATAGGGTCCATGAGAGGACAGACTGTACACGGTCTGTGGAAGGAGATTGAATGGGTGGGATAGGGTCCATGATAGGACAGACTGTACACGGTCTGTGGAAGGAGATTGAATGGGTGGGATAGGGTCCATGATAGGACAGACTGCACACGGTCTGTGGAAGGAGATTGAATGGGTGGGATAGGGTTCATGATAGGACAAACTGCACACAGTCTGTGGAAAGAGATTGAATGAGTGGGATAGGGTCCATGATAGGACAGACTGTGCACAGTCTGTGGAAGGAGATTAAATGGGTGGGATAGGGTCCATGATAGGACAGACTGTGCACGGTCCGTGGAACGAGATTGAATAAGTGGGATAGGGTCCATGATAGGACAGACTGTACACGGTCTGTGGAAGGAGATTGAATGGGTGGGATAGGGTCCATGATAGGACAGACTGTACACGGTCTGTGGAAGGAGATTGAATGGGTGGGAAAGTGTCCATGATAGGACAGACTGTACACGGTCTGTGGAAGGAGATTGAATGGGTGGGATAGGGTCCATGATAGGACAGACTGTACACGGTCCGTGGAAGGAGATTGAATGGGTGGGATAGGGTCCATGATAGGACAGACTGCACACGGTCCGTGAAAGGAGATTGAATGGGTAGGATAGGGTCCATGAAAGGACAGACTGCACACAGTCTGTGGAAGGAGATTGAATGGGTTCGATAGGGTCCATGATAGGACAGACTGCACACGGTCTGTGGAAGGAGATTGAATGGGTGGGATAGAGTTCATGATAGGACAAACTGCACACAGTCTGTGGAAGGAGATTAAATGGGTGGGATAGGGTCCATGATAGGACAGACTGCACACAGTCTGTGGAAGGAGATTGAATGGGTGGGATAGGGTCCATGATAGGACAGACTGTACATGACCGTGGAAGGAGATTGAATGGGTAGGATAGGGTCCATGATAGGACAGACTGCACACAGTCTGCGGAAGGAGATTGAATGGGTGGGATAGGGTCCATGATAGGACAGACTGTACATGACCGTGGAAGGAGATTGAATGGGTAGGATAGGGTCCATGATAGGACAGACTGTACACGGTCTGTGGAAGGAGACTGAATGAGTCGGATAGGGTCCATACTAGGACAGACTGTACACGGTCCGTGGAAGGAGATTGAATGAGTGCGATCGGGTCCATGATTGGACAGACTGTACACGGTCTGTGGAAGGAGATTGAACGGGTAGGATAGGGTCCATGATAGGACAGGCTTTACACGGTCCGTGGAAGGAGATTGAATGGGTAGGATAGGGTCCATGATAGGACAGACTGCACACGGTCTGTGGAAGGAGATTGAATGGGTGGCATAGGGTCCATGATAGGACAGACTGCACACGGTCTGTGGAAGGAGATTGAATGGTTGGGATAGGGTCCATGATAGGACAGACTGCACACAGTCTGTGGAAAGAGATTGAATGGGTGGGATAGGGTCCATGATAGGACAGACTGCACACGGTCGGTGGAAGGAGATTGAATGGGTGGGATAGGGTCCATGATAGGACAGACTGCACACAGTCTGTGGAAGGAGATTAAATGGGTGGGATAGGGTCCATAATAGGACAGACTGTACACGGTCCGTGGAAGGAGATTGAATAGGTGGGATAGGGTCCATGAGAGGACAGACTGTACACGGTCTGTGGAAGGAGATTGAATGGGTGGGATAGGGTCCATGATAGGACAGACTGTACACGGTCTGTGGAAGGAGATTGAATGGGTGGGATAGGGTCCATGATAGGACAGGCTGTACACGGTCCGTGGAAGGAGATTGAATGGGTGGGATAGGGTCCATGATAGGACAGACTGCACAAGGTCCGTGGAAGCAGATTGAATGGGTAGGATAGGGTCCATGATAGGACAGACTGCACACAGTCTGTGGAAGGAGATTGAATGGGTGGGATAGGGTCCATGATAGGACAGACTGCACACGGTCTGTGGAAGGAGATTGAATGGGTGGGATAGGGTTCATGATAGGACAAACTGCACACAGTCTGTGGAAGGAGATTAAATGGGTGGGATAGTGTCCATGATAGGGCAGACTGTACACGGTCCGTGGAAGGAGATTGAATGAGTGGGATAGGTCAATGATCGGACAGACTGTACACAGTCTGTGGAAGGAGATTGAATGGGTGGGATAGGGTCCATGATAGGACAGACTGCACACGGTCTGTGGAAGGAGATTGAATGGGTGGGATAAGGTCCATGATAGGACAGACTGCACATGGTCTGTGGAAGGAGATTGAATGGGTGGGATAGGGTCCATGATAGGGCAGACTGCACATGGTCTGTGGAAGGAGAGTGAATGGGTGGGATAGGTTTTATGATAGGACAGACTGCACACAGTCTGTGGAAGGAGATTAAATGGGTGGGATAGGGTCCATGATAGGACAGACTGCACACAGTCTGTGGAAGGAGATTAAATGGGTGGGATAGGGTCCATGATAGGACAGGCTGCACACAGTCTGTGGAAGGAGATTGAATGGGTGGAATAGGGTCCATGATAGGACAGACTGTACACGGTCCGTGGAAGGAGATTGAATGAGTGGGATAGGGTCCATGATAGGACAGACTGTACACGGTCTGTGGAAGGAGATTGAATGTGTAGGATAGGGTCCATGATAGAAAATACTGTACACGGTCCGTGGAAGGAGATTGAATGGGTAGCATAGGGTCCATGATAGGACAGACTGCACACGGTCTGTGGAAGGAGATTGAATGGATGGGATAGGGTCCATGATAGGACAGACTGCACACGGTCTGTGGAAGGAGATTGAATGGGTGGGATAGGGTCCATGATACGACAGACTGTACACAGTCTGTGGAAGGAGATTGAATAGGTGCGATAGGGTCCATGATAGGACAGACTGCACACAGTCTGTGGAAGGAGATTAAATGGGTGGGATAGGGTCCATAATAGGACAGACTGTACACGGTCCGTGGAAGGAGATTGAATAGGTGGGATAGGGTCCATGAGAGGACAGACTGTACACGGTCTGTGGAAGGAGATTGAATGGGTGGGATAGGGTCCATGATAGGACAGACTGTACACGGTCTGTGGAAGGAGATTGAATGGGTGGGATAAGGTCCATGATAGGACAGACTGCACACGGTCTGTGGAAGGAGATTGAATGGGTGGGATAGGGTTCATGATAGGACAAACTGCACACAGTCTGTGGAAGGAGATTGAATGAGTGGGATAGGGTCCATGATAGGACAGACTGTGCACAGTCTGTGGAAGGAGATTAAATGGGTGGGATAGGGTCCATGATAGGACAGACTGTGCACGGTCCGTGGAACGAGATTGAATAAGTGGGATAGGGTCCATGATAGGACAGACTGTACACGGTCTGTGGAAGGAGATTGAATGGGTGGGATAGGGTCCATGATAGGACAGACTGTACACGGTCTGTGGAAGGAGATTGAATGGGTGGGAAAGTGTCCATGATAGGACAGACTGTACACGGTCTGTGGAAGGAGATTGAATGGGTGGGATAGGGTCCATGATAGGACAGACTGTACACGGTCCGTGGAAGGAGATTGAATGGGTGGGATAGGGTCCATGATAGGACAGACTGCACACGGTCCGTGAAAGGAGATTGAATGGGTAGGATAGGGTCCATGATAGGACAGACTGCACACAGTCTGTGGAAGGAGATTGAATGGGTTCGATAGGATCCATGATAGGACAGACTGCACACGGTCTGTGGAAGGAGATTGAATGGGTGGGATAGAGTTCATGATAGGACAAACTGCACACAGTCTGTGGAAGGAGATTAAATGGGTGGGATAGGGTCCATGATAGGACAGACTGTATAAGGTCCGTGGAAGGAGATTGAATGAGTGGGATAGGGTCCATGATAGGACAGAATGTACACAGTCTGTGGAAGGAGATTGAATGGGTGGGATAGGGTCCATGATAGGACAGACTGCACACAGTCTGTGGAAGGAGATTGAATGGCTGGGATAGGATCCATGATAGGACAGGCTGTACACAGTCTGTGGAAGGAGATTGAATGGGTGGGATAGGGTCCATGATAGGACAGACTGCACACGGTCTGTGGAAGGAGATTGAATGGGTAGGATAGGGTCCATGATAGGACAGACTGTACACAGTCTGTGGAAGGAGATTGAATGGGTGGGATAGGATCCATGATAGGACATACTGCACACAGTCTGTGGAAGGAGATTGAATGGGTGGGATAGGGTCCATGATAGGACAGACTGCACACAGTCTATGGAAGGAGATTTAAAGGGTGGGATAGGGTCCATGATAGGACAGACTGCACACGGTCTGTGGAAGGAGATTGAATGGGTGGGATAGGATCCATGATAGGACAGACTGCACACGGTCTGTGGAAGGAGATTGAATGGGTGGGATAGGGTCCATGATAGGACAGACTGCACACGGTCTGTGGAAGGAGATTGAATGGGTGGGATAGGATCCATGATAGGACAGACTGCACACAGTCTGTGGAAGGAGATTGAATGGGTGGGATAGGGTCCATGATAGGACAGACTGCACACAGTCTGTGGAAGGTGATTGAATGGGTGGGATAGGGTCCATGATAGGACAGACCGCACACAGTCTGTGGAAGGAGATTGAATGGGTGGGATAGGGTCCATGATAGGACAGACTGTACACAGTCCGTGGAAGGAGATTGAATGGGTGGGATAGGGTCCATGATAAGACAGACTGCACACAGTCTGTGGAAGGAGATTGAATGGGTGGGATAGGGTCCATGATAGGACAGACTGCACACAGTCTCTGGAAGGAGATTGAATGGGTGGGATAGGGTCCATGATAGGACAGACTGCACACAGTCTGTGGAAGGAGATTGAATGGGTGGGATAGGGTCCATGATAAGACAGACTGCACACAGTCTGTGGAAGGAGATTGAATGGGTGGGATAGGATCCATGATAGGACAGACTGCACACAGTCTGTGGAAGGAGATTGAATGGGTGGGATAGGGTCCATGATAGGACAGACTGCACACGGTCTGTGGAAGGAGATTGAATGGGTGGGATAGGTTCCATGATAGGACAGACTGCACACAGTCTGTGGCAGGAGATTGAATGGGTGGGATAGGGTCCATGATAGGACAGACTGCACACAGTCTGTGGAAGGAGATTGAATGGGTGGGATAGGGTTTATGATAGGACAGACTGCACACAGTCTGTGGAAGGAGATTAAATGGGTGGGATAGGGTCCATGATAGGACAGACTGCACACAGTCTGTGGAAGGAGATTAAAGGGGTGGGATAGGGTCCATGATAGGACAGACTGCACACAGTCTGTGGAAGGAGATTGAATGGGTGGGATAGGGTCCATGATAGGACAGACTGCACACGGTCTGTGGAAGGAGATTGAATGGGTAGGATAGGGTCCATGATAGGACAGACTGTACACAGTCTGTGGAAGGAGATTGAATGGGTGGGATAGGATCCATGATAGGACAGACTGCACACAGTCTGTGGAAGGAGATTGAATGGGTGGGATAGGGTCCATGATAGGACAGACTGCACACAGTCTGTGGAAGGAGATTGAATGGGTGGGATAGGGTCCATGATAGGACAGACTGCACACGGTCTGTGGAAGGAGATTGAATGGGTGGGATAGGATCCATGATCGGACAGACTGCACACGGTCTGTGGAAGGAGATTGAATGGGTGGGATAGGGTCCATGATAGGACAGACTGCACACGGTCTGTGGAAGGAGATTGAATGGGTGGGATAGGATCCATGATAGGACAGACTGCACACAGTCTGTGGAAGGAGATTGAATGGGTGGGATAGGGTCCATGATAGGACAGACTGCACACAGTCTGTGGAAGGAGATTGAATGGGTGGGATAGGGTCCATGATAGGACAGACTGCACACAGTCTGTGGAAGGAGATTGAATGGGTGGGATAGGATCCATGATAGGACAGACTGCACACAGTCTGTGGAAGGAGATTGAATGGGTGGGATAGGGTCCATGATAGGACAGACTGCACACAGTCTGTGGAAGGAGATTGAATGGGTGGGATAGGGTCCATGATAAGACAGACTGCACACAGTCTGTGGAAGGAGATTGAATGGGTGGGATAGGATCCATGATAGGACAGACTGCACACGGTCTGTGGAAGGAGATTGAATGGGTGGGATAGGGTCCATGATAGGACAGACTGCACACGGTCTGTGGAAGGAGATTGAATGGGTGGGATAGGGTCCATGATAGGACAGACTGCACACAGTCTGTGGAAGGAGATTGAATGGGTGGGATAGGGTCCATGATAGGACAGACTGCACACAGTCTGTGGAAGGAGATTGAATGAGTGGGATAGGGTTTATGATAGGACAGACTGCACACAGTCTGTGGAAGGAGATTAAATGGGTGGGATAGGGTCCATGATAGGACAGACTGCACACAGTCTGTGGAAGGAGATTAAAGGGGTGGGATAGGGTCCATGATAGGACAGACTGCACACAGTCTGTGGAAGGAGATTGAATGGGTGGGATAGGGTCCATGATAGGACAGACTGTACATGACCGTGGAAGGAGATTGAATGGGTAGGATAGGGTCCATGATAGGACAGACTGTACACGGTCTGTGGAAGGAGACTGAGTGAGTCGGATAGGGTCGATAATAGGACAGACTGTACACGGTCCGTGGAAGGAGATTGAATGAGTGCGATCGGGTCCATGATTGGACAGACTGTACACGGTCTGTGGAAGGAGATTGAACGGGTAGGATAGGGTCCATGATAGGACAGGCTTAACACGGTCCGTGGAAGGAGATTGAATGGGTAGGATAGGGTCCATGATAGGACAGACTGCACACGGTCTGTGGAAGGAGATTGAATGGGTGGCACAGGGTCCATGATAGGACAGACTGCACACGGTCTGTGGAAGGAGATTGAATGTTTGGGATAGGGTCCATGAAAGGACAGACTGTACACGGTCCGTGGAAAGAGATTGAATGGGTGGGATAGGGTCCATGATAGGACAGACTGCACACAGTCTGTGGAAAGAGATTGAATGGGTGGGACAGGGTCCATGATAGGACAGACTGCACACAGTCTGTGGAAAGAGATTGAATGGGTGGGATAGGGTCCATGATAGGACAGACTGCACACAGTCTGTGGAAAGAGATTGAATGGGTGGGATAGGGTCCATGATAGGACAGACTGCACACGGTCCGTGGAAGGAGATTGAATGGGTGGGATAGGGTCCATGATAGGACAGATTGCACACAGTCTGTGGAAGGAGATTAAATGGGTGGGATAGGGTCCATAATAGGACAGACTGTACACGGTCCGTGGAAGGAGATTGAATAGGTGGGATAGGGTCCATGAGAGGACAGACTGTACACGGTCTGTGGAAGGAGATTGAATGGGTGGGATAGGGTCCATGATAGGACAGACTGTACACGGTCTGTGGAAGGAGATTGAATGGGTGGGATAGGGTCCATGATAGGACAGACTGTACACGGTCTGTGGAAGGAGATTGAATGGGTGGGATAGGGTCCATGATAGGACAGACTGTACACGGTCCGTGGAAGGAGATTGAATGGGTGGGATAGGGTCCATGATAGGACAGACTGCACACGGTCCGTGGAAGGAGATTGAATGGGTGGGATAGGGTCCATGATAGGACAGACTGCACACAGTTTGTGGAAGGAGATTGAATTGGTGGGATAGGGTCCATGATAGGACAGACTGCACACAGTCTGTGGAAGGAGATTGAATGGGTGGGATAGGGTGCATGATAGGACAAACTGCACACAGTCTGTGGAAGGAGATCAAATGGGTGGGATAGTGTCCATGATAGGGCAGACTGTACACGGTCCGTGGAAGGAGACTGAATGAGTGGGATAGGGTCAATGATAGGACAGACTGTACACAGTCTGTGGAAGGAGATTGAATGGGTGGGATAGGGTCCATGATAGGACAGACTGCACACGGTCTGTGGAAGGAGATTGAATGGGTGGGATAAGGTCCATGATAGGACAGACTGCAAACGGTCTGTGGAAGGAGATTGAATGGGTGGGATAGTGTCCATGATAGGGCAGACTGCACATGGTCTGTGGAAGGAGATTGAATGGGTGGGATAGGGTCCATGATAGGACAGACTGCACACAGTCTGTGGAAGGAGATTGAATGGGTGGGATAGGGTCCATGATAGGACGGACTGCACACAGTCTGTGGAAGGAGATTAAATGGGTGGGATAGGGTCCATGATAGGACAGACTGCACACAGTCTGTGGAAGGAGATTAAATGGGTGGGATAGGGTCCATGATAGGACAGGCTGCACACAGTCTGTGGAAGGAGATTGAATGGGTGGAATAGGGTCCATGATAGGACAGACTGTACACGGTCCGTGGAAGGAGATTGAATGAGTGGGATAGGGTCCATGATAGGACAGACTGTACACGGTCTGTGGAAGGAGATTGAATGTGTAGGATAGGGTCCATGATAGAAAATACTGTACACGGTCTGTGGAAGGAGATTGAATGGGTAGGATAGGGTCCATGATAGGACAGACTGCACACGGTCTGTGGAAGGAGATTGAATGGATGGGATAGGGTCCATGATAGGACAGACTGCACACGGTCTGTGGAAGGAGATTGAATGGGTGGGATAGGGTCCATGATACGACAGACTGCACACAGTCTGTGGAAGGAGATTGAATGGGTGGGATAGTGTCCATGATAGGGCAGACTGTACACGGTCCGTGGAAGGAGATTGAATGAGTGGGATAGGGTCAATGATAGGACAGACTGTACACAGTCTGTGGAAGGAGATTAAATGGGTGGGATAGGGCCCATGATAGGACAGACTGTACACGGTCTGTGGAAGGAGATTGAATGGCTGGGATAGGGTCCATGATAGGACAGACTGCACACAGTCTGTGGAAGGAGATTGAATGGGTGGGATAGGGTCCATGATAGGACAGACTGCACACGGTCTGTGGAAGGAGATTGAATGGGTGGGATAGGGTCCATGATAGGACAGACTGCACACGGTCTGTGGAAGGAGATTGAATGGCTGGGATAGGGTCCATGATAGAAAATACTGTACACGGTCCGTGGAAGGAGATTGAATGGGTAGGATAGGGTCCATGATAGGACAGACTGCACACGGTCTGTGGAAGGAGATTGAATGGATGGGATAGGGTCCATGATAGGACAGACTGCACACGGTCTGTGGAAGGAGATTGAATGGGTGGGATAGGGTCCATGATACGACAGACTGCACACAGTCTGTGGAAGGAGATTGAATGGGTGGGATAGGGTCCATGATAGGACAGACTGTACACAGTCTGTGGAAGGAGATTGAATGTTTGGGATAGGGTCCATGAAAGGACAGACTGTACACGGTCCGTGGAAAGAGATTGAATGGGTGGGATAGGGTCCATGATAGGACAGACTGCACACAGTCTGTGGAAAGAGATTGAATGGGTGGGACAGGGTCCATGATAGGACAGACTGCACACAGTCTGTGGAAAGAGATTGAATGGCTGGGATAGGGTCCATGATAGGACAGACTGCACACAGTCTGTGGAAAGAGATTGAATGGGTGGGATAGGGTCCATGATAGGACAGACTGCACACAGTCTGTGGAAAGAGATGGAATGGGTGGGATAGGGTCCATGATAGGACAGACTGCACACAGTCTGTGGAAAGAGATTGAATGGGTGGGATAGGGTCCATGATAGGACAGACTGCACACAGTCTGTGGAAGGAGATTGAATGGGTGGGATAGGGTCCATGATAGGACAGACTGCACACAGTCTGTGGAAAGAGATTGAATGGGTGGGATAGGGTCCATGATAGGACAGACTGCACACGGTCCGTGGAAGGAGATTGAATGGGTGGGATAGGGTCCATAATAGGACAGACTGTACACGGTCCGTGGAAGGAGATTGAATAGGTGGGATAGGGTCCATGAGAGGACAGACTGTACACGGTCTGTGGAAGGAGATTGAATGGGTGGGATAGGGTCCATGATAGGACAGACTGTACACGGTCTGTGGAAGGAGATTGAATGGGTGGGATAGGGTCCATGATAGGACAGACTGTACACGGTCTGTGGAAGGAGATTGAATGGGTGGGATAGGGTCCATGATAGGACAGACTGTACACGGTCCGTGGAAGGAGATTGAATGGGTGGGATAGGGTCCATGATAGGACAGACTGCACACGGTCCGTGGAAGGAGATTGAATGGGTGGGATAGGGTCCATGATAGGACAGACTGCACACAGTTTGTGGAAGGAGATTGAATTGGTGGGATAGGGTCCATGATAGGACAGACTGCACACAGTCTGTGGAAGGAGATTGAATGGGTGGGATAGGGTTCATGATAGGACAAACTGCACACAGTCTGTGGAAGGAGATCAAATGGGTGGGATAGTGTCCATGATAGGGCAGACTGTACACGGTCCGTGGAAGGAGACTGAATGAGTGGGATAGGGTCAATGATAGGACAGACTGTACACAGTCTGTGGAAGGAGATTGAATGGGTGGGATAGGGTCCATGATAGGACAGACTGCACACGGTCTGTGGAAGGAGATTGAATGGGTGGGATAAGGTCCATGATAGGACAGACTGCAAACGGTCTGTGGAAGGAGATTGAATGGGTGGGATAGTGTCCATGATAGGGCAGACTGCACATGGTCTGTGGAAGGAGATTGAATGGGTGGGATAGGGTCCATGATAGGACAGACTGCACACAGTCTGTGGAAGGAGATTGAATGGGTGGGATAGGGTCCATGATAGGACGGACTGCACACAGTCTGTGGAAGGAGATTAAATGGGTGGGATAGGGTCCATGATAGGACAGACTGCACACAGTCTGTGGAAGGAGATTAAATGGGTGGGATAGGGTCCATGATAGGACAGGCTGCACACAGTCTGTGGAAGGAGATTGAATGGGTGGAATAGGGTCCATGATAGGACAGACTGTACACGGTCCGTGGAAGGAGATTGAATGAGTGGGATAGGGTCCATGATAGGACAGACTGTACACGGTCTGTGGAAGGAGATTGAATGTGTAGGATAGGGTCCATGATAGAAAATACTGTACACGGTCTGTGGAAGGAGATTGAATGGGTAGGATAGGGTCCATGATAGGACAGACTGCACACGGTCTGTGGAAGGAGATTGAATGGATGGGATAGGGTCCATGATAGGACAGACTGCACACGGTCTGTGGAAGGAGATTGAATGGGTGGGATAGGGTCCATGATACGACAGACTGCACACAGTCTGTGGAAGGAGATTGAATGGGTGGGATAGTGTCCATGATAGGGCAGACTGTACACGGTCCGTGGAAGGAGATTGAATGAGTGGGATAGGGTCAATGATAGGACAGACTGTACACAGTCTGTGGAAGGAGATTAAATGGGTGGGATAGGGCCCATGATAGGACAGACTGTACACGGTCTGTGGAAGGAGATTGAATGGCTGGGATAGGGTCCATGATAGGACAGACTGCACACAGTCTGTGGAAGGAGATTGAATGGGTGGGATAGGGTCCATGATAGGACAGACTGCACACGGTCTGTGGAAGGAGATTGAATGGGTGGGATAGGGTCCATGATAGGACAGACTGCACACGGTCTGTGGAAGGAGATTGAATGGCTGGGATAGGGTCCATGATAGAAAATACTGTACACGGTCCGTGGAAGGAGATTGAATGGGTAGGATAGGGTCCATGATAGGACAGACTGCACACGGTCTGTGGAAGGAGATTGAATGGATGGGATAGGGTCCATGATAGGACAGACTGCACACGGTCTGTGGAAGGAGATTGAATGGGTGGGATAGGGTCCATGATACGACAGACTGCACACAGTCTGTGGAAGGAGATTGAATGGGTGGGATAGGGTCCATGATAGGACAGACTGTACACAGTCTGTGGAAGGAGATTGAATGTTTGGGATAGGGTCCATGAAAGGACAGACTGTACACGGTCCGTGGAAAGAGATTGAATGGGTGGGATAGGGTCCATGATAGGACAGACTGCACACAGTCTGTGGAAAGAGATTGAATGGGTGGGACAGGGTCCATGATAGGACAGACTGCACACAGTCTGTGGAAAGAGATTGAATGGGTGGGATAGGGTCCATGATAGGACAGACTGCACACAGTCTGTGGAAAGAGATTGAATGGGTGGGATAGGGTCCATGATAGGACAGACTGCACACAGTCTGTGGAAAGAGATGGAATGGGTGGGATAGGGTCCATGATAGGACAGACTGCACACAGTCTGTGGAAAGAGATTGAATGGGTGGGATAGGGTCCATGATAGGACAGACTGCACACAGTCTGTGGAAGGAGATTGAATGGGTGGGATAGGGTCCATGATAGGACAGACTGCACACAGTCTGTGGAAAGAGATTGAATGGGTGGGATAGGGTCCATGATAGGACAGACTGCACACGGTCCGTGGAAGGAGATTGAATGGGTGGGATAGGGTCCATGATAGGACAGATTGCACACAGTCTGTGGAAGGAGATTAAATGGGTGGGATAGGGTCCATAATAGGACAGACTGTACACGGTCCGTGGAAGGAGATTGAATAGGTGGGATAGGGTCCATGAGAGGACAGACTGTACACGGTCTGTGGAAGGAGATTGAATGGGTGGGATAGGGTCCATGATAGGACAGACTGTACACGGTCTGTGGAAGGAGATTGAATGGGTGGGATAGGGTCCATGATAGGACAGACTGTACACGGTCTGTGGAAGGAGATTGAATGGGTGGGATAGGGTCCATGATAGGACAGACTGTACACGGTCCGTGGAAGGAGATTGAATGGGTGGGATAGGGTCCATGATAGGACAGACTGCACACGGTCCGTGGAAGGAGATTGAATGGGTGGGATAGGGTCCATGATAGGACAGACTGCACACAGTTTGTGGAAGGAGATTGAATTGGTGGGATAGGGTCCATGATAGGACAGACTGCACACAGTCTGTGGAAGGAGATTGAATGGGTGGGATAGGGTTCATGATAGGACAAACTGCACACAGTCTGTGGAAGGAGATCAAATGGGTGGGATAGTGTCCATGATAGGGCAGACTGTACACGGTCCGTGGAAGGAGACTGAATGAGTGGGATAGGGTCAATGATAGGACAGACTGTACACAGTCTGTGGAAGGAGATTGAATGGGTGGGATAGGGTCCATGATAGGACAGACTGCACACGGTCTGTGGAAGGAGATTGAATGGGTGGGATAAGGTCCATGATAGGACAGACTGCAAACGGTCTGTGGAAGGAGATTGAATGGGTGGGATAGTGTCCATGATAGGGCAGACTGCACATGGTCTGTGGAAGGAGATTGAATGGGTGGGATAGGGTCCATGATAGGACAGACTGCACACAGTCTGTGGAAGGAGATTGAATGGGTGGGATAGGGTCCATGATAGGACGGACTGCACACAGTCTGTGGAAGGAGATTAAATGGGTGGGATAGGGTCCATGATAGGACAGTCTGCACACAGTCTGTGGAAGGAGATTAAATGGGTGGGATAGGGTCCATGATAGGACAGGCTGCACACAGTCTGTGGAAGGAGATTGAATGGGTGGAATAGGGTCCATGATAGGACAGACTGTACACGGTCCGTGGAAGGAGATTGAATGAGTGGGATAGGGTCCATGATAGGACAGACTGTACACGGTCTGTGGAAGGAGATTGAATGTGTAGGATAGGGTCCATGATAGAAAATACTGTACACGGTCTGTGGAAGGAGATTGAATGGGTAGGATAGGGTCCATGATAGGACAGACTGCACACGGTCTGTGGAAGGAGATTGAATGGATGGGATAGGGTCCATGATAGGACAGACTGCACACGGTCTGTGGAAGGAGATTGAATGGGTGGGATAGGGTCCATGATACGACAGACTGCACACAGTCTGTGGAAGGAGATTGAATGGGTGGGATAGTGTCCATGATAGGGCAGACTGTACACGGTCCGTGGAAGGAGATTGAATGAGTGGGATAGGGTCAATGATAGGACAGACTGTACACAGTCTGTGGAAGGAGATTAAATGGGTGGGATAGGGCCCATGATAGGACAGACTGTACACGGTCTGTGGAAGGAGATTGAATGGCTGGGATAGGGTCCATGATAGGACAGACTGCACACAGTCTGTGGAAGGAGATTGAATGGGTGGGATAGGGTCCATGATAGGACAGACTGCACACGGTCTGTGGAAGGAGATTGAATGGGTGGGATAGGGTCCATGATAGGACAGACTGCACACGGTCTGTGGAAGGAGATTGAATGGCTGGGATAGGGTCCATGATAGAAAATACTGTACACGGTCCGTGGAAGGAGATTGAATGGGTAGGATAGGGTCCATGATAGGACAGACTGCACACGGTCTGTGGAAGGAGATTGAATGGATGGGATAGGGTCCATGATAGGACAGACTGCACACGGTCTGTGGAAGGAGATTGAATGGGTGGGATAGGGTCCATGATACGACAGACTGCACACAGTCTGTGGAAGGAGATTGAATGGGTGGGATAGGGTCCATGATAGGACAGACTGTACACAGTCTGTGGAAGGAGATTGAATAGGTGCGATAGGGTCCATGATAGGACAGACTGCACACGGTCTGTGGAAGGAGATTGAATGGGTGGGATAGGGTCCATGATAGGACAGACTGCACACGGTCCGTGGAAGGAGATTGAATGGGTGGGATAGGGTCCATGATAGGACAGATTGCACACAGTCTGTGGAAGGAGATTGAATGGGTGGGATAGGGTCCATGATAGGACAGACTGCACACGGTCGGTGGAAGGAGATTGAATGGGTGGGATAGGGTCCATGATAGGACAGACTGCACACAGTCTGTGGAAGGAGATTAAATGGGTGGGATAGGGTCCATAATAGGACAGACTGTACACGGTCCGTGGAAGGAGATTGAATAAGTGGGATAGGGTCCATGAGAGGACAGACTGTACACGGTCTGTGGAAGGAGATTGAATGGGTGGGATAGGGTCCATGATAGGACGGACTGTACACGGTCTGTGGAAGGAGATTGAATGGGTGGGATAGGGTCCATGATAGGACAGACTGTACACGGTCCGTGGAAGGAGATTGAATGGCTGGGATAGGATCCATGATAGGACAGGCTGTACACAGTCTGTGGAAGGAGATTGAATGGGTGGGATAGGGTCCATGATAGGACAGACTGCACACGGCCTGTGGAAGGAGATTGAATGGGTGGGATAGGGTCCATGATAAGACAGACTGCACACAGTCTGTGGAAGGAGATTGAATGGGTGGGATAGGATCCATGATAGGACAGACTGCACACAGTCTGTGGAAGGAGATTGAATGGGTGGGATAGGGTTTATGATAGGACAGACTGCACACAGTCTGTGGAAGGAGATTAAATGGGTGGGATAGGGTCCATGATAGTACAGACTGCACACAGTCTGTGGAAGGAGATTAAAGGGGTGGGATAGGGTCCATGATAGGACAGACTGCACACAGTCTGTGGAAGGAGATTGAATGGGTGGGATAGGGTCCATGATAGGACAGACTGCACACAGTCTGTGGAAGGAGATTGAATGGGTGGGATAGGGTCCATGATAGGACAGACTGCACACAGTCTGTGGAAGGGGATTGAATGGGTGGGATAGGGTCCATGATAGGACAGACTGTACATGACCGTGGAAGGAGATTGAATGGGTAGGATAGGGTCCATGATAGGACAGACTGCACACAGTCTGTGGAAGGAGATTGAATGGGTGGGATAGGGTCCATGATAGGACAGACTGTACATGACCGTGGAAGGAGATTGAATGGGTAGGATAGGGTCCATGATAGCACAGACTGTACACGGTCTGTGGAAGGAGACTGAATGAGTCGGATAGGGTCCATAATAGGACAGACTGTACACGGTCCGTGGAAGGAGATTGAATGAGTGCGATCGGGTCCATGATTGGACAGACTGTACACGGTCTGTGGAAGGAGATTGAACGGGTAGGATAGGGTCCATGATAGGACAGGCTTTACACGGTCCGTGGAAGGAGATTGAATGTGTAGGATAGGGTCCATGATAGGACAGACTACACACGGTCTGTGGAAGGAGATTGAATGGGTGGCATAGGGTCCATGATAGGACAGACTGCACACGGTCTGTGGAAGGAGATTGAATGGGTGGGATAGGGTCCATGATAGGACAGACTGCACACGGTCCGTGGAAGGAGATTGAATGGGTGGGATAGGGTCCATGATAGGACAGATTGCACACAGTCTGTGGAAGGAGATTGAATGGGTGGGATAGGGTCCATGATAGGACAGACTGCACACGGTCGGTGGAAGGAGATTGAATGGGTGGGATAGGGTCCATGATAGGACAGACTGCACACAGTCTGTGGAAGGAGATTAAATGGGTGGGATAGGGTCCATAATAGGACAGACTGTACACGGTCCGTGGAAGGAGATTGAATAGGTGGGATAGGGTCCATGAGAGGACAGACTGTACACGGTCTGTGGAAGGAGATTGAATGGGTGGGATAGGGTCCATGATAGGACAGACTGTACACGGTCTGTGGAAGGAGATTGAATGGGTGGGATAGGGTCCATGATAGGACAGACTGTACACGGTCTGTGGAAGGAGATTGAATGGGTGGGATAGGGTCCATGATAGGACAGACTGTACACGGTCCGTGGAAGGAGATTGAATGGGTGGGATAGTGTCCATGATAGGACAGACTGCACACGGTCCGTGGAAGCAGATTGAATGGGTAGGATAGGGTCCATGATAGGACAGACTGCACACAGTCTGTGGAAGGAGATTGAATGGGTGGGATAGGGTCCATGATAGGACAGACTGCACACGGTCTGTGGAAGGAGATTGAATGGGTGGGATAGGGTCCATGATAGGACAGACTGCACACAGTCTGTGGAAGGAGATTGAATGGTGGGATAGGGTCCATGATAGGACAGACTGCAGACGGTCTGTGGAAGGAGATTGAATGGGTGGGATAGGGTTCATGATAGGACAAACTGCACACAGTCTGTGGAAGGAGATTAAATGGGTGGGATAGTGTCCATGATAGGGCAGACTGTACACGGTCCGTGGAAGGAGATTGAATGAGTGGGATAGGGTCAATGATAGGACAGACTGTACACAGTCTGTGGAAGGAGATTGAATGGGTGGGATAGGGTCCATGATAGGACAGACTGCACACGGTCTGTGGAAGGAGATTGAATGGGTGGGATAAGGTCCATGATAGGACAGACTGCACACGGTCTGTGGAAGGAGATTGAATGGGTGTGATAGGGTCCATGATAGGGCAGACTGCACATGGTCTGTGGAAGGAGATTGAATGGGTGGGATAGGGTCCATGATAGGACAGACTGCACACAGTCTGTGGAAGGAGATTGAATGGGTGGGATAGGGTCCATGATAGGATGGACTGCACACAGTCTGTGGAAGGAGATTGAATGGGTGGGATAGGTTTTATGATAGGACAGACTGCACACAGTCTGTGGAAGGAGATTAAATGGGTGGGATAGGGTCCATGATAGGACAGACTGCACACAGTCTGTGGAAGGAGATTAAATGGGTGGGATAGGGTCCATGATAGGACAGGCTGCACACAGTCTGTGGAAGGAGATTGAATGGGTGGAATAGGATCCATCATAGGACAGACTGTACACGGTCTGTGGAAGGAGATTGAATGTGTAGGATAGGGTCCATGATAGAAAATACTGTACACGGTCCGTGGAAGGAGATTGAATGGGTAGAAGAACGTCGATGATAGGACAGACTGCACACGGTCTGTGGAAGGAGATTGAATGGATGGGATAGGGTCCATGATAGGACAGACTGCACACGGTCTGTGGAAGGAGATTGAATGGGTGGGATAGGGTCCATGATACGACAGACTGCACACAGTCTGTGGAAGGAGATTGAATGGGTGGGATAGGGTCCATGATAGGACAGACTGTACACAGTCTGTGGAAGGAGATTGAATAGGTGCGATAGGGTCCATGATAGGACAGACTGCACACAGTCTGTGGAAGGAGATTAAATGGGTGGGATAGGGTCCATAATAGGACAGACTGTACACGGTCCATGGAAGGAGATTGAATAGGTGGGATAGGGTCCATGAGAGGACAGACTGTACACGGTCTGTGGAAGGAGATTGAATGGGTGGGATAGGGTCCATGATAGGACAGACTGCACACGGTCTGTGGAAGGAGATTGAATGGGTGGGATAGGGTTCATGATAGGACAAACTGCACACAGTCTGTGGAAGGAGATTGAATGAGTGGGATAGGGTCCATGATAGGACAGACTGTACACAGTCTGTGGAAGGAGATTGAATGGGTGGGATAGGGTACATGATAGGACAGACTGTACACGGTCTGTGGAAGGAGATTGAATGGCTGGGATAGGATCCATGATAGGACAGACTGTACACAGTCTGTGGAAGGAGATTGAATGTGTGGGATAGGGTCCATGATAGGACAGACTGCACACGGTCTGTGGAAGGAGATTGAATGGGTGGGATAGGGTCCATGATAGGACAGACTGCACACAGTGTGTGGAAGGAGATTGAATGGGTGGGATAGGATCCATGATAGGACAGACTGCACACAGTCTGTGGAAGGAGATTGAATGGGTGGGATAGGGTCCATAATAGGACAGACTGCACACGGTCTGTGGAAGGAGATTGAATGGGTGGGATAGGGTCCATGATAGGACAGACTGCACACAGTCTGTGGAAGGAGATTAAATGGGTGGGATAGGGTCCATGATAGGACAGACTGTGCACGGTCCGTGGAACGAGATTGAATAAGTGGGATAGGGTCCATGATAGGACAGACTGTACACGGTCTGTGGAAGGAGATTGAATGGGTGGGATAGGGTCCATGATAGGACAGACTGTACACGGTCTGTGGAAGGAGATTGAATGGGTGGGAAAGTGTCCATGATAGGACAGACTGTACACGGTCTGTGGAAGGAGATTGAATGGGTGGTATAGGGTCCATGATAGGACAGACTGTACACGGTCCGTGGAAGGAGATTGAATGGGTGGGATAGGGTCCATGATAGGACAGACTGCACACGGTCCGTGGAAGGAGATTGAATGGGTAGGATAGGGTCCATGATAGGACAGACTGCACACAGTCTGTGGAAGGAGATTGAATGGGTGGGATAGGGTCCATGATAGGACAGACTGCACACGGTCTGTGGAAGGAGATTGAATGGGTGGGATAGAGTTCATGATAGGACAAACTGCACACAGTCTGTGGACGGAGATTAAATGGGTGGGATAGGGTCCATGATAGGACAGACTGTACAAGGTCCGTGGAAGGAGATTGAATGAGTGGGATAGGGTCCATGATAGGACAGACTGGACAAAGTCTGTGGAAGGAGATTGAATGGGTGGGATAGGGTGCATGATAGGACAGACTGTACACGGTCTGTGGAAGGAGATTGAATGGCTGGGATAGGATCCATGATAGGACAGGCTGTACACAGTCTGTGGAAGGAGATTGAATGGGTGGGATAGGGTCCATGATAGGACAGGCTGCACACGCTCTGTGGAAGGAGATTGATTGGGTGGGATAGGGTCCATGATAAGACAGACTGCACACAGTCTGTGGAAGGAGATTGAATGGGTGGGATAGGATCCATGATAGGACAGACTGCACACAGTCTGTGGAAGGAGATTGAATGGGTGGGATAGGGTCCATGATAGGACAGACTGCACACGGTCTGTGGAAGGAGATTGAATGGGTGGGAAAGGGTCCATGATAGGGCAGACTGCACACGGTCTGTGGAAGGAGATTGAATGGGTGTGATAGGGTCCATGATAGGACAGACTGCACACAGTCTGTGGAAGGAGATTGAATGGGTGGGATAGGGTCCATGATAGGACAGACTGCACACAGTCTGTGGAAGGAGATTGAATGGGTGGGATAGGGTTTAAGATAGGACAGACTGCACACAGTCTGTGGAAGGAGATTAAATGGGTGGGATAGGGTCCATGATAGGACAGACTGCACACAATTTGTGGAAGGAGATTAAATGGGTGGGATAGGGTCCATGATAGGACAGACTGCACACAGTCTGTGGAAGGAGATTGAATGGGTGGGATAGGGTTTATGATAGTACAGACTGCACACAGTCTGTGGAAGGAGATTAAAGGGGTGGGATAGGGTCCATGATAGGACAGACTGCACACAGTCTGTGGAAGGAGATTGAATGGGTGGGATAGGGTTTATGATAGTACAGACTGCACACAGTCTGTGGAAGGAGATTAAAGGGGTGGGATAGGGTCCATGATAGGACAGACTGTACACGGTCTGTGGAAGGAGATTGAATGGCTGGGATAGGATCCATGATAGAACAGGCTGTACACAGTCTGTGGAAGGAGATTGAATGGGTGCGATAGGGTCCATGATAGGACAGACTGCACACGGTCTGTGGAAGGAGATTGAATGGGTGGGATAGGGTCCATGATAAGACAGACTGCACACAGTCTGTGGAAGGAGATTGAATGGGTGGGATAGGATCCATGATAGGACAGACTGCACACAGTCTGTGGAAGGAGATTGAATGGGTGGGATAGGGTCCATGATAGGGCAGACTGCACACGGTCTGTGGAAGGAGATTGAATGGGTGGGATAGGGTCCATGATAGGACAGACGGCACACAGTCTGTGGAAGGAGATTGAATGGGTGGGATAGGGTTTATGATAGAACAGACTGCACACAGTCTGTGGAAGGAGATTAAATGGGTGGGATAGGGTCCATGATAGGACAGACTGCACACAATCTGTGGAAGGAGATTAAATGGGTGGGATAGGGTCCATGATAGGACAGACAGCACACAGTCTGTGGAAGGAGATTGAATGGGTGGTATAGGGTCCATGATAGGACAGACTGTACATGACCGTGGAAGGAGATTGAATGGGTAGGATAGGGTCCATGATAGGACAGACTGCACACAGTCTGTGGAAGGAGATTGAATGGGTGGGATAGGGTCCATGATAGGACAGACTGTACATGACCGTGGAAGGAGATTGAATGGGTAGGATAGGGTCCATGATAGGACAGACTGTACACGGTCTGTGGAAGGAGACTGAATGAGTCGGATAGGGTCCATAATAGGACAGACTGTACACGGTCCGTGGAAGGAGATTGAATGAGTGCGATCGGGTCCATGATTGGACAGACTGTACACGGTCTGTGGAAGGAGATTGAACGGGTAGGATAGGGTCCATGATAGGACAGGCTTTACACGGTCCGTGGAAGGAGATTGAATGGGTAGGATAGGGTCCATGATAGGACAGACTGCACACGGTCTGTGGAAGGAGATTGAATGGGTGGCATAGGGTCCATGATAGGACAGACTGCACACGGTCTGTGGAAGGAGATTGAATGGTTGGGATAGGGTCCATGATAGGACAGACTGCACACAGTCTGTGGAAAGAGATTGAATGGGTGGGATAGGGTCCATGATAGGACAGACTGCACACGGTCCGTGGAAGGAGATTGAATGGGTGGGATAAGGTCCATGATAGGACAGATTGCACACAGTCTGTGGAAGGAGATTGAATGGGTGGGATAGGGTCCATGATAGGACAGACTGCACACGGTCGGTGGAAGGAGATTGAATGGGTGGGATAGGGTCCATGATAGGACAGACTGTACATGACTGTGGAAGGAGATTGAATGGGTAGGATAGGGTCCATGATAGGACAGACTGTACACGGTCTGTGGAAGGAGACTGAATGAGTCGGATAGGGTCCATAATAGGACAGACTGTACACGGTCCGTGGAAGGAGATTGAATGAGTGCGATCGGGTCCATGATTGGACAGACTGTACACGGTCTGTGGAAGGAGATTGAACGGGTAGGATAGGGTCCATGATAGGACAGGCTTTACACGGTCCGTGGAAGGAGATTGAATGGGTAGGATAGGGTCCATGATAGGACAGACTGCACACGGTCTGTGGAAGGAGATTGAATGGGTGGCATAGGGTCCATGATAGGACAGACTGCACACGGTCTGTGGAAGGAGATTGAATGGTTGGGATAGGGTCCATGATAGGACAGACTGCACACAGTCTGTGGAAAGAGATTGAATGGGTGGGATAGGGTCCATGATAGGACAGACTGCACACAGTCTGTGGAAAGAGATTGAATGGGTGGGATAGGGTCCATGATAGGACAGACTGCACACAGTCTGTGGAAAGAGATTGAATGGGTGGGATAGGGTCCATGATAGGACAGACTGCACACAGTCTGTGGAAGGAGATTGAATGGGTGGGATAGGGTCCATGATAGGACAGACTGCACACAGTCTGTGGAAAGAGATTGAATGGGTGGGATAGGGTCCATGATAGGACAGACTGCACACGGTCCGTGGAAGGAGATTGAATGGGTGGGATAGGGTCCATGATAGGACAGATTGCACACGGTCGGTGGAAGGAGATTGAATGGGTGGGATAGGGTCCATGATAGGACAGACTGCACACAGTCTGTGGAAGGAGATTAAATGGGTGGGATAGGGTCCATAATAGGACAGACTGTACACGGTCCGTGGAAGGAGATTGAATAGGTGGGATAGGGTCCATGAGAGGACAGACTGTACACGGTCTGTGGAAGGAGATTGAATGGGTGGGATAGGGTCCATGATAGGACAGACTGTACACGGTCTGTGGAAGGAGATTGAATGGGTGGGATAGGGTCCATGATAGGACAGACTGTACACGGTCTGTGGAAGGAGATTGAATGGGTGGGATAGGGTCCATGATAGGACAGACTGTACACGGTCCGTGGAAGGAGATTGAATGGGTGGGATAGGGTCCATGATAGGACAGACTGCACACGGTCCGTGGAAGCAGATTGAATGGGTAGGATAGGGTCCATGATAGGACAGACTGCACACAGTCTGTGGAAGGAGATTGAATGGGTGGGATATGGTCCATGATAGGACAGACTGCACACGGTCTGTGGAAGGAGATTGAATGGGTGGGATAGGGTTCATGATAGGACAAACTGCACACAGTCTGTGGAAGGAGATTAAATGGGTGGGATAGTGTCCATGATAGGGCAGACTGTACACGGTCCGTGGAAGGAGACTGAATGAGTGGGATAGGGTCAATGATAGGACAGACTGTACACAGTCTGTGGAAGGAGATTGAATGGGTGGGATAGGGTCCATGATAGGACAGACTGCACACGGTCTGTGGAAGGAGATTGAATGGGTGGGATAAGGTCCATGATAGGACAGACTGCACACGGTCTGTGGAAGGAGATTGAATGGGTGGGATAGGGTCCATGATAAGGCAGACTGCACATGGTCTGTGGAAGGAGATTGAATGGGTGGGATAGGGTCCATGATAGGACAGACTGCACACAGTCTGTGGAAGGAGATTGAATGGGTGGGATAGGGTCCATGATAGGACGGACTGCACACAGTCTGTGGAAGGAGATTGAATGGGTGGGATAGGTTTTATGATAGGACAGACTGCACACAGTCTGTGGAAGGAGATAAAATTGGTGGGATAGGGTCCATGATAGGACAGACTGCACACAGTCTGTGGAAGGAGATTAAATGGGTGGGATAGGGTCCATGATAGGACAGGCTGCACACAGTCTGTGGAAGGAGATTGAATGGGTGGAATAGGGTCCATGATAGGACAGACTGTACACGGTCCGTGGAAGGAGATTGAATGAGTGGGATAGGGTCCATGATAGGACAGACTGTACACGGTCTGTGGAAGGACATTGAATGTGTAGGATAGGGTCCATGATAGAAAATACTGTACACGGTCTGTGGAAGGAGATTGAATGGGTAGGATATGGTCCATGATAGGACAGACTGCACACGGTCTGTGGAAGGAGATTCAATGGATGGGATAGGGTCCATGATAGGACAGACTGCACACGGTCTGTGGAAGGAGATTGAATGGGTGGGATAGGGTCCATGATACGACAGACTGCACACAGTCTGTGGAAGGAGATTGAATGGGTGGGATAGGGTCCATGATAAGACAGACTGTACACAGTCTGTGGAAGGAGATTGAATAGGTGCGATAGAGTCCATGATAGGACAGACTGCACACGGTCTGTGGAAGGAGATTGAATGGGTGGGATAGGGGCCATGATAGGACAGACTGTACACGGTTCGTGGAAGGAGATTGAATGGTTGGGATAGGCTCCATGATAGGACAGACTGCACACGATCCGTGGAATGCGATTGAATGGGTGGGATAGGTCCATGATAGGACAGACTGCACACGGTCTGTGGAAGGAGATTGAATGGGTGGGATAGGGTCCATGATAAGACAGACTGCACACAGTCTGTGGAAGGTGATTGAATGGCTGGGATAGGGTCCATGATAGGACAGACTGCACACAGTCTGTGGAAGGAGATTGAATGGGTGGGATAGGGTCCATGATAGGACAGACTGCACACGGTCTGTGGAAGGAGATTGAATGGGTGGGATAGGGTCCATGATAGGACAGACTGCACACAGTCTGTGGAAGGAGATTGAAAGGGTGGGATAGGGTCCATGATAGGGCAGACTGCACATGGTCTGTGGAAGGAGATTGAATGGGTGGGATAGGGTCCATGATAGGACAAACTGCACACAGTCTGTGGAAGGAGATTAAATGGGTGGGATAGTGTCCATGATAGGGCAGACTGTACACGGTCCGTGGAAGGAGATTGAATGAGTGGGATAGGGTCAATGATAGGACAGACTGCACACGGTCTGTGGAAGGAGATTGAATGGGTGGGATAGGGTTCATGATAGGACAAACTGCACACAGTCTGTGGAAGGAGATTAAATGGGTGGGATAGTGTCCATGATAGGGCAGACTGTACACGGTCCGTGGAAGGAGATTGAATGAGTGGGATAGGGTCAATGATAGGACAGACTGTACACAGTCTGTGGAAGGAGATTGAATGGGTGGGATAGGGCCCATGATAGGACAGACTGTACACGGTCTGTGGAAGGAGATTGAATGGCTGGGATAGGGTCCATGATAGGACAGACTGCACACAGTCTGTGGAAGGAGATTGAATGGGTGGGATAGGGTCCATGATAGGACAGACTGCACACGGTCTGTGGAAGGAGATTGAATGGGTGGGATAGGGTCCATGATAGGACAGACTGCACACGGTCTGTGGAAGGAGATTGAATGGGTGGGATAGGGTCCATGATAGGGCAGACTGCACATGGTCTGTGGAAGGAGATTGAATGGGTGGGATAGGGTCCATGATAGGACAGACTGCACACAGTCTGTGGAAGGAGATTGAATGGGTGGGATAGGGTCCATGATAGGACAGACTGCACACAGTCTGTGGAAGGAGATTGAATGGGTGGGATAGGTTTTATGATAGGACAGACTGCACACAGTCTGTGGAAGGAGATTAAATGGGTGGGATAGGGTCCATGATAGGACAGACTGCACACAGTCTGTGGAAGGAGATTAAATGGGTGGGATAGGGTCCATGATAGGACAGGCTGCACACAGTCTGTGGAAGGAGATTGAATGGGTGGAATAGGGTCCATGATAGGACAGACTGTACACGGTCTGTGGAAGGAGATTGAATGAGTGGGATAGGGTCCATGATAGTACAGACTGTACACGGTCTGTGGAAGGAGATCGACTGTGTAGGATAGGGTCCATGATAGAAAATACTGTACACGGTCCGTGGAAGGAGATTGAATGGGTAGGATAGGGTCCATGATAGGACAGACTGCACACGGTCTGTGGAAGGAGATTGAATGGGTGGGATAGGGTCCATGATAGGACAGACTGCACACAGTCTGTGGAAGGAGATTGAATGGGTGGGATAGGGTCCATGATAGGACAGACTGCACACAGTCTGTGGAAGGAGATTGAATGGGTGGGTTAGGGTTCATGATACGACAGACTGCACACAGTCTGTGGAAGGAGATTGAATGGGTGGGATAGGGTTCATGAGACGACAGACTGCACACGGTCTGTGGAAGGAGATTGAATGGGTGGGATAGGGTCCATGATACGACAGACTGCACACAGTCTGTGGAAGGAGATTGAATGGGTGGGATAGGGTCCATGATAGGACAGACTGTACACAGTCTGTGGAAGGAGATTGAATAGGTGCGATAGGGTCCATGATAGGACAGACTGCACACGGTCTGTGGAAGGAGATTGAATGGGTGGGATAGGGTCCATGATAGGACAGACTGCACACGGTCCGTGGAAGGAGATTGAATGGGTGGGATAGGGTCCATGATAGGACAGATTGCACACAGTCTGTGGAAGGAGATTGAATGGGTGGGATAGGGTCCATGATAGGACAGACCGCACACGGTCGGTGGAAGGAGATTGAATGGGTGGGATAGGGTCCATGATAGGACAGACTGCACACAGTCTGTGGAAGGAGATTAAATGGGTGGGATAGGGTCCATAATAGGACAGACTGTGCACGGTCCGTGGAAGGAGATTGAATAAGTGGGATAGGGTCCATGAGAGGGCAGATTGTACACGGTCTGTGGAAGGAGATTGAATGGGTGGGATAGGGTCCATGATAGGACGGACTGTACACGGTCTGTGGAAGGAGATTGAATGGGTGGGATAGGGTCCATGAGAGGGCAGATTGTACACGGTCTGTGGAAGGAGATTGAATGGGTGGGATAGGGTCCATGATAGGACGGACTGTACACGGTCTGTGGAAGGAGATTGAATGGGTGGGATAGGGTCCATGATAGGACAGACCGTACACGGTCCGTGGAAGGAGATTGAATGGGTGGGATAGGGTTTATGATAGGACAGACTGCACACAGTCTGTGGAAGGAGATTAAATGGGTGGGATAGGGTTCATGGTAGGACAGACTGTACACGGTCCGTGGAAGGAGATTGAATGGGTGGGATAGGGTTTATGATAGGACAGACTGCACACAGTCTGTGGAAGGAGATTGAACGGGTGGGATAGGGTTTATGATAGGACAGACTGCACACAGTCTGTGGAAGGAGATTAAATGGGTGGGATAGGGTTCATGGTAGGACAGACTGTACACGGTCCGTGGAAGGAGATTGAATGGGTGGGATAGGGTTTATGATAGGACAGACTGCACACGGTCCGTGGAAGGAGATTGAATGGGTGGGATAGGATCCATGATAGGACAGACTGTACACGGTCTGTGGAAGCAGATTAAATGGGTGGGATAGGGTCCATCATAGGACAGACTGTACACAGACTGTGGAAGGAGATTGAATGGGTGGGATAGCGTCCATGATAGGACAGACTGTACACGGTCTGTGGAAGGAGATTGAATGGGTGGGATAGGGTCCATGATAGGACAGACTGCACACAGTCTGTGGAAGGAGATTGAATGGGTGGGATAGGGTCCATGATAGGACAGACTGCACACGGTCTGTGGAAGGAGATTGAATGGGTGGAATAGGGTTCATGATAGGACAGACTGCACACGGTCTGTGGAAGGAGATTGAATGGGTGGGATAGGGTCCATGATAGGACAGACTGCACACAGTCTGTGGAAGGAGATTAAATGGGTGGGATAGGGTCCATGATAGGACAGACTGTACACGGTCCGTGGAACGAGATTGAATGAGTGGGATAGGGTCCATGATAGGACAGACTGTACACAGTCTGTGGAAGGAGATTGAATGGGTGGGATAGGGTCCATGATAGGACAGACTGTACACGGTCTGTGGAAGGAGATTGAATGGCTGGGATAGGATCCATGATAGGACAGACTGTACACAGTCTGTGGAAGGAGATTGAATGGGTGGGATAGGGTCCATGATAGGACAGACTGCACACGGTCTGTGGAAGGAGATTGAATGGGTGGGATAGGATCCATGATAGGACAGACTGCACACATTCTGTGGAAGGAGATTGAATGGGTGGGATAGGATCCATGATAGGCAGACTGCACACAGTCTGTGGAAGGAGATTGAATGGGTGGGATAGGATCCATGATAGGACAGACTGCACACAGTCTGTGGAAGAAGATTGAATGGGTGGGATAGGGTCCATGATAGGACAGACTGCACACAGTCTGTGGAAGGAGATTGAATGGGTGGGATTGGGTCCATGATGGGGCAGACTGCACACAGTCTGTGGAAGGAGATTGAATGGGTGGGATAGGGTCCATGATAGGACAGACTGCACACAGTCTGTGGAAGGAGATTGAATGGGTGGGAAAGGGTCCATGATAGGACAGACTGCACACGGTCTGTGGAAGGAGATTGAATGGGTGGAATAGGGTTCATGATAGGACAGACTGCACACGGTCTGTGGAAGGAGATTGAATGGGTGGGATAGGGTCCATGATAGGACAGACTGCACACAGTCTGTGGAAGGAGATTAAATGGGTGGGATAGGGTCCATGATAGGACAGACTGTACACGGTCTGTGGAACGAGATTGAATAAGTGGGATAGGGTCCATGATAGGACAGACTGTACACGGTCTGTGGAAGGAGATTGAATGGGTGGGATAGGGTCCATGATAGGACAGACTGTACACGGTCTGTGGAAGGAGATTGAATGAGTGGGATAGTGTCCATGATAGGACAGACTGTACACGGTCTGTGGAAGGAGATTGAATGGGTGGGATAGGGTGCATGATAGGACAGACTGTACACGGTCCGTGGAAGGAGATTGAATGGGTGGGATAGGGTCCATGATAGGACAGACTGCACACGGTCCGTGGAAGGAGATTGAATGGTTAGGATAGGGTCCATGATAGGACAGACTGATCACAGTCTGTGGAAGGAGATTGAATGGGTGGGATAGGGTCCATGATAGGACAAACTGCACACAGTCTGTGGAAGGAGATTAAATGGGTAGGATAGGGTCCATGATAGGACAGATTGTGCAAGGTCCGTGGAAGGAGATTGAATGAGTGGGATAGGGTCCATGATAGGACAGACTGTACACAGTCTGTGGAAGGAGATTGAATGGGTGGGATAGGGTCCATGATAGGACAGACTGTACACGGTCTGTGGAAGGAGATTGAATGGCTGGGATAGGATCCATGATAGGACAGACTGTACACAGTCTGTGGAAGGAGATTGAATGGGTGGGATAGGGTCCATGATAGGACAGACTGCACACGGTCTGTGGAAGGAGATTGAATGGGTGGGATAGGGTCCATGATAGGACAGACTGCACACAGTCTGTGGAAGGAGATTGAATGGGTGGGATAGGATCCATGATAGGACAGATTGCACACAGTCTGTGGAAGGAGATTGAATGGGTGGGATAGGGTCCATAATAGGACAGACTGCACACAGTCTGTGGAAGGAGATTGAATGGGTGGGATAGGGTCCATGATAGGACAGACTGCACACGGTCTGTGGAAGGAGATTGAAATGGGTGGGATAGGGTCCATGATAGGGCAGACTGCACACGGTCTGTGGAAGGAGATTGAATGGGTGGGATAGGGTCCATGATAGGACAGACTGCACACAGTCTGTGGAAGGAGATTGAATGGGTGGGATAGGGTCCATGATAGGACAGACTGCATACAGTCTGTGGAAGGAGACTGAATGGGTGGGATAGGGTTTATGATAGGACAGACTGCACACAGTCTGTGGAAGGAGATTAAATGGGTGGGATAGGGTTCATGGTAGGACAGACTGTACACGGTCCGTGGAAGGAGATTGAATGGGTGGGATAGGGTTTATGATAGGACAGACTGCACACGGTCCGTGGAAGGAGATTGAATGGGTGGGATAGGATCCATGATAGGACAGACTGTACACGGTCTGTGGAAGCAGATTAAATGGGTGGGATTGGGTCCATCATAGGACAGACTGTACACAGACTGTGGAAGGAGATTGAATGGGTGGGATAGCGTCCATGATAGGACAGACTGTACACGGTCTGTGGAAGGAGATTGAATGGGTGGGCTAGGGTCCATGATAGGACAGACTGCACACAGTCTGTGGAAGGAGATTGAATGGGTGGGATAGGGTCCATGATAGGACAGACTGCACACGGTCTGTGGAAGGAGATTGAATGGGTGGAATAGGGTTCATGATAGGACAGACTGCACACGGTCTGTGGAAGGAGATTGAATGGGTGGGATAGGGTCCATGATAGGACAGACTGCACACAGTCTGTGGAAGGAGATTAAATGGGTGGGATAGGGTCCATGATAGGACAGACTGTACACGGTCCGTGGAACGAGATTGAATGAGTGGGATAGGGTCCATGATAGGACAGACTGTACACAGTCTGTGGAAGGGGATTGAATGGGTGGGATAGGGTCCATGATAGGACAGACTGTACACGGTCTCTGGAAGGAGATTGAATGGCTGGGATAGGATCCATGATAGGACAGACTGTACACAGTCTGTGGAAGGAGATTGAATGGGTGGGATAGGGTCCATGATAGGACAGACTGCACACGGTCTGTGGAAGGAGATTGAATGGGTGGGATAGGATCCATGATAGGACAGACTGCACACGGTCCGTGGAAGGAGATTGAATGGGTAGGATAGGGTCCATGATAGGACAGACTGATCACAGTCTGTGGAAGGAGATTGAATGGGTGGGATAGGGTCCATGATAGGACAAACTGCACACAGTCTGTGGAAGGAGATTAAATGGGTAGGATAGGGTCCATGATAGGACAGACTGTGCAAGGTCCGTGGAAGGAGATTGAATGAGTGGGATAGGGTCCATGATAGGACAGACTGTACACAGTCTGTGGAAGGAGATTGAATGGGTGGGATAGGGTCCATGATAGGACAGACTGTACACGGTCTGTGGAAGGAGATTGAATGGCTGGGATAGGATCCATGATAGGACAGACTGTACACAGTCTGTGGAAGGAGATTGAATGGGTGGGATAGGGTCCATGATAGGACAGACTGCACACGGTCTGTGGAAGGAGATTGAATGGGTGGGATAGGGTCCATGATAGGACAGACTGCACACAGTCTGTGGAAGGAGATTGAATGGGTGGGATAGGGTCCATGATAGGACAGACTGTACACGGTCTGTGGAAGGAGATTGAATGGCTGGGATAGGATCCATGATAGGACAGACTGTACACAGTCTGTGGAAGGAGATTGAATGGGTGGGATAGGGTCCATGATAGGACAGACTGCACACGGTCTGTGGAAGGAGATTGAATGGGTGGGATAGGATCCATGATAGGACAGACTGCACACATTCTGTGGAAGGAGATTGAATGGGTGGGATAGGATCCATGATAGGCAGACTGCACACAGTCTGTGGAAGGAGATTGAATGGGTGGGATAGGATCCATGATAGGACAGACTGCACACAGTCTGTGGAAGAAGATTGAATGGGTGGGATAGGGTCCATGATAGGACAGACTGCACACAGTCTGTGGAAGGAGATTGAATGGGTGGGATTGGGTCCATGATGGGGCAGACTGCACACAGTCTGTGGAAGGAGATTGAATGGGTGGGATAGGGTCCATGATAGGACAGACTGCACACAGTCTGTGGAAGGAGATTGAATGGGTGGGAAAGGGTCCATGATAGGACAGACTGCACACGGTCTGTGGAAGGAGATTGAATGGGTGGAATAGGGTTCATGATAGGACAGACTGCACACGGTCTGTGGAAGGAGATTGAATGGGTGGGATAGGGTCCATGATAGGACAGACTGCACACAGTCTGTGGAAGGAGATTAAATGGGTGGGATAGGGTCCATGATAGGACAGACTGTACACGGTCTGTGGAACGAGATTGAATAAGTGGGATAGGGTCCATGATAGGACAGACTGTACACGGTCTGTGGAAGGAGATTGAATGGGTGGGATAGGGTCCATGATAGGACAGACTGTACACGGTCTGTGGAAGGAGATTGAATGAGTGGGATAGTGTCCATGATAGGACAGACTGTACACGGTCTGTGGAAGGAGATTGAATGGGTGGGATAGGGTGCATGATAGGACAGACTGTACACGGTCCGTGGAAGGAGATTGAATGGGTGGGATAGGGTCCATGATAGGACAGACTGCACACGGTCCGTGGAAGGAGATTGAATGGGTAGGATAGGGTCCATGATAGGACAGACTGATCACAGTCTGTGGAAGGAGATTGAATGGGTGGGATAGGGTCCATGATAGGACAAACTGCACACAGTCTGTGGAAGGAGATTAAATGGGTAGGATAGGGTCCATGATAGGACAGATTGTGCAAGGTCCGTGGAAGGAGATTGAATGAGCGGGATAGGGTCCATGATAGGACAGACTGTACACAGTCTGTGGAAGGAGATTGAATGGGTGGGATAGGGTCCATGATAGGACAGACTGTACACGGTCTGTGGAAGGAGATTGAATGGCTGGGATAGGATCCATGATAGGACAGACTGTACACAGTCTGTGGAAGGAGATTGAATGGGTGGGATAGGGTCCATGATAGGACAGACTGCACACGGTCTGTGGAAGGAGATTGAATGGGTGGGATAGGGTCCATGATAGGACAGACTGCACACAGTCTGTGGAAGGAGATTGAATGGGTGGGATAGGATCCATGATAGGACAGATTGCACACAGTCTGTGGAAGGAGATTGAATGGGTGGGATAGGGTCCATAATAGGACAGACTGCACACAGTCTGTGGAAGGAGATTGAATGGGTGGGATAGGGTCCATGATAGGACAGACTGCACACGGTCTGTGGAAGGAGATTGAAATGGGTGGGATAGGGTCCATGATAGGGCAGACTGCACACGGTCTGTGGAAGGAGATTGAATGGGTGGGATAGGGTCCATGATAGGACAGACTGCACACAGTCTGTGGAAGGAGATTGAATGGGTGGGATAGGGTCCATGATAGGACAGACTGCATACAGTCTGTGGAAGGAGATTGAATGGGTGGGATAGGGTTTATGATAGGACAGACTGCACACAGTCTGTGGAAGGAGATTAAATGGGTGGGATAGGGTTCATGGTAGGACAGACTGTACACGGTCCGTGGAAGGAGATTGAATGGGTGGGATAGGGTTTATGATAGGACAGACTGCACACGGTCCGTGGAAGGAGATTGAATGGGTGGGATAGGATCCATGATAGGACAGACTGTACACGGTCTGTGGAAGCAGATTAAATGGGTGGGATAGGGTCCATCATAGGACAGACTGTACACAGACTGTGGAAGGAGATTGAATGGGTGGGATAGCGTCCATGATAGGACAGACTGTACACGGTCTGTGGAAGGAGATTGAATGGGTGGGCTAGGGTCCATGATAGGACAGACTGCACACAGTCTGTGGAAGGAGATTGAATGGGTGGGATAGGGTCCATGATAGGACAGACTGCACACGGTCTGTGGAAGGAGATTGAATGGGTGGAATAGGGTTCATGATAGGACAGACTGCACACGGTCTGTGGAAGGAGATTGAATGGGTGGGATAGGGTCCATGATAGGACAGACTGCACACAGTCTGTGGAAGGAGATTAAATGGGTGGGATAGGGTCCATGATAGGACAGACTGTACACGGTCCGTGGAACGAGATTGAATGAGTGGGATAGGGTCCATGATAGGACAGACTGTACACAGTCTGTGGAAGGGGATTGAATGGGTGGGATAGGGTCCATGATAGGACAGACTGTACACGGTCTCTGGAAGGAGATTGAATGGCTGGGATAGGATCCATGATAGGACAGACTGTACACAGTCTGTGGAAGGAGATTGAATGGGTGGGATAGGGTCCATGATAGGACAGACTGCACACGGTCTGTGGAAGGAGATTGAATGGGTGGGATAGGATCCATGATAGGACAGACTGCACACGGTCCGTGGAAGGAGATTGAATGGGTAGGATAGGGTCCATGATAGGACAGACTGATCACAGTCTGTGGAAGGAGATTGAATGGGTGGGATAGGGTCCATGATAGGACAAACTGCACACAGTCTGTGGAAGGAGATTAAATGGATAGGATAGGGTCCATGATAGGACAGACTGTGCAAGGTCCGTGGAAGGAGATTGAATGAGTGGGATAGGGTCCATGATAGGACAGACTGTACACAGTCTGTGGAAGGAGATTGAATGGGTGGGATAGGGTCCATGATAGGACAGACTGTACACGGTCTGTGGAAGGAGATTGAATGGCTGGGATAGGATCCATGATAGGACAGACTGTACACAGTCTGTGGAAGGAGATTGAATGGGTGGGATAGGGTCCATGATAGGACAGACTGCACACGGTCTGTGGAAGGAGATTGAATGGGTGGGATAGGGTCCATGATAGGACAGACTGCACACAGTCTGTGGAAGGAGATTGAATGGGTGGAATAGGATCCATGATAGGACAGATTGCACACAGTCTGTGGAAGGAGATTGAATGGGTGGGATAGGGTCCATAATAGGACAGACTGCACACAGTCTGTGGAAGGAGATTGAATGGGTGGGATAGGGTCCATGATAGGACAGACTGCACACGGTCTGTGGAAGGAGATTGAAATGGGTGGGATAGGGTCCATGATAGGGCAGACTGCACACGGTCTGTGGAAGGAGATTGAATGGGTGGGATAGGGTCCATGATAGGACAGACTGCACACAGTCTGTGGAAGGAGATTGAATGGGTGGGATAGGGTCCATGATAGGACAGACTGCATACAGTCTGTGGAAGGAGATTGAATGGGTGGGATAGGGTTTATGATAGGACAGACTGCACACAGTCTGTGGAAGGAGATTAAATGGGTGGGATAGGGTTCATGGTAGGACAGACTGTACACGGTCCGTGGAAGGAGATTGAATGGGTGGGATAGGGTTTATGATAGGACAGACTGCACACGGTCCGTGGAAGGAGATTGAATGGGTGGGATAGGATCCATGATAGGACAGACTGTACACGGTCTGTGGAAGCAGATTAAATGGGTGGGATAGGGTCCATGATAGGACAGACTGTACACGGTCTGTGGAAGGAGATTGAATGGGTGGGCTAGGGTCCATGATAGGACAGACTGCACACAGTCTGTGGAAGGAGATTGAATGGGTGGGATAGGGTCCATGATAGGACAGACTGCACACGGTCTGTGGAAGGAGATTGAATGGGTGGAATAGGGTTCATGATAGGACAGACTGCACACGGTCTGTGGAAGGAGATTGAATGGGTGGGATAGGGTCCATGATAGGACAGACTGCACACAGTCTGTGGAAGGAGATTAAATGGGTGGGATAGGGTCCATGATAGGACAGACTGTACACGGTCCGTGGAACGAGATTGAATGAGTGGGATAGGGTCCATGATAGGACAGACTGTACACAGTCTGTGGAAGGGGATTGAATGGGTGGGATAGGGTCCATGATAGGACAGACTGTACACGGTCTGTGGAAGGAGATTGAATGGCTGGGATAGGATCCATGATAGGACAGACTGTACACAGTCTGTGGAAGGAGATTGAATGGGTGGGATAGGGTCCATGATAGGACAGACTGCACACGGTCTGTGGAAGGAGATTGAATGGGTGGGATAGGATCCATGATAGGACAGACTGCACACATTCTGTGGAAGGAGATTGAATGGGTGGGATAGGATCCATGATAGGACAGACTGCACACAGTCTGTGGAAGGAGATTGAATGGGTGGGATAGGATCCATGATAGGACAGACTGCACACAGTCTGTGGAAGAAGATTGAATGGGTGGGATAGGGTCCATGATAGGACAGACTGCACACAGTCTGTGGAAGGAGATTGAATGGGTGGGATAGGGTCCATGATAGGACAGACTGCACACAGTCTGTGGAAGGAGATTGAATGGGTGGGATAGGGTCCATGATAGGACAGACTGCACACAGTCTGTGGAAGGAGATTGAATGGGTGGGATAGGGTTTATGCTAGGACAGACTGCACACAGTCTGTGGAAGGAGATTAAATGGGTGGGATAGGGTCCATGATAGGACAGACTGCACACAATCTGTGGAAGGAGATTAAATGGGTGGGATAGGGTCCATGATAGGACAGACTGCACACAGTCTGTGGAAGGAGATTGAATGGGTGGGATAGGGTTTATGATAGTACAGACTGCACACAATCTGTGGAAGGAGGTTAAAGGGGTGGGATAGGGTCCATGATAGGACAGACTGCACACAGTCTGTGGAAGGAGATTGAATGGGTGGGATAGGGTCCATGATAGGACAGACTGCACACAGTCTGTGGAAGGAGATTGAATGGGTGGGATAGGGTCCATGATAGGACAGACTGTACACGGTCCGTGGAAGGAGATTGAATGGGTGGGATAGGGTTCATGGTAGGACAGACTGTACACAGTCCGTGGAAGGAGATTGAATGGGTGGGATAGGGTTTATGATAGGACAGACTGCATGTGGTCTGTGGAAGGAATGGGTTTCATGGACTTTCCCCATTTCATTGCACATTGGTTTGAACAAAAAAACATTGAAATAAATATTTATTCAAATTTAAATCATTCTTGATCAAAGAGTATACATCCTCTCCTTCATTACTTGGGTACAAGTACACTAACCATTTCCCCCTTAACATGCTCCTTGTTTTCTAACACCTCTCTGTACACAGTGGGTCTCAGTCCAGCGCTAAGGGCTTACCGCTTTGCAATGTGGTTATTTTATAGCACGCCTGCAGGGCGCTCACACTGTTCTCAGCCCTCACATTGAACGTGTATGGTCCTGGCTCACTGAAGGTGTAGCTCAGGTTGTAGGCCGATGACCTGTAGAGCTCGACGAGATGACATCTGTGGCCAATGACAGGGACACAGTTGCGAGAGATGAGCCAGCACATCTTGAGTGGGGGACTGGAAGAGGATTACAAATAAGAAATGTTTGTTTCATAACACAGACTCTTAACACTGAGAATTCTCATATCTATATCTATCGGCAATATATTACATATCGAATGTCTGCAGCAACCCAGAGAGTGGTGAGAATGTTGGACCTCGTGACCACAGGGAGTAGTTGAGGCGAATAGTATAGATTAATTTAAGGGCAGGCTGGATAGACACATGAGGGAGAAAAGAATAGAAAGTAAGGAAAAGAAAGACTTGCATTTCTATAGCGCCTTTCACGACCACCGGACGTCTCAAAGTGCTTTACAGTCAAAGAAGTACTTTTGAAGTGGAGTCACTGTTGTAATGTTGGAATAGAAGGATGTGTTGATAAGGTGAGATGAAGTAGGGGTGGGAGGAGGCTCGTGTGGAGCATAAACACCGGCACGGACCTGTTGGGCCGAATGGCCTGTTTATTATCGGTACATTCTGTGTAATTCTATGTAACATCCTGTCTCTAAAACCTTACTTCCTGTTGCCATGTTTTTATCATATTTTTGTTATTATTTGCTACGTAACTATAAATAATCTCAAAACAAAGTACTATATAAATATAAGGACAGAATGTATGACTTTAAAATGGGGATTGAGTTATATCTGCACATCCTGGTCCGATTATCCCCTGCCCTCTAACCCCACCTCACCTGATGACTATATTTGGTCTTGACACTCTGTGTGCAACTCCATGAGAGATTGACTGATAATGTATTAAACACTTTGCACATCTACACTTCTTGTTGAACTTCCTGTTGTCACAATTTTTGATCACGTTTTCTTTCAACATTTAACATTGGAATTGCCTACATACTTAAGAAAGGACATACTTGCTCTCGAGTCAGTACAAAGAAGGTTCACTCGGTTAATCCCGGGGATGAGGGGATGGACATATGAGGAGAGGTTGAGTAGATTGGGACTCTACTCATTGGAGTTCAGAAGAATGAGAGGCGATCTTATTGAAACATATAAGATTGTGAAGGGGTTGGATCGGGTGGATGCGGGGAGGATGTTTCCGATGGTGGGTGAAACTAGAACTAGGGGGCATAGGCTTAGAATAAGGGGCTGCTCTTTCAAAACTGAGATGAGGAGGAACTACTTCACTCAGAGGGTGGTAGGTCCATGGAATATGCTGCCCCAAAAAGCCGTAGAAGCTACATCATTACATAAATTTAAAACAGAAATAGACAGTTTCCTAGAAGTAAAGGGAATTAAGGGTTATGGGGAGCGGGCAGGAATTTGGACATGAGTCTAGGTTCGGATCGGTCATGGCCCTGTGGGTAGCGGAGCGGGCCCAGGGGCCGTGTAGCCTGATCCTGCTCCTATTTCATGTGTCTAATTCTGTTAGATTCAGGAGATGGTTATGTGATAGTGGATTGGCGGTTAGGATCAGATCAGCCATGATCTTATTGAGTGGCGGAGCAGGCTCGAGGGGCCGATTGGCCTACTCCTCTTATTTCTTATGTTCTTATGTTCTTATGTAAACATCTACAATGGAAATTCTGTATGTAAACAGTAGCCTGTAACAGCGTAGCTGCAGGCTGTGGCCAGTAGGTGGTGCTGTGGAGTGAGTTTCTGATCTCTCTCTCTCTCCCAACTCTGCCGCCATCGATAACATGAAACATATTCATCAAGTGACCAGGGGCAATGCCAAAGGCAATTTATTAGAGAGGTCCTGAGGTTGTGAATTTAATGTATTGAGTGATCATAAATCAACGTGCTTGTTATAAATGGTTGGATTGTTATTCCCAAAACACTAGTGAAAATCCTATGTAAAGTGGAATTTGACTGATTCTGGCACCATACACCTGTAGCCCTGCAGATCAGTACAGATCGACTCGCAAAATCTCTTACCTGCCATTAGTGTACAAGTAAAAGTCCATTCTGTGGTCTGCATGAGTGTCATTTATAGTCTTGACCTCAATCTCTTTGACTGCATCTAAAATGATTCAGATTTGTACAGAATGAGTAATTCCATTACTTCACTGTTGTAGTCATTGGGGAACAATAATTTCACAACTCTGGTCACGGAGCCACACTGAACTTCTCCTATTTTGAATCATCCTGAACAGGAAATCACATGTTCATACTGCAATGTTTGATCACATTAGAGAGATATTGTAAACTGGGTTCAATGTGTGACTTGATGTTGCTTACACATCATGACCATGTGCAGTTCAGCGTAAGTGCTAAAAAGACATAACATTACCTAGAAGTTTCAGTGAAGCACCATAGACTCCAGTCTTTTGTTGGGAGTGATTGAGGTGCGCAAGGACATCAACATGTAGCTGGTAAATCCCTGGTGTTGGATAGATGTGGAGCACGTAAGATTCATTTGTGACCGTTCTCTCCCTATATGAAGCCAGGTTTAAAGAATAAAAACACACCTGTAAATGTTTCACTTCAAAAGTTTTTTTTTGGTTCTGAAACCCAACAATCAAGTTAGAATCGTAGAATGATATAGCACAGATACAGCCATTTGGCCCATCGTGCCTGTGCCGGCTCCTTGAAAGAGCTCTCCAATTAGTTTCACTCCCTCTTGCTCTTTCCACTAGCCCTGCCAATTTCTCCTTTTAAAGTATTTATCCAATTCCCTTTTGAAAGTTACTATTGAATCTGCTTCCCTTTCAGGCAGCGCATTCCAGATCACAACAACTCACTTAGTAAAAACATTTCTCCTCATCCCCCCCTGGCTTTAGTTATGGAACGCTGAAAAAAAACTCTCAAATTTGGACAACTTTGAAGCCTTGTGCTATGATTGAGATTTGGAAAGTTTTTGCGTGAATTAGCAGTATATTGAAAGGAGGGAGAGAGAAAACAAGGAACTGCTAGCCAGTTAGCCTGACGTTAGTCATCGGAAAAATGCTGGAATTCATTATTAAGGAAGTGGTAACAGGGCACTTGTGAGGTTATTCACTTTGGTAGGATGAATAGAAAAAACAGAATATTTTTTAAATGGTGAGAAATGATTAAATGTTGGTGCTCAGAGAGATTTAGGTGTCCTTGTACAGGAAACACAGAAAGTTAGCCTGCAGGTACAGCAAGAAATTAGGAAGGCAAATGGCATGTTGGCCTTTATTGCAAGGGGGTTGAGTAAAAGAGTAAGAAAGTCTTGCTACAATTGTACAGGGCTTTGGTGAGACCACACCTGGACTACTGTGCACAGTTTTGGTCTCCTTATCTGAGGAAGGACATACTTGCCTTAGAGGAGGTGCAACGAAGGTTCACTAGTTTGATCCCTGTGATGAGAGGGTTGCCCTATGATGAGAGATTGAGTAGATTGGGCATATACTCTCTGGAGTTTAGAAGAATGAGAGGTGTTCTCATTGAAACATATAAGATTCTGAGGGGGATTGACGGAATAGATGCTGAGAGATTGTTTCCCCTGGCTGGAGTGTCTAGAACTAGGGGGCATAGTCTCAGGATAAGGGGTCGACCATTTAAGACTGAGGTGAGGAGGAATTTCTTCAGTCAGAGGGTGGTGAATCTTTGGAATTCTCAACCCAAAAGGGCTGTGGATGCTGAGTCTTTGAGTATATTCAAGGCAAAGAGAGATAGATTTTTGGACTCGAGGAGAATCAAGGGATATGGGGATCGGGCAGGAAAGTGGAGTTGAGGTCAAAGATCAGCCATGATCTTATTGAATGGCGGAGCAGGCTCGATGGGCTGTATGGCCTACTCCTGCTCCTATTTCTTATGTTCTTATGTATTCTGCCCATTACAAATTGACTTCGATCAACACCTGCCATTATATGAAATTATCCAATGATTTGGGATAAGCCCATGATTTAATCAACTTCTCAGACACACAGTCACCAATAATGGACTCTTTGACCAAAGAAGGGTCTTTAAATCCTTGAGGCAAACTTTCAACTGCGTGCAATTTGTTCCATACTTAATGCATTTAAAATGTGCGGCACAGCATTGTACTGAGACATGAATTTACCCATCACCAAAGTGCCAGGTGTAGCGGAACGAAGCAGTGTTGAAGTAATCGCTGGGATCGTAGCGGATGAATGAAACCTTTGTTGGGGTTTGGGTGGCCAGTTCATATCCCTTGGTTGAGGATGTAGTGCTGCCATTCGGTTGCATCAATGAAAGAGTGCCTACCACAGAGTCTGTACAGGGAAAGAAAACCAGCCTGAGCTTGACTATTAACAGACAGTTATTGAACAAAATTCACCAATAACCCGGTGTAATTTCAGTTATTAAACAATAACCCTACTCCCTACTGCTAACACTCTTCTTAAACCCCTCTCCCCTGTCTCCTCCACCCTCACCTCCAATAACAAGTTGTGAGGAGCTCATGGACTTCTTTGTCTCTGAGATTGAGACCATCCGTTCAGCTGCCTCTGCCACTTCCCTCCCTTCCTCCAGCTCACCGGGCCAAACTTCCTCTAAGATTCCCCCCTGCCCTAGCCCTGAACTGACACCTTTCTCCAGTTTCTCTCCGATCTCCCCTCATGACCTCTCCGCGCTAATCTTGTCCATGAGACCCACCTCCCTCAACCCTATTTCCACCAAACTGTTGACCACCCAACTTCCTTTTCTGGCTCCCATGTTAACTGATATTGTTAACGCTTCTCTCTCCTCAGATACTGTCCCCCTCTCCCTCAAATCTGCCATCATCACCCCTCTCCTCAAAAAACCAACCCTCGATCCCTCCGTCCTTGCAAACTACCGCCCCATCTCCAACCTCCCTTGAACATGTTATCGCCTCCCAAATCCGTGCCCACCTTTCTGGCAATTCCATGTTTGAATCCCTCCAATCCGGTTTCCGCCCCTGCCACAGTACCGAAACGGCTTTCATCAAAGTCACAAATGACATCCTTTGTGACTGTGACAAAGGTAAACTATCCCTCCTGGTTCTTCTCAACCTGTCTGCAGTCTTTGACATGGTTGACCACTCCATCCTTCTCCAACGTCTCGCCACCGTTGCCCAGCTGGGTGGGACTGCACTCGCCTGTTCCATTCTTATCTATCTAATCGTAGCCAGAGAATCACCTGCAATGGCTTCTCTTCCCACTCTCGCATCGTTACCTCTGGTGTCCCCCAAGGATTTATCCTTGGCCCCCTCCCTTTTCTCATCTACATGTTGCTCCTTGGCGACATCATCCGAAAACACAGCTTCAGTTTCCACATGTACGCTGATGACACCCAGCTCTTTCTCACTATGTGGGTCGTGGATAGCACGTTTAGTGAGTTGGTCACACCGCAGGGAAGGGCTGCACAGGAAGACAGGAAATGGGTGACCACCAGGCGGAGCAATAGAAGCAGGCAGGTAGTGCAGGAGACCCCTGTGACCATTCCCCTCTCAAACAAGTATACCGCTTTGGATACTGTTGAGGGGGATGACTCACCAGGGGAAGGCAGCAGCAGCCAACTTCCTGGCACTGGGGGTGCTCCTGCTGCCCAGGAAGGGGGGAAAAAGAGTGGGAGAGCAATAGTGGTAGGGGATTCTATAGTAAGGGGAACAGATAGGCGTTTCTGTGGCTGTAGACGTGAATCCAGGATGGTTTGTTGCCTCCCTGGTGCCAGGGTCAAGGATATCACTGAGCAGCTGCAGGGCATTCTGGAGGGGGAGGGTGAACAGCCAGAGGTCGTGGTCCACATTGGTACCAACGACATAGGTAAAAAGAGGGACGAGGTCCTGCAGCAAGAATTTAGGGAGCTAGGTGAAGGATTAAAGAGCAGGACCTCAAAGGTTGTAATCTCTGGATTACTCCCGGTGCCACGTGCTAGTGAGTATAGGAATAGGAAGATAGAACAGATGAATGCGTGGCTAAAGGGATGGTGCAGGAGGGAGGGCTTTAGTTTCCTGGATCACTGGGTCTGCTTCTGGGAAAGGTGGGACTTGTACAAGTCGGACGGTTTACACCTGAACCAGAGGGGGACCAATATCCTTGTGGGGAGGTTTGCTAGCACTGTTGGGGGGGGTTTAAACTAACTTGGCAGGGGGATGGGGTACAGAGTGGAGCTATAGTAGGGGGTGATTTACAGCCAAATACAGAGGAAAAAACAAGTCAGCTGGGAAGGCAGAGCAAATATGTGAAGGCAAAAGGGAATATGGCAGGGCTGGAAGGCATTTATTTTAATGCAAGGAGTCTTGCAAATAAGGTGGATGAACTGAAGTTGTTGTTGAACACATGGGAGTACGATATTGTTGCCATCACGGAGACATGGTTGAGGGAGGGTCAGGACTGGCAGCTCAATATTCCGGGGTATAGAATCTTCAGGCGAGACAGAGGGGGGTGTAAAAGAGGGATGATATATTAGCGGGTTCCTCAAATGAGGCCATATGGGTAGAACTTAAAAACAAAAAGGGGGCAAGCACTTTGCTGGGAGTGTACTATAGGCCCCCAAACAGTCAGGGGGAGATAGAGGAACAGATATGTAGGCAAATCTCAGAGAAGTGTGAAAATAATAGGGTAATAATAGTGGGGGATTTCAACTTCCCCAATATAAATTGGGATAGTCAGAGTGTGAAAGGCTTAGAGGGTGCAGAATTCTTAAAGTGCATCCAGGAGAGCTTTTTGAGCCAACATGTAGAAAGTCCTACAAGAGAGGGGGCGGTACTGGACCTAATTCTGGGGAATGTAGCCGGGCAAGTGGTGGAGGTATCAGTAGGAGAGCATTTTGGCGACAGTGACCATAATTCGGTGAAATTTAAGGTGGTCATGGAAAAAGACAAAGACGGCCCGGAAATGGGGGTTCTAAATTGGGGGAAGGCCGATTTTAATATGATAAGGCAGGATCTGACCAAAGTGGACTGGGAGCAGCTACTTATAGGAAAATCCACATCAAAACAGTGGGAGACTTTCAGAAGGGAAATAGAGAGAGTACAGCGCCAACATGTTCCTGTAAAGGTCAAGGGTGGGACCAACAAGCAAAGGGAACCTTGGATGACAAGGGAGATACAAAAATGCATTAGAAATAAAAGGGGGGCTTTTGGCAGTTACAAAAGACTAAAGACGGAAGAAGCCCGAGAGGAGTATAAAAAGTGCAGGGGCATACTTAAAAAAGAAATTAGGAGGGCGAGGAGGGGCCATGAAATAACACTGGCGAGCAAAATAAAGGAAAATCCTAAGATGTTTTATAAGTATATTAAGGGCAAGAGGATAACCAGGGAAAGGGTAGGGCCCATTAGGGACCAAAGTGGCAATCTGTGTGTAGAACCAGATGATGTAGGCGGGGTTTTAAATGAATTTTTTGCATCTGTGTTCACTATGGAGAAAGACGATGCAGACATAGAAATCGGGCAAGGGGATTGTGACATACTTGAACATATTAGCATCGAGAGGGAGGAGGTGCTAGCGGTTTTAGCAGGCCAAAAAGTGGATAAATCCCCAGGCCCGGACGAGATGTATCCCAGGCTGCTGTGGGAGGCAAAGGAGGAGATTGCAGGGGCTCTGACATAAATTTTCAGAACCTCTCTGGCCACAGGGGATGTACCAGAGGACTGGAGAACAGCTAATGTAGTACTATTATACAAGAAGGGTAGCAGGGATAAACCAGGGAATTACAGGCCAGTGAGCCTAACATCTGTGGTAGGGAAATTATTGGAAAAAATTCTGAGGGACAAAATTAGTCTCCACTTGGAGAGGCAAGGATTAATCGGGGATAGTCAGCATGGCTTTGTCAAGGGTAAATCATGTCTGACAAATCTGATTGAATTTTTCGAGGGGGTGACTAGGGAGGTGGATGAGGGAAATGCTGTGGATGTAGTTTACATGGACTTCAGTAAAGCTTTTGACAAAGTCCCGCATAGGAGACTGGTCAAGAAGGTAAGAGCCCATGGGATCCAGGGTGCCTTGGCGCATTGGATCCTAAACTGGCTGAGTGGCAGGAGGCAGAGGGTGATGGTCGAAGGTTGCTTTTGTGACTGGAAGCCTGTGTCCAGTGGGGTACCTCAGGGATCGATGCTGGGTCCCTTGTTGTTTGTGATCTACATAAATGATTTGGATGAGAATGTAAAAGGGATGATCAGTAAGTTTGCAGATGACACGAAAATTGGTGGGGTGGTAAATTGCAAGGGGGAAAGCCTCAGGCTACAGGACGATATAGACGGGTTGGTCAGATGGGCGGAAAAGTGGCAAATGGAATTTAACCCTGAAAAGTGCGAGGTGATGCATTTTGGACGGACAAATAAGGCAAGGGAATACACAATGAGTGGTAGGACCCTAGGAAGTACAGAGGGTCAGAGGGACCTCGGTGTACATGTACATAGATCTCTGAAGGCAGCGGAACAAGTAGATAAGATGGTTAAAAAGGCATATGGGATACTTTCCTTCATTAGCCGAGGCATAGAATATAAGAGCAGGGAGGTTATGATGGAGCTGTACAAAACGCTGGTGAGGCCACAGCTGGAGTACTGTGTGCAGTTCTGGTCGCCTCACTATAGGAAGGATGTGATTGCTTTGGAGAGGGTGCAGAGAAGATTCACCAGGATGTTACCTGGGATGGAGCGCCTCAGCTATGAAGAAAGACTAAACAGGCTGGGGTTGTTTTCCTTGGAGCAAAGAAGGCTGAGGGGGGACCTGATTGAGGTGTACAAAATGATGAGGGGCATAGATAGGGTAGACAAAGAGGAACTTTTCCCCTTAGTAGGGGGGTCAATAACAAGGGGGCATAAATTCAGGGTAAGGGGCAGGAGGTTTAGAGGGGATTTGAGGAGGAACTTTTTCACCCAGAGGGTGGTTGGAATGTGGAACTCAATGCCTAAAAGGGTGGTAGAGGCAGGAACCCTCACAACATTCAAGAAGCATTTGGATGAGCACTTGAAATGCCATTGCATACAAGGCTATGGACCAAATGCTGGAAAATGGGATTAGACTGGACAGGGATGGATGGGCGGCGCAGACACGATGGGCCGAAGGGCCTCTTTCTGTGCTGTAAAACTCTATGGCCTAGAAATTGAGTGCCCTTAGCGCCGATTTTGCGGCGCTAGAGGGCCTAGCGCTGCATTTGGCGCCGGCGCCGAAATTGCCTGGGGCCCTTACGCCGCGGTAGACCGGTAGCGCTGCGCCGGCACCGATGACGTCATCGGTGTGCGCAGCGTCCCGGTTGCCATGCCGACGGGGCCCCAGCGCCGAAATTCAGTTGCGGCCGCCTCGCCCGTGACAGCCGCAACTAAGACTCTGGCAACAGAGTCTTACGAGTCTTTGCGCTGGCGCATTAAAGGCCCCGCGGCGGCCGGCCGCTTTCCCGCCGGCCGCCTGGCCGCAGCTCCCTCCCCGGACTTCCCCCCCCCCCCCCCAGAACAGAAGCAAGCCCGGTACTTGTCCGAGGTGCCGGGCTCATTTTTTAAAAGATTTTCGCGGGCCGCGATCGGGTGCAGGCAGCTCCTCCTTAAGGGAAGGAGGAGGCCTGCACTTCCCGAGCCTGCCGCACCGCATCGGGTGCCGCAGCGCCGGAATTGCGGCGCGAAACGGCAGTTAGCGCCGATTTACCGCCGCAAAGACCCTTCAGTAGCGCCGGCAGCCGTTTGGGCGCGGCCCTGCTGAATTTTTGGCGCGCGCAGGGGGACTTAGCGCCGGCACTAACTTCCGGCGCTAAAGCCCTGGCTAAGCCAAAACTCAATTTCTAGGCCTATGACTCTATGACTATGTCTTCTCTTGACCTCTCCATGGTCTCTAAATTGTCAGACTGCTTGTCTGACATACAGTTCTGGATGAGCAGAAATTTTCACCAATTAAATATTGGGAAGACCAAAGCCATTGTTTTCGGTCCCCGCCATAAATTCCGTTCCCTAGCCACTGACTCCATCCCTCTGCCTAACATCTGTCTGAGACTGAACCACATTGTTCGCAACCTTGATGTCATAGTTGACCCTGAAATGAGCCTCCGACCACATATCCACAGCATAACAAAGACCGCCTACTTTCACCTCCGTAACATCGCCTGTCTCCGCCCTTGCCTCAGCTCATCCACTGCTGGAACCCTCATCCATGCCTTTGTTACCTCTAGATTGACTATTCCAATGCACTCCTGGCTGGCCTCCCACATTCTACCCTACGTAAACTTGAGGTCATCCAAAACTCGGCTGCCCGTGTCCTAACTTGCACCAAGTCCCGTTCGCCCATCACCCCTGTGCTCGCTGACCTACATTTGTTCCCGGTTAAGCAGCACCTTGATTTCAAAATTCTCATCCTTGTTTTCAAATCCCTCCATGGCCTTGCCCCTTCGTACCTCTGTAATCTCCTTCAGCCCCACAACCCCCGAGATATCTGCACTCCTCTAATTCTGCCCTCTTGAGCATCCCTGATTATAATCACTCAAACATTGGTGGCCGTGCCTTCTGTTGCCTGGGCCCCAAGCTCTGGAATTCCCTGTCTAAACCTCTCCACCTCGCTACCTCTCTTTCCTCCTTTAAGACGCTCCTTAAAACCTACCTCTTTGACCAAGCTTTTGGTCACCTGCCCTAATTTATCCTTATGTGGCTCGGTGTCAAATTTTTTGTCTTAAAATACTCCTGTGCAGCGCCTTGGGACATTTTACTACATTAAAGGCGCTATATAAATAAAAGTTGTTGGAATTTTTTGAGGATGTAACTGGTAAAATAGATAAGGGAGAACCAGTGGATGTGGTGTATTTGGATTTTCAAAAGGCTTTCGATAAGGTCCCGCATAAGAGATTAGCGTGTAAAATTAAGGCACATGGGATTGGGGGCAAGGTATTGACTTGGATAGAGAACTGGTTGGCAGACAGAAAGCAAAGAGTTGGAATAAACGGCTCTTCTTCCGAGTGGCAGGCAGTGACTAGTGGGGTACCGCAGGGATCGATCCTTGGACCCCAGCTATTCACAATATATATTAATGATCTGGACGAGGGAACTAGATGTAATATCTCGAAGTTTGCAGACGACACAAAGCTGGGTGGGTGTGTGTGCTGTGAGGAGGATGCTGAGAAACTCCAGTATGATTTGGACAGGTTGGGTGATTGGGCAGAAGCATGGCAGATGCAATATAACGTGGATAAATGCGAGGTTATCCACTTTGGTGTCAAAAACAGGAAGGCAGATTATTATCTAAATGGCAATAGATTGGGAGAAGGGGAAGTGCAACGAGACCTGGGCGTCCTTGTGCACCAGTCGCTGAAAGTAAGCATGCAGGTGCAGCAGGCGGTTAAGAAGGCAAATGGTATGTTGGCCTTCGTAGCGAGAGGGTTTGAGTACAGGAACAAGGATGTCTTGCTGCAGTTGTACAGGGCCTTGGTGAGACCGCACCTTGAGTATTGTGTGCAGTTTTGGTCACCTTATCTGAGGAAGGATGTTCTTGCCAAGGAAGGAGTGCAGCGAAGATTCACCAGGCTGATACCTGGGATGGCAGGAATGACGTATGAGGAGAGATTGGGTCAAGTGGGCTTGTACTCGCTGGAGTTTAGAAGAATGAGAGGGGATCTCATCGAAAGCTATAAAATTCTAACAGGACTAGACAGAGAGATGCTGGAAGGATGTTCCCGATGGTCAGGGAGTCCAGAACCAGGGGTCACAGTCTAAGCATAAGGGGTAAGCCATTAGGACGGAGATGAGGAGGAATTTCTTCACCCAGAGAGTGGTGAACCTGTGGAATTCTCTGCCAAAGAAGGCAGTAGAGGCCAATTCATTAAATATATTCAAGAAGGAGTTGGATATATTTCTTAAGGCTAAAGGGATCTGGGGATATGGAGAGAAGGCAGGAACAGAGTACTGAATTTGGATGATCAGCCATGATCTCATTGAATGGTGGAGCAGGCTCGAGGGGCCGAATGGCCTACTCCTGCTCCTATCTTCTTTGTTTCTATGTTGTTGTTTTAAACAATATTCCCCAATAACCAGGTGTAATTTCAGTTATTGAACAACAATCACCAATAACCCAGTGTAATTTCAGTTACTGAACAATATTTACCAATAACCAGGTGTAATTTCAGTTACTGAACAATATTTACCAATAACCAGGTGTAATTTCAGTTATTGAACAATATTTACCAATAACCCAGTGTAATTTCAGTTATTGAACAATATTCACCAATAACCCAGTGTAATTTCAGTTATTGAACAATATTTACCAATAACCAGGTGTAATTTCAGTTATTCAACAATATTCACCAATAACCCGGTGTAATTTCAGTTATTGAACAATATTCGCCAATAACCCAGTGTAATTTCAGTTATTGAACAATATTCACCAATAACCCAGTGTAATTTCAGTTATTGAACAATATTTACCAATAACCCAGTGTAATTTCAGTTATTGAACAATATTCACCAATAACCCAGTGTAATTTCAGTTATTGAACAATATTCACCAATAACCAGGTGTAATTTCAGTTATTGAACAATATTTACCAATAACCAGGTGTAATTTGTTATTGAACAATATTTACCAATAACCAGGTGTAATTTCAGTTATTGATCAATATTCACCGATAACCCAGTGTAATTTCAGTTATTGAACAATATTTACCAATAACCCGGTGTAATTTCAGTTACTGAACAATATTTACCAATAACCAGGTGTAATTTCAGTTATTGAACAATATTTACCAATAACCAGGTGTAATTTCAGTTATTGAACAATATTCACCAATTAGCCAGTGTAATTTCAGTTATTGAACAATATTTACCAATAACCCAGTGTAATTTCAGTTATTGAACAATATTCACCAATAACCCAGTGTAATTTCAGTTATTGAACAATATTCAGCAATTACCAGGAGTAATTTCAGTTATTGAACAATATTTACCAATAACCAGGTGTAATTTCAGTTATTGAACAATATTTACCAATAACCAGGCGTAATTTCAGTTATTGATCAATATTCACCGATAACCCAGTGTAATTTCAGTTATTGAACAATATTTACCAATAACCCAGTGTAATATCAGTTATTGAACAATATTTACCAATAACCCGGTGTAATTACAGTTATTGAACAATATTCACCAATAACCCAGTGTAATTTCAGTTATTGAACAATATTTGCCTATAACCAGATGTAATTTCAGTTATTGAATAATATTTACCAATAACCAAGTGTAATTTCAGTTATATAATAATAATCACCAATAACCCGGTGTAATTTCAGTTATTGAGCAATATTTACCAATAACCAGGAGAAATTCCAGTTATTGAACAATATTCACTGATAAACCGGTGTAATTTCAGTTATTGAACAATATTCACCAATAACCCGGTGTAATTTCAGTTATTGAACAATATTCACCAATAACCCAGTGTAATTTCAGTTATTGAACAATATTCACTGATAACCCAGTGTAATTACAGTTATTGAATAATATTCACCAATAACCCGGTGTAATTTCAGTTATTGAACAATATTTACCAATAACCCAGTGTAATATCAGTTATTGAACAATATTTACCAATAACCAGGTGTAATTTCAGTTATTGAATAATATTCACCAATAACCCGGTGTAATTTCAGTTATTGAACAATATTCACCAATAACCCAGTGTAATTTCAGTTATTGAACAATATTCACTGGTGACCCAGTGTAATTTCAGTGATTGAACAATATTCACCAATAACCCAGTGTAATTTCAGTTATTGAACAATATTCACTGATAACCCAGTGTAATTTCAGTTACTGAACAATATTCAATTATAACCCAGTGTAATTTCAGTTATTGAACAATATTCACCAATAACCCAGTATAATTTCAGTGATTGAACAATATTCACCAATAACCAGGTGTAATTTCAGTTATTGAACAATATTCACTGATAACCTGGTGTAATTTCAGTTATTGAACAATATTTACCAATAACCAGGTGTAATTTCAGTTATTGAACAATATTCACCAATAACCCAGTGTAATTTCAGTTATTGAACAATATTTACCAATAACCCGGTGTAATTTCAGTTATTGTACAATATTCACCAATAACCCAGTGTAATTTCAGTTATTGAACAATATTTACCAATAACCAGGAGAAATTCCAGTTATTGAACAATATTCACTGATAAACCGGTGTAATTTCAGTTATTGAACAATATTCACCAATAACCCGGTGTAATTTCAGTTATTGAACAATATTCACCAATAACCCAGTGTAATTTCAGTTATTGAACAATATTCACTGATAACCCAGTGTAATTACAGTTATTGAATAATATTCACCAATAACCCGGTGTAATTTCAGTTATTGAACAAGATTTACCAATAACCCAGTGTAATATCAGTTCTGGAACAATATTTACCAATAACCCGGTGTAATTACAGTTATTGAACAACATTCACCAATAACCCAGTGTAATTTCAGTTATTGAACAATATTTACCAATAACCAGGTGTAATTTCAGTTATTGAATAATATTCACCAATAACCCGGTGTAATTTCAGTTATTGAACAATATTCACCAATAACCCAGTGTAATTTCAGTTATTGAACAATATTCACTGATAACCCAGTGTAATTTCAGTGATTGAACAATATTCACCAATAACCCAGTGTAATTTCAGTTATTGAACAATATTCACTGATAACCCAGTGTAATTTCAGTTACTGAACAATATTCACTGATAACCCAGTGTAATTTCAGTTATTGAACAATATTCACCAATAACCCAGTATAATTTCAGTGATTGAACAATATTCACCAATAACCAGGTGTAATTTCAGTTATTGAACAATATTCACTGATAACCTGGAGTAATTTCAGTTATTGAACAATATTTACCAATAACCAGGTGTAATTTCAGTTATTGAACAATATTCACCAATAACCCAGTGTAATTTCAGTTATTGAACAATATTTACCAATAACCCGGTGTAATTTCAGTTACTGAACAATATTCACCAATAACCCAGTGTAATTTCAGTTATTGAACAATATTCACCAATAACCAGGTGTAATTTCAGTTATTGAACAATATTTGCCAATAACCAGGTGTAATTTCAGTTATTGAACAATATTTACCAATAACCAGGTGTAATTTCAGTTATTGATCAATATTCACCGATAACCCAGTGTAATTTCAGTTATTGAACAATATTCACCAATATCCCAGTGTAATTTCAGTTATTGAACAATATTCACCAATAACCCAGTGTAATTTCAGTTATTGAACAATATTCACCAATAACCAGGTGTAATTTCAGTTATTGAATAATATTCACCAATAACCCGGTGTAATTTCAGTTATTGAACAATATTCACTGATAACCCGGTGTAATTTCAGTTATTGAACAATATTCACTGATAACCCAGTGTAATTTCAGTTATTGAACAATATTTACCAACAACCAGGTGTAATTTCAGTTATTGAACAATATTCACTGATAACCCGGTGTAATTTCAGTTATTGAACAATATTCACTGATAACCCAGTGTAATTTCAGTTATTGAACAATATTCACTGATAACCCAGTGTAATTTCAGTTATTGGACAATATTCACCAATAACCCAGTGTAATTTCAGTTACTGAACAATATTCACCAATAACCCAGTGTAATTTCAGTTACTGAACAATATTCACCAATAACCCGGTGTAATTTCAGTTACTGAACAATATTCACCAATAACCCAGTGTAATTTCAGTTATTGAACAATATTCACAAATAACCCAGTGTAATTTCAGTTACTGAACAATATTCACCAATAACCCAGTGTAATTTCAGTTATTGAACAATATTAACCAATAACCCAGTGTAATTTCAGTTACTGAACAATACTTACCAATAACCCAGTATAATTTCAGTTATTGAACAATATTAACCAATAACCCAGTGTAATTTCAGTTACTGAACAATATTTACCAATAACCCGGTGTAATTTCAGTTATTGAACAATATTCACCAATAACCCAGTGTAATTTCAGTAACTGAACAATATTTACCAATAACCCAGTGTAATTTCAGTTATTGAACAATATTAACCAATAACCAGGTGTAATTTCAGTTACTGAACAATATTCACCAATAACCCAGTGTAATTTCAGTTATTGAACAATATTCACCAATAACCCAGTGTAATTTCAGTTAATGAAAATTATTCACCAATAACCCACTGTAATTTCAGTTACTGAACAATATTCACCAATAACCCACTGTAATTTCAGTTACTGAACAATATTCACTGATAACCCAGTCTAATTTCAGTTATTGAGCAATATTCACCAATGACCCGGTGTAATTTCAGTTACTGAACAATATTTACCAATTACCCAGTGTAATTTCAGTTACTGAACAATATTCACCAATAACCCGGTGTAATGTCAGTTATTGAACAATATTCACTGATAACCCAGTGTAACTTCAGTTATTGAACAATATTCACGAATAACCCGGTGTAATTTCAGTTGTTGAACAATATTCACCAATAACCCAGTGTAATTTCAGTTATTGAACAATATTCACCAATAACCCGGTGTAATTACAGTTATTGAACAATATTCTCCAATAACCCGGTATAATATGAGTTATTGAACAATATGCACCAATTACCCGGTGTAATTTCAGTTATTGATCAATATTCACCAATAACCCAGTATAATTTCAGTTACTGAAATATATACACCAATAACCCGGTGTAATTTCAGTTACTGAACAATATTCACCAATAACCCGGTGTAATTCCAGTGACTGAACAATATTCACCAATAACCCAGTGTAATTTCAGTTATTGAACAATATTCACTGATAACCCAGTGTAATTTCAGTTATTGAGCAATATTCACAAATAACCCGGTGTAATTTCAGTTATTGAACAATATTCACCAATAACCCAGTGTAATTTCAGTTATTGAACAATATTCACTGATAACCAGTGTAATTTCAGTTACTGAACAATATTCACCAATAACCCAGTGTAATTTCAGTTACAGAACAATATTCACCAATAACCCAGTGTAATTTCAGTGATTGAACAATATTCACCAATAACCAGGTGTAATTTCAGTTATTGAACAATATTCACTGATAACCTGGTGTAATTTCAGTTATTGAACAATATTTACCAATAACCAGGTGTAATTTCAGTTATTGAACAATATTCTCCAATAACCCAGTGTAATTTCAGTTATTGAACAATATTTACCAATAACCCGGTGTAATTTCAGTTATTGAACAATATTCACCAATAACCCGGTGTAATTTCAGTTATTGAACAATATTTACCAATAACCAGGAGAAATTCCAGTTATTGAACAATATTCACTGATAAACCGGTGTAATTTCAGTTATTGAACAATATTCACCAATAACCCAGTGTAATTTCAGTTATTGAACAATATTCACCAATAACCCAGTGTAATTTCAGTTATTGAACAATATTCACTGATAACCCAGTGTAATTACAGTTATTGAATAATATTCACCAATAACCCGGTGTAATTTCAGTTATTGAACAAGATTTACCAATAACCCAGTGTAATATCAGTTATTGAACAATATTTACCAATAACCCGGTGTAATTACAGTTATTGAACAACATTCACCAATAACCCAGTGTAATTTCAGTTATTGAACAATATTTACCAATAACCAGGTGTAATTTCAGTTATTGAATAATATTCACCAATAACCCGGTGTAATTTCAGTTATTGAACAATATTCACCAATAACCCAGTGTAATTTCAGTTATTGAACAATATTCACTGATAACCCAGTGTAATTTCAGTGATTGAACAATATTCACCAATAACCCAATGTAATTTCAGTTATTGAACAATATTCACTGATAACCCAGTGTAATTTCAGTTACTGAACAATATTCACTGATAACCCAGTGTAATTTCAGTTATTGAACAATATTCACCAATAACCCAGTATAATTTCAGTGATTGAACAATATTCACCAATAACCAGGTGTAATTTCAGTTATTGAACAATATTCACTGATAACCTGGAGTAATTTCAGTTATTGAACAATATTCACTGATAACCCAGTGTAATTTCAGTTATTGAACAATATTTACCAATAACCAGGTGTAATTTCAGTTATTGAACAATATTTACCAATAACCAGGTGTAATTTCAGTTATTGATCAATATTCACCGATAACCCAGTGTAATTTCAGTATTGAACAATATTCACCAATAACCCAGTGTAATTTCAGTTATTGACAATATTCACCAATAACCAGGTGTAATTTCAGTTATTGAATAATATTCACCAATAACCCGGTGCAATTTCAGTTATTGAACAATATTTACCAATTACCAGGAGTAATTCCAGTTATTGAACAATATTCACTGATAAACCGGTGTAATTTCAGTTATTGAACAATATTCACCAATAACCCGGTGTAATTTCAGTTATTGAACAATATTCACCAATAACCCGGTGTAATTTCAGTTATTGAACAATATTCACCAATAACCCAGTGTAATTTCAGTTATTGAACAATATTCACTGATAACCCAGTGTAATTTCAGTGATTGAGCAATATTCACCAATAACCCAGTGTAATTTCGGTTAGTGAACAATATTCACTGATAACCTGGTGTAATTTCAGTTATTGAACAACATTCACCAATGACCGAGTGCAATTTCAGTTATTGAACAATATTCACCAATAACCCAGTGTAATTTCAGTTATTGAACAATATTCACTGATAACCCGGTGTAATTTCAGTTACTGAACAATATTCACTGATAACCCAGTGTAATTTCAGTTATTGAACAACATTCACCAATAACCCGGTGTAATTTCAGTTATTGAACAATATTCACCAATAACCCAGTGTAATTTCAGTTATTGAACAATATTCACTGATAACCCGGTGTAATTTCAGTTACTGAACAATATTCACCGATAACCCGGTGTAATTTCAGTTATTGAACAATATTCACTGATAACCCGGTGTAATTTCAGTTATTGAACAATATTCACTGATAACCCAGTGTAATTTCAGTTACTGAACAATATTCACCAATAACCCAGTGTAATTTCAGTTATTGAACAATATTCACCGATAACCCAGTGTAATTTCAGTTATTGAACAATATTCACTGACAACCCAGTGTAATTTCATTTATTGAACAGTATTCACCAATAACCCAGTGTAATTTCAGTTATTGAACAATATTCACTGATAACCCAGTGTAATTTCAGTTATTGAACAATATTCACTGATAACCCAGTGTAATTTCAGTTATTGAACAATATTCACCAATAACCCAGTGTAATTTCAGTTATTGAACAAAATTCACCAATAACCCAGTGTAATTTCAGTTATTGAACAATATTCACTGATAACCCAGTGTAATTTCAGTTATTGAGCAATATTCACAAATAACCCGGTGTAATTTCAGTTATTGAACAATATTCACCAATAACCCAGTGTAATTTCAGTTATTGAACAATATTCACTGATAACGCAGTGTAATTTCAGTTACTGAACAATATTCACCAATAACCCAGTGTAATTTCAGTTACTGAACAATATTCACCAATAACCCAGTGTAATTTCAGTGATTGAACAATATTCACCAATAACCAGGTGTAATTTCAGCTATTGAACAATATTCACTGATAACCTGGTGTAATTTCAGTTATTGAACAATATTTACCAATAACCAGGTGTAATTTCAGTTATTGAACAATATTCACCAATAACCCAGTGTAATTTCAGTTATTGAACAATATTTACCAATAACCCGGTGTAATTTCAGTTATTGAACAATATTCACCAATAACCCGGTGTAATTTCAGTTATTGAACAATATTTACCAATAACCAGGAGAAATTCCAGTTATTGAACAATATTCACTGATAAACCGGTGTAATTTCAGTTATTGAACAATATTCACCAATAACCCGGTGTAATTTCAGTTATTGAACAATATTCACCAATAACCCAGTGTAATTTCAGTTATTGAACAATATTCACTGATAACCCAGTGTAATTTCAGTGATTGAACAATATTCACCAATAACCCACTGTAATTTCAGTTACTGAACAATATTCACTGATAACCCAGTCTAATTTCAGTTATTGAACAATATTCACCAATGACCCGGTGTAATTTCAGTTACTGAACAATATTTACCAATTACCCAGTGTAATTTCAGTTACTGAACAATATTCACCAATAACCCCGTGTAATGTCAGTTATTGAACAATATTCACTGATAATCCAGTGTAATTTCAGTTATTGAACAATATTCACCAATAACCCAGTGTAATTTCAGTTATTGAACAATATTCACGAATAACCCGGTGTAATTTCAGTTGTTGAACAATATTCACCAATAACCCAGTGTAATTTCAGTTATTGAACAATATTCACCAATAACCCGGTGTAATTACAGTTATTGAACAATATTCTCCAATAACCCGGTATAATATCAGTTATTGAACAATATTCACCAATTACCCGGTGTAATTTCAGTTATTGATCAATATTCACCAATAACCCAGCATAATTTCAGTTACTGAAATATATACACCAATAACCCGGTGTAATTTCAGTTAATGAACAATATTCACCAATAACCCGGTGTAATTCCAGTAACTGAACAATATTCACCAATAACCCAGTGTAATTTCAGTTATTGAACAATATTCACCAATAACCCAGTGTAATTTCAGTTATTGGACAAAATTCACCAATAACCCAGTGTAATTTCAGTTATTGAACAATATTCACTGATAACCCAGTGTAATTTCAGTTATTGAGCAATATTCACAAATAACCCGGTGTAATTTCAGTTATTGAACAATATTCACCAATAACCCAGTGTAATTTCAGTTATTGAACAATATTCACTGATAACCCAGTGTAATTTCAGTTATTGAACAATATTTACCAATAACCAGGTGTAATTTCAGTTATTGAACAATATTTACCAATAACCAGGTGTAATTTCAGTTATTGATCAATATTCACCGATAACCCAGTGTAATTTCAGTTATTGAACAATATTCACCAATAACCCAGTGTAATTTCAGTTATTGAACAATATTCACCAATAACCCAGTGTAATTTCAGTTATTGAACAATATTCACCAATAACCAGGTGTAATTTCAGTTATTGAATAATATTCACCAATAACGCGGTGTAATTTCAGTTATTGAACAATATTTACCAATTACCAGGAGTAATTCCAATTATTGAACAATATTCACTGATAAACCGGTGTAATTTCAGTTATTGAACAATATTCACCAATAACCCGGTGTAATTTCAGTTATTGAACAATATTCACCAATAACCCGGTGTAATTTCAGTTATTGAACAATATTCACCAATAACCCAGTGCAATTTCAGTTATTGAACAATATTCACTGATAACCCAGTGTAATTTCAGTGATTGAGCAATATTCACCAATAACCCAGTGTAATTCCGGTTAGTGAACAATATTCACTGATAACCTGGTGTAATTTCAGTTATTGAACAACATTCACCAATGACCGAGTGTAATTTCAGTTATTGAACAATATTCACCAATAACCCAGTGTAATTTCAGTTATTGAACAATATTCACTGATAACCGGGTGTAATTTCAGTTACTGAACAATATTCACTGATAACCCAGTGTCATTTCAGTTATTGAACAATATTCACCAATAACCCGGTGTAATTTCAGTTATTGAACAATATTCACCAATAACCCAGTGTAATTTCAGTTATTGAACAATATTCACTGATAACCCGGTGTAATTTCAGTTACTGAACAATATTCACCGATAACCCGGTGTAATTTCAGTTATTGAACAATATTCACTGATAACCCGGTGTAATTTCAGTTATTGAACAATATTCACTGATAACCCAGTGTAATTTCAGTTACTGAACAATATTCACCAATAACCCAGTGTAATTTCAATTATTGAACAATATTCACCGATAACCCAGTGTAATTTCAGTTATTGAACAATATTCACTGACAACCCAGTGTAATTTCATTTATTGAACAGTATTCACCAATAACCCAGTGTAATTTCAGTTATTGAACAATATTCACTGATAACCCAGTGTAATTTCAGTTATTGAACAATATTCACTGATAACCCAGTGTAATTTCAGTTATTGAGCAATATTCGCCAATAACCCAGTGTCATTTCAGTTATTGAACATTATTTACCAATAACCAGGTGTAATTTCAGTTACTAAACAATATTCACCAATAACCCGGTGTAATCTCAGTTATTGAACAATATTCACTGATAACCCGGTGTAATTTCAGTTATTGAACAATATTCACTGATAACCCAGTGTAATTTCAGTTATTGAACAATATTCACTGATAACCCAGTGTAATTTCAATTATTGAACAATATTCACTGATAACCCAGTGTAATTTCAGTTATTGAACAATATTTACCAATAACCAGGTGTAATTTCAGTTATTGAACAATATTCACTGATAACCCGGTGTAATTTCAGTTATTGAACAATATTCACTGATAACCCAGTGTAATTTCAGTTATTGAACAATATTCACTGATAACCCAGTGTAATTTCAGTTATTGAACAATATTTACCAATAACCAGGTGTAATTTCAGTTATTGAACAATATTCACCAATTACCCGGTGTAATTGCAGTTATTGATCAATATTCACCTATAACCCAGTGTAATTTCAGTTACTGAAATATATACACCAATAACCCGGTGTAATTTCAGTTACTGAACAATATTCACCAATAACCCGGTGTAATTCCAGTGACTGAACAATATTCACCAATAACCCAGTGTAATTTCAGTTATTGAACAAAATTCACAAATAACCCAGTGTAATTTCAGTTATTGAACAATATTCACTGATAACCCAGTATAATTTCAGTTATTGAACAATATTCACAAATAACCCGGTGTAATTTCAGTTATTGAACAATATTCACCAATAACCCAGTGTAATTTCAGTTATTGAACAATATTCACTGATAACCCAGTGTAATTTCAGTTACTGAACAATATTCACTGATAACCCAGTGTAATTTCAGTGACTGAACAATATTCACTGATAACCCAGTGTAATCCAGTTATTGAACAATATTCACCAATAACCCAGTGTAATTTCAGTTACTGAACAATACTCACCAATAACCCGGTGTAATTTCAGTCACTGAACAATATTCACCAATAACCGGGTGTAATTTCAGTTATAGAACAATATTCACCAATAACCCAGCGTAATTTCAGTTACTGAACAATATTCACCAATAACCTGCTGTAATTTCAGTTATTGAACAATATTCACTGATAACCCGGTGTAATTTCAGTTATTGAACAATATTCACTGATAACCCAGTGTAATTTCAGTTACTGAACAATATCCACCAATAACCCAGTGTAATTTCAGTTATTGAACAATATTCACCAATAACCCAGTGTAATTTCAGTTATTGAACAATATTCACCAATAACCCAGTGTAATTTCAGTTAGTGAACAATATTCACCAATAACCCGGTGTAATTTCAGTTATTGAACAATATTCACCAATAACCCAGTGTAATTTCAGTTATTGAACAATATTCACCAATGACCCGGTGTAATTTCAGTTATCGATCAATATTCACTGAAAACCCGGTGTAATTTCAGTTATTGAACAATGTTCACCAATAACCCAGTGTAATTTCAGTTATTGAACAATATTCACCAATAACCCAGTGTAATTTCAGTTATTGAACAATATTCACCAATAACCCGGTGTAATTACAGTTATTGAACAATATTCACCAATAACCCGGTGAAATTTCAGTCATTGAACAATATTCACCAATAACCCAGTGTAATTTCAGTGACTGAACAATATTCACCAATAACCCAGTGTAATTTCAGTTATTGAACAATATTAACCAATAACCCAGTGTAATTTCAGTTACTGAACAATACTTACCAATAACCCAGTGTAATTTCAGTTACTCAACAATATTCACCAATAACCCACTGTAATTTCAGTTACTGAACAATATTCACTGATAACCCAGTCTAATTTCAGTTATTGAACAATATTCACCAATGACCCGGTGTAATTTCAGTTACTGAACAATATTTACCAATTACCCAGTGTAATTTCAGTTACTGAACAATATTCACCAATAACCCCGTGTAATGTCAGTTATTGAACAATATTCACTGATAACCCAGTGTAATTTCAGTTATTGAACAATATTCACGAATAACCCGGTGTAATTTCAGTTGTTGAACAATATTCACCAATAACCCAGTGTAATTTCAGTTATTGAACAATATTCACCAATAACCCGGAGTAATTACAGTTATTGAACAATATTCTCCAATAACCCGGTATAATATCAGTTATTGAACAATATTCACCAATTACCCGGTGTAATTTCAGTTATTGATCAATATTCACCAATAACCCAGCATAATTTCAGTTACTGAAATATATACACCAATAACCCGGTGTAATTTCAGTTACTGAACAATATTCACCAATAACCCGGAGTAATTCCAGTAACTGAACAATATTCACCAATAACCCAGTGTAATTTCAGTTATTGAACAATATTCACCAATAACCCAGTGTAATTTCAGTTATTGGACAAAATTCACCAATAACCCAGTGTAATTTCAGTTATTGAACAATATTCACTGATAACCCAGTGTAATTTCAGTTATTGAGCAATATTCACAAATAACCCGGTGTAATTTCAGTTATTGAACAATATTCACCAATAACCCAGTGTAATTTCAGTTATTGAACAATATTCACTGATAACCCAGTGTAATTTCAGTTACTGAACAATATTCACCAATAACCCAGTGTAATTTCAGTTACTGAACAATATTCACCAATAACCCGGTGTAATTTCAGTCACTGAACAATATTCGCCAATAACCGGGTGTAATTTCAGTTATTGAACAATATTCACTGATAACCTGGAGTAATTTCAGTTATTGAACAATATTTACCAATAACCAGGTGTAATTTCAGTTATTGAATAATATTCACCAATAACCCGGTGTAATTTCAGTTATTGAACAATATTCACCAATAACCCAGTGTAATTTCAGTTATTGAACAATATTCACTGATAACCCAGTGTAATTTCAGTGATTGAACAATATTCACCAATAACCCAGTGTAATTTCAGTTATTGAACAATATTCACTGATAACCCAGTGTAATTTCAGTTACTGAACAATATTCACTGATAACCCAGTGTAATTTCAGTTATTGAACAATATTCACCAATAACCCAGTATAATTTCAGTGATTGAACAATATTCACCAATAACCAGGTGTAATTTCAGTTATTGAACAATATTCACTGATAACCTGGAGTAATTTCAGTTATTGAACAATATTTACCAATAACCAGGTGTAATTTCAGTTATTGAACAATATTCACCAATAACCCAGTGTAATTTCAGTTATTGAACAATATTTACCAATAACCCGGTGTAATTTCAGTTACTGAACAATATTCACCAATAACCCAGTGTAATTTCAGTTATTGAACAATATTCACCAATAACCAGGTGTAATTTCAGTTATTGAACAATATTTACCAATAACCAGGTGTAATTTCAGTTATTGAACAATATTTACCAATAACCAGGTGTAATTTCAGTTATTGATCAATATTCACCGATAACCCAGTGTAATTTCAGTTATTGAACAATATTCACCAATAACCCAGTGTAATTTCAGTTATTGAACAATATTCACCAATAACCAGGTGTAATTTCAGTTATTGAACAATATTTACCAATTACCAGGAGTAATTCCAGTTATTGAACAATATTCACTGATAAACCGGTGTAATTTCAGTTATTGAACAATATTCACCAATAACCCGGTGTAATTTCAGTTATTGAACAATATTCACCAATAACCCGGTGTAATTTCAGTTATTGAACAATATTCACCAATAACCCAGTGTAATTTCAGTTATTGAACAATATTCACTGATAACCCAGTGTAATTTCAGTGATTGAGCAATATTCACCAATAACCCAGTGTAATTTCGGTTAGTGAACAATATTCACTGATAACCTGGTGTAATTTCAGTTATTGAACAACATTCACCAATGACCGAGAGTAATTTCAGTTATAGAACAATATTCACCAATAACCCAGTGTAATTTCAGTTATTGAACAATATTCACTGATAACCCGGTGTAATTTCAGTTACTGAACAATATTCACTGATAACCCAGTGTAATTTCAGTTATTGAACAACATTCACCAATAACCCGGTGTAATTTCAGTTATTGAACAATATTCACCAATAACCGGTGTAATTTCAGTTATTGAACAATATTCACCAATAACCCAGTGTAATTTCAGTTATTGAACAATATTCACTGATAACCCAGTGTAATTTCAGTGATTGAACAATATTCACCAATAACCCAGTGTAATTTCAGTTGTTGAACAATATTCACTGATAACCCAGTGTAATTTCAGTTACTGAACAATATTCACTGATAACCCAGTGTAATTTCAGTTATTGAACAATATTCACAAATAACCCAGTCTAATTTCAGTGATTGAACAATATTCACCAATAACCAGGTGTAATTTCAGTTATTGAACAATATTCACTGATAACCTGGAGTAATTTCAGTTATTGAACAATATTTACCAATAACCAGGTGTAATTTCAGTTATTGAACAATATTCACCAATAACCCAGTGTAATTTCAGTTATTGAACAATATTTACCAATAACCCGGTGTAATTTCAGTTACTGAACAATATTCACCAATAACCAGGTGTAATTTCAGTTATTGAATAATATTCACCAATAACCCGGTGTAATTTCAGATATTGAACAATATTTACCAATACCAGGAGTAATTCCAGTTATTGAACAATATTCACTGATAAACCGGTGTAATTTCAGTTATTGAACAATATTCACCAATAACCCGGTGTAATTTCAGTTATTGAACAATATTCACCAATAACCCGGTGTAATTTCAGTTATTGAACAATATTCACTGATAACCAGTGTAATTTCAGTGATTGAGCAATATTCACCAATAACCCAGTGTAATTTCGGTTAGTGAACAATATTCACTGATAACCTGGTGTAATTTCAGTTATTGAACAACATTCACCAATGACCGAGTGAAATTTCAGTTATTGAACAATATTCACCAATAACCCAGTGTAATTTCAGTTATTGAACAATATTCACTGATAACCCGGTGTAATTTCAGTTACTGAACAATATTCACTGATAACCCAGTGTAATTTCAGTTATTGAACAACATTCACCAATAACCCGGTGTAATTTCAGTTATTGAACAATATTCACCAATAACCCAGTGTAATTTCAGTTATTGAACAATATTCACTGATAACCCGGTGTAATTTCAGTTACTGAACAATATTCACCGATAACCCGGTGTAATTTCAGTTATTGAACAATATTCACTGATAACCCGGTGTAATTTCAGTTATTGAACAATATTCACTGATAACCCAGTGTAATTTCAGTTACTGAACAATATTCACCAATAACCCAGTGTAATTTCAGTTATTGAACAATATTCACCGATAACCCAGTGTAATTTCAGTTATTGAACAATATTCACTGACAACCCAGTGTAATTTCATTTATTGAACAGTATTCACCAATAACCCAGTGTAATTTCAGTTATTGAACAGTATTCACTGATAACCCAGTGTAATTTCAGTTATTGAACAATATTCACTGATAACCCAGTGTAATTTCAGTTATTGAGCAATATTCGCCAATAACCCAGTGTCATTTCAGTTATTGAACATTATTTACCAATAACAGGTGTAATTTCAGTTACTAAACAATATTCACCAATAACCCGGTGTAATCTCAGTTATTGAACAATATTCACTGATAACCCGGTGTAATTTCAGTTATTGAACAATATTCACTGATAACCCAGTGTAATTTCAGTTATTGAACAATATTCACTGATAACCCCGTGTAATTTCAATTATTGAACAATATTCACTGATAACCCAGTGTAATTTCAGTTATTGAACAATATTTACCAATAACCAGGTGTAATTTCAGTTATTGAACAATATTCACTGATAACCCGGTGTAATTTCAGTTATTGAACAATATTCACTGATAACCCAGTGTAATTTCAGTTATTGAACAATATTCACTGAAACCCAGTGTAATTTCAGTTATTGAACAATATTTACCAATAACCAGGTGTAATTTCAGTTATTGAACAATATTCACCAATTACCCGGTGTAATTGCAGTTATTGATCAATATTCACCAATAACCCAGTGTAATTTCAGTTACTGAAATATATACACCAATAACCCGGTGTAATTTCAGTTACTGAACAATATTCACCAATAACCCGGTGTAATTCCAGTTACTGAACAATATTCACCAATAACCCAGTGTAATTTCAGTTATTGAACAAAATTCACAAATAACCCAGTGTAATTTCAGTTATTGAACAATATTCACTGATAACCCAGTATAATTTCAGTTATTGAACAATATTCACAAATAACCCGGTGTAATTTCAGTTATTGAACAATATTCACCAATAACCCAGTGTAATTTCAGTTATTGAACAATATTCACTGATAACCCAGTGTAATTTCAGTAACTGAACAATATTCACCAATACCACTGTAATTTCAGTTACTGAACAATATTCACTGATAACCCAGTGTAATTTCAGTTACTGAACAATATTCACTGATAACCCAGTGTAATTCCAGTTATTGAACAATATTCTCCAATAACCCAGTGTAATTCCAGTTACTGAACAATACTCACCAATAACCCGGTGTAATTTCAGTCACTGAACAATATTCACCAATAACCGGGTGTAATTTCAGTTATTGAACAATATTCACCAATAACCCAGTGTAATTTCAGTTACTGAACAATATTCACCAATAACCTGGTGTAATTTCAGTTATTGAACAATATTCACTGATAACCTGTGTAATTTCAGTTATTGAACAATATTCACTGATAACCCAGTGTAATTTCAGTTACTGAACAATATCCACCAATAACCCAGTGTAATTTCAGTTATTGAACAATATTCACCAATAACCCAGTGTAATTTCAGTTATTGAACAATATTCACCAATAACCCAGTGTAATTTCAGTTAGTGAACAATATTCACCAATAACCCGGTGTAATTTCAGTTATTGAACAATATTCACCAATAACCCAGTGTAATTTCAGTTATTGAACAATATTCACCAATGACCCGGTGTAATTTCAGTTATTGATCAATATTCACTGAAAACCCGGTGTAATTTCAGTTATTGAACAATGTTCACCAATAACCCAGTGTAATTTCAGTTATTGAACAATATTCACCAATAACCCAGTGTAATTTCAGTTATTGAACAATATTCACCAATTACCCGGTGTAATTACAGTTATTGAACAATATTCACCAATAACCCGGTGAAATTTCAGTCATTGAACAATATTCACCAATAACCCAGTGTAATTTCAGTTACTGAACAATATTCACCAATAACCCAGTGTAATTTCAGTTACTGAACCATATTCACCAATAACCCAGTGTAATTTCAGTTACTGAACAATATTCACCAATAACCCAGTGTAATTTCAGTTACTGAACAATATTCACCAATAACCCGGTGTAATTTCAGTTATTGAACAATATTCACCAATAACCCAGTGTAATTTCAGTTATTGAACAATATTCACAAATAACCCAGTGTAATTTCAGTCACTGAACAATATTCACCAATAACCCAGTGTAATTTCAGTTATTGAACAATATTAACCAATAACCCAGTGTAATTTCAGTTACTGAACAATATTCACCAATAACCCCGTGTAATATCAGTTATTGAACAATATTCACTGATAACCCAGTGTAATTTCAGTTATTGAACAATATTCACGAATAACCCGGTGTAATTTCAGTTGTTGAACAATATTCACCAATAACCCAGTGTAATTTCAGTTATTGAACAATATTCACCAATAACCCGGTGTAATTACAGTTATTGAACAATATTCTCCAATAACCCGGTATAATATCAGTTATTGAACAATATTCACCAATTACCCGGTGTAATTTCAGTTATTGATCAATATTCACCAATAACCCAGCATAATTTCAGTTACTGAAATATATACACCAATAACCCGGTGTAATTTCAGTTACTGAACAATATTCACCAATAACCCGGTGTAATTCCAGTGACTGAACAATATTCACCAATAACCCAGTGTAATTTCAGTTATTGAACAATATTCACTGATAACCCAGTGTAATTTCAGTTATTGAGCAATATTCACAAATAACCCGGTGTAATTTCAGTTATTGAACAATATTCACCAATAACCCAGTGTAATTTCAGTTATTGAACAATATTCACTGATAACCCAGTGTAATTTCAGTTACTGAACAATATTCACCAATAACCCAGTGTAATTTCAGTTACTGAACAATATTCACCAATAACCCGGTGTAATTTCAGTCACTGAACAATATTCGCCAATAACCGGGTGTAATTTCAGTTATTGAACAATATTCACCAATAACCCAGTGTAATTTCAGTTACTGAACAATATTCACCAATAACCCGGTGTAATTTCAGTTATTGAACAATATTCACTGATAACCCGTTGTAATTTCAGTTATTGAACAATATTCACTGATAACCCAGTGTAATATCAGTTACTGAACAATATTCACCAATAATCCAGTGTAATTTCAGTTATTGAACAATATTCACCAATAACCCAGTGTAATATCAGTTACTGAAGAATATTCACCAATAATCCAGTGTAATTTCAGTTATTGAACAATATTCACCAATAAACCAGTGTAATTTCAGTTATTGAACAATATTCACCAATAACCCAGTGTAATTTCAGTTAGTGAACAATATTCACCAATAACCCAGTGTAATTTCAGTTACTGAACAATATTCACCAATAACCCGGTGTAATTTCAGTTATTGAACAATATTCACCAATAACCCAGTGTAATTTCAGTTATTGAACAATATTCACAAATAACCCAGTGTAATTTCAGTTACTGAACAATATTCACCAATAACCCAGTGTAATTTCAGTTATTGAGCAATATTAACAAATAACCCAGTGTAATTTCAGTTACTGAACAATATTTACCAATAACCCAGTGTAATTTCCGTTATTGAACAATATTAACCAATAACCCAGTGTAATTTCAGTTACTGAACAATATTTACCAATAACCCAGTGTAATTTCAGTTATTGAACAATATTCACCAATAACCCAGTGTAATTTCAGTTACTGAACAATATTCACTGATAACCCAGTCTAATTTCAGTTATTGAACAATATTCAACAATGACCCGGTGTAATTTCAGTTACTGCACAATATTTACCAATTACCCAGTGTAATTTCAGTTACTGAACAATATTCACCAATAACCCACTGTAATTTCAGTTATTGAACAATATTCACCAATAACCCAGTGTAATTTCAGTTATTGAACAATATTCACTGATAACCCAGTGTAATTTCAGTTATTGAGCAAGATTCACAAATAACCCGGTGTAATTTCAGTTATTGAACAATATTCACCAATAACCCAGTGTAATTTCAGTTATTGAACAATATTCACTGATAACCCAGTGTAATTTCAGTTACTGAACAATATTCACCAATAACCCAGTGTAATTTCAGTTACTGAACAATATTCACCAATAACCCGGTGTAATTTCAGTCACTGAACAATATTCACCAATAACCCAGTGTAATTTCAGTTACTGAACAATATTCACCAATAACCCAGTGTAATTTCAGTTACTGAACAATATTCACCAATAACCCGGTGTAATTTCAGTCACTGAACAATATTCACCAATAATCCAGTGTAATTTCAGTTATTGAACAATATTCACCAATAACCCAGTGTAATATCAGTTACTGAACAATATTCACCAATAAACCAGTGTAATTTCAGTTATTGAACAATATTCACCAATAACCCAGTGTAATTTCAGTTAGTGAACAATATTCACCAATAACCCAGTGTAATTTCAGTTACTGAACAATATTCACCAATAACCCGGTGTAATTTCAGTTATTGAACAATATTCACCAATAACCCAGTGTAATTTCAGTTATTGAACAATATTCACAAATAACCCAGTGTAATTTCAGTTACTGAACAATATTCACCAATAACCCAGTGTAATTTCAGTTATTGAGCAATATTAACCAATAACCCAGTGTAATTTCAGTTACTGAACAATACTTACCAATAACCCAGTGTAATTTCCGTTATTGAACAATATTAACCAATAACCCAGTGTAATTTCAGTTCCTGAACAATGTTTACCAATAACCCAGTGTAATTTCAGTTATTGAACAATATTCACCAATAACCCAGTGTAATTTCAGTTACTGAACAATATTCACTGATAACCCAGTCTAATTTCAGTTATTGAACAATATTCAACAATGACCCGGTGTAATTTCAGTTACTGCACAATATTTACCAATTACCCAGTGTAATTTCAGTTACTGAACAATATTCACCAATAACCCAGTGTAATTTCAGTTATTGAACAATATTCACCAATAACCCGGTGTAATTTCAGTTATTGAACAATATTCACTGATAACCCAGTGTAATTTCAGTTATTGAACAATATTCACGAATAACCCGGTGTAATTTCAGTTATTGAACAATATTCACCAATAACCCAGTGTAATTTCAGTTATTGAACAATATTCACCAATAACCCGGTGTAATTACAGTTATTGAACAATATTCACCAATAACCCGGTATAATTTCAGTTATTGAACAATATTCACCAATTACCCGGTATAATTTCAGTTATTGATCAATATTCACCAATAACCCAGAATAATTTCAGTTACTGAAATACATACACCAATAACCCGGTGTAATTTCAGTTACTGAACAATATTCACCAATAACCCGGTGTAATTCCAGTTACTGAACAATATTCACCAATAACCCAGTGTAATTTCAGTTATTGAACAAAGTTCACCAATAACCCAGTGTAATTCCAGTTATTGAACAAAATTCACCAATAACCCAGTGTAATTTCAGTTATTGAACAATATTCACTGATAACCCAGTGTAATTTCAGTTATTGAGCAATATTCACAAATAACCCGGTGTAATTTCAGTTATTGAACAATACTCACCAATAACCCAGTGTAATTTCAGTTATTGAACAATATTCACTGATAACCCAGTGTAATTTCAGTTACTGAACAATATTCATCAATAACCCACTGTAATTTCAGTTACTGAACAATATTCACTGATAACCCAGTGCAATTTCAGTTACTGAACAATATTCACTGATAACCCAGTGTAATTTCAGTTATTGAACAGTATTCACTGATAACCCGGTGTAATTCCAGTTATTGAACAATATTCACCAATAACCCAGTGTAATTTCAGTTACTGAACAATATTCACCAATAACCCGGTGTAATTTCAGTCACTGAACAATATTCGCCAATAACCGGGTGTAATTTCAGTTATTGAACAATATTCACTGATAACCCGGTGTAATTTCAGTTATTGAGCAATATTCACAAATAACCCGGTGTAATTTCAGTTATTGAACAATATTCACCAATAACCCAGTGTAATTTCAGTTATTGAACAATATTCACTGATAACCCAGTGTAATTTCAGTTACTGAACAATATTCACCAATAACCCAGTGTAATTTCAGTTACTGAACTATATTCACCAATAACCCGGTGTAATTTCAGTCACTGAACAATATTCGCCAATAACCGGGTGTAATTTCAGTTATTGAACAATATTCACCAATAACCCAGTGTAATTTCAGTTACTGAACAATATTCACCAATAACCCGGTGTAATTTCAGTTATTGAACAATATTCACTGATAACCCGGTGTAATTTCAGTTATTGAACAATATTCACTGATAACCCAGTGTAATATCAGTTACTGAACAATATTCACCAATAATCCAGTGTAATTTCAGTTATTGAACAATATTCACCAATAACCCAGTGTAATATCAGTTACTGAAGAATATTCACCAATAATCCAGTGTAATTTCAGTTATTGAACAATATTCACCAATAAACCAGTGTAATTTCAGTTATTGAACAATATTCACCAATAACCCAGTGTAATTTCAGTTAGTGAACAATATTCACCAATAACCCAGTGTAATTTCAGTTACTGAACAATATTCACCAATAACCCGGTGTAATTTCAGTTATTGAACAATATTCACCAATAACCCAGTGTAATTTCAGTTATTGAACAATATTCACAAATAACCCAGTGTAATTTCAGTTGCTGAACAATATTCACCAATAACCCAGTGTAATTTCAGTTATTGAGCAATATTAACAAATAACCCAGTGTAATTTCAGTTACTGAACAATACTTACCAATAACCCAGTGTAATTTCCGTTATTGAACAATATTAACCAATAACCCAGTGTAATTTCAGTTACTGAACAATATTTACCAATAACCCAGTGTAATTTCAGTTATTGAACAATATTCACCAATAACCCAGTGTAATTTCAGTTACTGAACAATATTCACTGATAACCCAGTCTAATTTCAGTTATTGAACAATATTCAACAATGACCCAGTGTAATTTCAGTTACTGTACAATATTTACCAATTACCCAGTGTAATTTCAGTTACTGAACAATATTCACCAATAACCCACTGTAATTTCTGTTATTGAACAATATTCACTGATAACCCAGTGTAATTTCAGTTATTGAGCAATATTCACAAATAACCCGGTGTAATTTCAGTTATTGAACAATATTCACCAATAACCCAGTGTAATTTCAGTTATTGAACAATATTCACTGATAACCCAGTGTAATTTCAGTTACTGAACAATATTCACCAATAACCCAGTGTAATTTCAGTTACTGAACAATATTCACCAATAACCCGGTGTAATTTCAGTCACTGAACAATATTCGCCAATAACCGGGTGTAATTTCAGTTATTGAACAATATTCACCAATAACCCAGTGTAATTTCAGTTACTGAACAATATTCACCAATAACCCGGTGTAATTTCAGTTATTGAACAATATTCACTGATAACCCGGTGTAATTTCAGTTATTGAACAATATTCACTGATAACCCAGTGTAATATCAGTTACTGAACAATATTCACCAATAATCCAGTGTAATTTCAGTTATTGAACAATATTCACCAATAACCCAGTGTAATATCAGTTACTGAACAATATTCACCAATAGACCAGTGTAATTTCAGTTATTGAACAATATTCACCAATAACCCAGTGTAATTTCAGTTAGTGAACAATATTCACCAATAACCCAGCGTAATTTCAGTTACTGAACAATATTCACCAATAACCCGGTGTAATTTCAGTTATTGAACAATATTCACCAATAACCCAGTGTAATTTCAGTTATTGAACAATATTCACTGATAACCCAGTGTAATTTCAGTTATTGAGCAATATTCACAAATAACCCGGTGTAATTTCAGTTATTGAACAATATTCACCAATAACCCAGTGTAATTTCAGTTATTGAACAATATTCACTGATAACCCAGTGTAATTTCAGTTACTGAACAATATTCACCAATAACCCAGTGTAATTTCAGTTACTGAACAATATTCACCAATAACCCGGTGTAATTTCAGTCACTGAACAATATTCGCCAAATAACCGGGTGTAATTTCAGTTATTGAACAATATTCACCAATAACCCAGTGTAATTTCAGTTACTGAACAATATTCACCAATAACCCGGTGTAATTTCAGTTATTGAACAATATTTACTGATAACCCGGTGTAATTTCAGTTATTGAACAATATTCACTGATAACCCAGTGTAATATCAGTTACTGAACAATATTCACCAATAATCCAGTGTAATTTCAGTTATTGAACAATATTCACCAATAACCCAGTGTAATATCAGTTACTGAACAATATTCACCAATAAACCAGTGTAATTTCAGTTATTGAACAATATTCACCAATAACCCAGTGTAATTTCAGTTAGTGAACAATATTCACCAATAACCCAGTGTAATTTCAGTTACTGAACAATATTCACCAATAACCCGGTGTAATTTCAGTTATTGAACAATATTCACCAATAACCCAGTGTAATTTCAGTTATTGAACAATATTCACAAATAACCCAGTGTAATTTCAGTTACTGAACAATATTCACCAATAACCCAGTGTAATTTCAGTTATTGAGCAATATTAACCAATAACCCAGTGTAATTTCAGTTACTGAACAATACTTACCAATAACCCAGTGTAATTTCCGTTATTGAACAATATTAACCAATAACCCAGTGTAATTTCAGTTACTGAACAATATTTACCAATAACCCAGTGTAATTTCAGTTATTGAACAATATTCACCAATAACCCAGTGTAATTTCAGTTACTGAACAATATTCACTGATAACCCAGTCTAATTTCAGTTATTGAACAATATTCAACAATGACCCGGTGTAATTTCAGTTACTGCACAAAATTTACCAATTACCCAGTGTAATTTCAGTTACTGAACAATATTCACCAATAACCCAGTGTAATTTCAGTTATTGAACAATATTCACCAATAACCCGGTGTAATTTCAGTTATTGAACAATATTCACTGATAACCCAGTGTAATTTCAGTTATTGAACAATATTCACGAATAACCCGGTGTAATTTCAGTTATTGAACAATATTCACCAATAACCCAGTGTAATTTCAGTTATTGAACAATATTCACCAATAACCCGGTGTAATTACAGTTATTGAACAATATTCTCCAATAACCCGGTATAATTTCAGTTATTGAACAATATTCACCAATTACCCGGTGTAATTTCAGTTATTGATCAATATTCACCAATAACCCAGAATAATTTCAGTTACTGAAATACATACACCAATAACCCGGTGTAATTTCAGTTACTGAACAATATTCACCAATAACCCGGTGTAATTCCAGTTACTGAACAATATTCACCAATAACCCAGTGTAATTTCAGTTATTGAACAAAGTTCACCAATAACCCAGTGTAATTTCAGTTATTGAACAAAATTCACCAATAACCCAGTGTAATTTCAGTTATTAAACAATATTCACTGATAACCCAGTGTAATTTCAGTTATTGAGCAATATTCACAAATAACCCGGTGTAATTTCAGTTATTGAACAATACTCACCAATAACCCAGTGTAATTTCAGTTATTGAACAATATTCACTGATAACCCAGTGTAATTTCAGTTACTGAACAATATTCATCAATAACCCACTGTAATTTCAGTTACTGAACAATATTCACTGATAACCCAGTGTAATTTCAGTTATTGAACAGTATTCACTGATAACCCGGTGTAATTCCAGTTATTGAACAATATTCACCAATAACCCAGTGTAATTTCAGTTACTGAACAATATTCACCAATAACCCGGTGTAATTTCAGTCACTGAACAATATTCGCCAATAACCGGGTGTAATTTCAGTTATTGAACAATATTCACCAATAACCCGGTGTAATTTCAGTTACTGAACAATATTCACCAATAACCAGGTGTAATTTCAGTTATTGAACAATATTCACTGATAACCCGGTGTAATTTCAGTTATTGAACAATATTCACTGATAACCCGGTGTAATTTCAGTTATTGAACAATATTCACTGATAACCCAGTGTAATATCAGTTACTGAACAATATTCACCAATAATCCAGTGTAATTTCAGTTATTGAACAATATTCACCAATAACCCAGTGTAATATCAGTTACTGAAGAATATTCACCAATAATCCAGTGTAATTTCAGTTATTGAACAATATTCACCAATAAACCAGTGTAATTTCAGTTATTGAACAATATTCACCAATAACCCAGTGTAATTTCAGTTAGTGAACAATATTCACCAATAACCCAGTGTAATTTCAGTTACTGAACAATATTCACCAATAACCCGGTGTAATTTCAGTTATTGAACAATATTCACCAATAACCCAGTGTAATTTCAGTTATTGAACAATATTCACAAATAACCCAGTGTAATTTCAGTTGCTGAACAATATTCACCAATAACCCAGTGTAATTTCAGTTATTGAGCAATATTAACAAATAACCCAGTGTAATTTCAGTTACTGAACAATACTTACCAATAACCCAGTGTAATTTCCGTTATTGAACAATATTAACCAATAACCCAGTGTAATTTCAGTTACTGAACAATATTTACCAATAACCCGGTGTAATTTCAGTTATTGAACAATATTCACTGATAACCCAGTGTAATTTCAGTTATTGAACAATATTCACGAATAACCCGGTGTAATTTCAGTTATTGAACAATATTCACCAATAACCCAGTGTAATTTCAGTTATTGAACAATATTCACCAATAACCCAGTGTAATTTCAGTTATTGAACAATATTCACTGATAACCCAGTGTAATTTCAGTTATTGAGCAATATTCACAAATAACCCGGTGTAATTTCAGTTATTGAACAATATTCACCAATAACCCAGTGTAATTTCAGTTATTGAACAATATTCACTGATAACCCAGTGTAATTTCAGTTACTGAACAATATTCACCAATAACCCAGTGTAATTTCAGTTACTGAACAATATTCACCAATAACCCGGTGTAATTTCAGTCACTGAACAATATTCGCCAAATAACCGGGTGTAATTTCAGTTATTGAACAATATTCACCAATAACCCAGTGTAATTTCAGTTACTGAACAATATTCACCAATAACCCGGTGTAATTTCAGTTACTGAACAATATTTACTGATAACCCGGTGTAATTTCAGTTATTGAACAATATTCACTGATAACCCAGTGTAATATCAGTTACTGAACAATATTCACCAATAATCCAGTGTAATTTCAGTTATTGAACAATATTCACCAATAACCCAGTGTAATATCAGTTACTGAACAATATTCACCAATAAACCAGTGTAATTTCAGTTATTGAACAATATTCACCAATAACCCAGTGTAATTTCAGTTAGTGAACAATATTCACCAATAACCCAGTGTAATTTCAGTTACTGAACAATATTCACCAATAACCCGGTGTAATTTCAGTTATTGAACAATATTCACCAATAACCCAGTGTAATTTCAGTTATTGAACAATATTCACAAATAACCCAGTGTAATTTCAGTTACTGAACAATATTCACCAATAACCCAGTGTAATTTCAGTTATTGAGCAATATTAACCAATAACCCAGTGTAATTTCAGTTACTGAACAATACTTACCAATAACCCAGTGTAATTTCCGTTATTGAACAATATTAACCAATAACCCAGTGTAATTTCAGTTACTGAACAATATTTACCAATAACCCAGTGTAATTTCAGTTATTGAACAATATTCACCAATAACCCAGTGTAATTTCAGTTACTGAACAATATTCACTGATAACCCAGTCTAATTTCAGTTATTGAACAATATTCAACAATGACCCGGTGTAATTTCAGTTACTGCACAAAATTTACCAATTACCCAGTGTAATTTCAGTTACTGAACAATATTCACCAATAACCCAGTGTAATTTCAGTTATTGAACAATATTCACCAATAACCCGGTGTAATTTCAGTTATTGAACAATATTCACTGATAACCCAGTGTAATTTCAGTTATTGAACAATATTCACGAATAACCCGGTGTAATTTCAGTTATTGAACAATATTCACCAATAACCCAGTGTAATTTCAGTTATTGAACAATATTCACCAATAACCCGGTGTAATTACAGTTATTGAACAATATTCTCCAATAACCCGGTATAATTTCAGTTATTGATCAATATTCACCAATAACCCAGAATAATTTCAGTTACTGAAATACATACACCAATAACCCGGTGTAATTTCAGTTACTGAACAATATTCACCAATAACCCGGTGTAATTCCAGTTACTGAACAATATTCACCAATAACCCAGTGTAATTTCAGTTATTGAACAAAGTTCACCAATAACCCAGTGTAATTTCAGTTATTGAACAAAATTCACCAATAACCCAGTGTAATTTCAGTTATTAAACAATATTCACTGATAACCCAGTGTAATTTCAGTTATTGAGCAATATTCACAAATAACCCGGTGTAATTTCAGTTATTGAACAATACTCACCAATAACCCAGTGTAATTTCAGTTATTGAACAATATTCACTGATAACCCAGTGTAATTTCAGTTACTGAACAATATTCATCAATAACCCACTGTAATTTCAGTTACTGAACAATATTCACTGATAACCCAGTGTAATTTCAGTTATTGAACAGTATTCACTGATAACCCGGTGTAATTCCAGTTATTGAACAATATTCACCAATAACCCAGTGTAATTTCAGTTACTGAACAATATTCACCAATAACCCGGTGTAATTTCAGTCACTGAACAATATTCGCCAATAACCGGGTGTAATTTCAGTTATTGAACAATATTCACCAATAACCCGGTGTAATTTCAGTTACTGAACAATATTCACCAATAACCAGGTGTAATTTCAGTTATTGAACAATATTCACTGATAACCCGGTGTAATTTCAGTTATTGAACAATATTCACTGATAACCCAGTGTAATATCAGTTACTGAACAATATTCACCAATAATCCAGTGTAATTTCAGTTATTGAACAATATTCACCAATAACCCAGTGTAATTTCAGTTATTCAACAATATTCACCAATAACCCAGTGTAATTTCAGTTAGTGAACAATATTCACCAATAACCCGGTGTAATTTCAGTTATTGAACAATATTCACCAATAACCCAGTGTAATTTCAGTTATTGAACAATATTCACCAATGACCCGGTGTAATTTCAGTTATTGATCAATATTCACTGAAAACCCGGTGTAATTTCTGTTATTGAACAATATTTACCAATAACCAGGTGTAATTTCAGTTATTGAACAATATTTACCAATAACCAGGTGTAATTTCAGTTATTGATCAATATTCACCGATAACCCAGTGTAATTTCAGTTATTGAACAATATTCACCAATAACCCAGTGTAATTTCAGTTATTGAACAATATTCACCAATAACCCAGTGTAATTTCAGTTATTGAACAATATTCACCAATAACCAGGTGTAATTTCAGTGATTGAACAATATTCACCAATAACCAGGTGTAATTTCAGTTATTGAACAATATTTACCAATAACCAGGTGTAATTTCAGTTATTGATCAATATTCACCGATAACCCAGTGTAATTTCAGTTATTGAACAATATTTAGCAATAACCCAGTGTAATATCAGTTATTGAACAATATTTATCAATAACCCGGTGTAATTACAGTTATTGAACAATATTCACCAAAAAGCCAGTGTAATTTCAGTTATTGAACAAGATTTACCAATAACCCGGTGTAATTTCAGTTATTGAACAAGATTTACCAATAACCATGTGTAATTTCAGTTATTGAATAATATTTACCAAGAACCCAGTGTAATTTCAGTTATTGAATAATATTCACCAATAACCCGGTGTAATTTCAGTTATTGAACAATATTTACCAATTACCAGGAGTAATTCCAGTTATTGAACAATATTCACTGATAAACCGGTGTAATTTCAGTTATTGAACAATATTCACCAATAACCCGGTGCAATTTCAGTTATTGAACGATATTCACCAATAACCCGGTGTAATTTCAGTTTTTGAACAATATTCACCAATAACCCGGTGTAATTTCAGTTATTGAACAATATTCACTGATAACCCGGTGTAATTTCAGTTATTGAACAATATTCACTGATAACCCAGTGTAATATCAGTTACTGAACAATATTCACCAATAATCCAGTGTAATTTCAGTTATTGAACAATATTCACCAATAACCCAGTGTAATATCAGTTACTGAACAATATTCACCAATAGACCAGTGTAATTTCAGTTATTGAACAATATTCACCAATAACCCAGTGTAATTTCAGTTAGTGAACAATATTCACCAATAACCCAGCGTAATTTCAGTTACTGAACAATATTCACCAATAACCCGGTGTAATTTCAGTTATTGAACAATATTCACCAATAACCCAGTGTAATTTCAGTTATTGAACAATATTCACTGATAACCCAGTGTAATTTCAGTTATTGAGCAATATTCACAAATAACCCGGTGTAATTTCAGTTATTGAACAATATTCACCAATAACCCAGTGTAATTTCAGTTATTGAACAATATTCACTGATAACCCAGTGTAATTTCAGTTACTGAACAATATTCACCAATAACCCAGTGTAATTTCAGTTACTGAACAATATTCACCAATAACCCGGTGTAATTTCAGTCACTGAACAATATTCGCCAATAACCGGGTGTAATTTCAGTTATTGAACAATATTCACCAATAACCCAGTGTAATTTCAGTTACTGAACAATATTCACCAATAACCCGGTGTAATTTCAGTTATTGAACAATATTTACTGATAACCCGGTGTAATTTCAGTTATTGAACAATATTCACTGATAATCCAGTGTAATATCAGTTACTGAACAATATTCACCAATAATCCAGTGTAATTTCAGTTATTGAACAATATTCACCAATAACCCAGTGTAATATCAGTTACTGAACAATATTCACCAATAAACCAGTGTAATTTCAGTTATTGAACAATATTGTCCAATAACCCAGTGTAATTTCAGTTAGTGAACAATATTCACCAATAACCCAGTGTAATTTCAGTTACTGAACAATATTCACCAATAACCCGGTGTAATTTCAGTTATTGAACAATATTCACCAATAACCCAGTGTAATTTCAGTTATTGAACAATATTCACAAATAACCCAGTGTAATTTCAGTTACTGAACAATATTCACCAATAACCCAGTGTAATTTCAGTTATTGAGCAATATTAACCAATAACCCAGTGTAATTTCAGTTACTGAACAATACTTACCAATAACCCAGTGTAATTTCCGTTATTGAACAATATTAACCAATAACCCAGTGTAATTTCAGTTACTGAACAATATTTACCAATAACCCAGTGTAATTTCAGTTATTGAACAATATTCACCAATAACCCAGTGTAATTTCAGTTACTGAACAATATTCACTGATAACCCAGTCTAATTTCAGTTATTGAACAATATTCACCAATAACCCGGTGTAATTTCAGTTATTGAACAATATTCACTGATAACCCAGTGTAATTTCAGTTATTGAACAATATTCACGAATAACCCGGTGTAATTTCAGTTATTGAACAATATTCACCAATAACCCAGTGTAATTTCAGTTATTGAACAATATTCACCAATAACCCGGTGTAATTACAGTTATTGAACAATATTCTCCAATAAGCCGGTATAATTTCAGTTATTGAACAATATTCACCAATTACCCGGTGTAATTTCAGTTATTGATCAATATTCACCAATAACCCAGAATAATTTCAGTTACTGAAATACATACACCAATAACCCGGTGTAATTTCAGTTACTGAACAATATTCACCAATAACCCGGTGTAATTCCAGTTACTGAACAATATTCACCAATAACCCAGTGTAATTTCAGTTATTGAACAAAGTTCACCAATAACCCAGTGTAATTTCAGTTATTCAACAAAATTCACCAATAACCCAGTGTAATTTCAGTTATTGAACAATATTCACTGATAACCCAGTGTAATTTCAGTTATTGAGCAATATTCACAAATAACCCGGTGTAATTTCAGTTATTGAACAATACTCACCGATAACCCAGTGTAATTTCAGTTATTGAACAATATTCACTGATAACCCAGTGTAATTTCAGTTACTGAACAATATTCACCAATAACCCACTGTAATTTCAGTTACTGAACAATATTCACTGATAACCCAGTGTAATTTCAGTTACTGAACAATATTCACTGATAACCCAGTGTAATTTCAGTTATTGAACAGTATTCACTGATAACCCGGTGTAATTCCAGTTATTGAACAATATTCACCAATAACCCAGTGTAATTTCAGTTACTGAACAATATTCACCAATAACCCGGTGTAATTTCAGTCACTGAACAATATTCGCCAATAACCGGGTGTAATTTCAGTTATTGAACAATATTCACCAATAACCCGGTGTAATTTCAGTTACTGAACAATATTCACCAATAACCCGGTGTAATTTCAGTTATTGAACAATATTCACTGATAACCCGGTGTAATTTCAGTTATTGAACAATATTCACTGATAACCCAGTGTAATATCAGTTACTGAACAATATTCACCAATAATCCAGTGTAATTTCAGTTATTGAACAATATTCACCAATAACCCAGTGTAATTTCAGTTATTCAACAATATTCACCAATAACCCAGTGTAATTTCAGTTAGTGAACAATATTCACCAATAACCCGGAGTAATTTCAGTTATTGAACAATATTCACCAATAACCCAGTGTAATTTCAGTTATTGAACAATATTCACCAATGACCCGGTGTAATTTCAGTTATTGATCAATATTCACTGAAAACCCGGTGTAATTTCTGTTATTGAACAATATTTACCAATAACCAGGTGTAATTTCAGTTATTGATCAATATTCACCGATAACCCAGTGTAATTTCAGTTATTGAACAATATTCACCAATAACCCAGTGTAATTTCAGTTATTGAACAATATTCACCAATAACCCGGTGTGATTTCAGTTATTGAACAATATTCACCAATAACCAGGTGTAATTTCAGTGATTGAACAATATTCACCAATAACCAGGTGTAATTTCAGTTATTGAACAATATTTACCAATAACCAGGTGTAATTTCAGTTATTGATCAATATTCACCGATAACCCAGTGTAATTTCAGTTATTGAACAATATTTAGCAATAACCCAGTGTAATATCAGTTATTGAACAATATTTACCAATAACCCGGTGTAATTACAGTTATTGAACAATATTCACCAAAAAGCCAGTGTAATTTCAGTTATTGAACAAGATTTACCAATAACCCGGTGTAATTTCAGTTATTGAACAAGATTTACCAATAACCATGTGTAATTTCAGTTATTGAATAATATTTACCAATAACCCAGTGTAATTTCAGTTATTGAATAATATTCACCAATAACCCGGTGTAATTTCAGTTATTGAACAATATTTACCAATTACCAGGAGTAATTCCAGTTATTGAACAATATTCACTGATAAACCGGTGTAATTTCAGTTATTGAACAATATTCACCAATAACCCGGTGTAATTTCAGTTATTGAACGATATTCACCAATAACCCGGTGTAATTTCAGTTTTTGAACAATATTCACCAATAACCCAGTGTAATTTCAGTTATTGAACAATATTCTCTGATAACCCAGTGTAATTTCAGTGATTGAACAATATTCACCAATAACCCAGTGTAATTTCGGTTAGTGAACAATATTCACTGATAACCCAGTGTAATTTCAGTTGCTGAACAATATTCACTGATAACCTGGTGTAATTTCAGTTATTGAACAATATTCACCAATGACCGAGTGTAATTTCAGTTATTGAACAATATTCACCAATAACCCGGTGTAATTTCAGTTATTGAACAATATTCACCAATAACCCAGTGTAATTTCAGTTATTGAACAATATTCACTGCTAACCCAGTGTAATTTCAGTTATTGAACAATATTCACTGATAACCCAGTGTAATTTCAGTTATTGAACAGTATTCACCAATAACCCAGTGTAATTTCAGTTATTGAACAATATTCACTGATAACCCAGCGTAATTTCAGTTATTGAACAATATTCACTGATAACCCAGTGTAATTTCAGTTATTCAACAACATTCACCAATAACCCAGTGTAATTTCAGTTATTGAGCAATATTCACCAATAACCCAGTGTCATTTCAGTTATTGAACATTATTTACCAATAACCAGGTGTAATTTCAGTTACTAAACAATACTCACCAATAACCCGGTGTAATTTCAGTTATTGAACAATATTCACTGATAACCCGGTGTAATTTCAGTTATTGAACAATATTCACTGATAACCCAGTGTAATTTCAGTTATTGAACAATATTTACCAATAACCAGGTGTAATTTCAGTTATTGAACAATATTCACTGATAACCCGGTGTAATTTCAGTTATTGAACAATATTCACTGATAACCCAGTGTAATTTCAGTAATTGAACAATATTCACTGATAACCCAGTGTAATTTCAGTTATTGGACAATATTCACCAATAACCAGGTGTAATTTCAGTTACTGAAATATATTCACCAATAACCCGGTGTAATTTCAGTTACTGAACAATATTCACCAAAAACCCGGTGTAATTCCAGTTACTGAACAATATTCACAAATAACCCAGTGTAATTTCAGTTATTGAACAATATTCACTGATAACCCAGTGTAATTTCAGTTATTGAACAATATTCACAAATAACCCGGTGTAATTTCAGTTATTGAACAATATTCCCCCATAACCCAGTGTAATTTCAGTTATATAACAATATTCACTGATAACCCAGTGTAATTTCAGTTACTGAACAATATTCACCAATAACCCACTGTAATTTCAGTTACTGAACAAGATTCACTGATAACCCAGTGTAATTTCAGTTACTGAACAATATTCACTGATAACCCAGTGTAATTTCAAGTTATTGAACAGTATTCACTGATAACCCGGTGTAATTCCAGTTATTGAACAATATTCACCAATAACCCAGTGTAATTTCAGTTACTGAAAAATATTCAGAAATAACCCGGTGTAATTTCAGGTACTGAACAATATTCACCAATAACCGGGTGTAATTCGAGTTATTGAACAATATTCACCAATAACCCAGTGTAATTTCAGTTACTGAACAATATTCACCAATAACCCGGTGTAATTTCAGTTATTGAACAATATTCACTGATAACCCGGTGTAATTTCAGTTATTGAACAATATTCACTGATAACCCAGTGTAATTTCAGTTACTGAACAATATTCACCAATAACCCAGTGTAATTTCAGTTATTGAACAATATTCACCGATAACCCAGTGTAATTTCAGTTATTGAACAATATTCACTGATAACCCAGTGTAATTTCACTTATTGAACAGTATTCACCAATAACCCAGTGTAATTTCAGTTATTGAACAATATTCACTGATAACACAGTGTAATTTCAGTTATTGAACAATATTCACTGATAACCCAGTGTAATTTCAGTTATTGAGCAATATTCGCCAATAACCCAGTGTCATTTCAGTTATTGAACATTATTTACCAATAACCAGGTGTAATTTAAGTTACTAAACAATATTCACCAATAACCCGGTGTAATTTCAGTTATTGAACAATATTCACTGATAACCCGGTGTAATTTCAGTTATTGAACAATATTCACTGATAACCCAGTGTAATTTCAGTTATTGAACAATATTCACTGATAACCCAGTGTAATTTCAATTTGGAACAATATTCACTGATAACCCGGTGTAATTTCAGTTATTGAACAATATTCACTGATAACCCGGTGTAATTTCAGTTATTGAACAATATTAACCAATAACCCAGTGTAATTTCAGTTACTGAACAATATTTACCAATAACCCAGTGTAATTTCAGTTATTGAACAATATTCACCAATAACCCAGTGTAATTTCAGTAACTGAACAATATTTACCAATAACCCAGTGTAATTTCAGTTATTGAACAATATTAACCAATAACCAGGTGTAATTTCAGTTACTGAACAATATTCACCAATAACCCAGTGTAATTTCAGTTATTGAACAATATTCACCAATAACCCAGTGTAACTTCAGTTAATGAAAATTATTCACCAATAACCCACTGTAATTTCAGTTACTGAACAATATTCACCAATAACCCACTGTAATTTCAGTTACTGAACAATATTCACTGATAACCCAGTCTAAATTCAGTTATTGAACAATATTCACCAATGACCCGGTGCAATTTCAGTTACTGAACAATATTTACCAATTACCCAGTGTAATTTCAGTTACTGAACAATATTCACCAATAACCCGGTGTAATGTCAGTTATTGAACAATATTCACTGATAACCCAGTGTAATTTCAGTTATTGAACAATATTCACGAATAACCCGGTGTAATTTCAATTATTGAACAATATTCACCAATAACCCAGTGTAATTTCAGTTATTGAACAATATTCACCAATAACCCGGTGTAATTACAGTTATTGAACAATATTCTCCAATAACCCGGAATAATATCAGTTATTGAACAATATTCACCAATTACCCGGTGTAATTTCAGTTATTGATCAATATTCACCAATAACCCAGTATAATTTCAGTTACTGAAATATATACACCAATAACCCGGTGTAATTTCATTTAATGAACAATATTCACCAATAACCCGGTGTAATTCCAGTGACTGAACAATATTCACCAATAACCCAGTGTAATTTCAGTTATTGAACAATAGTCACCAATAACCCAGTGTAATTTCAGTTATTGAACAAAATTCAGCAATAACCCAGTGTAATTTCAGTTATTGAACAATATTCACTGATAACCCAGTGTAATTTCAGTTATTGAGCAAGATTCACAAATAACCCGGTGCAATTTCAGTTATTGAACAATATTCACCAATAACCCAGTGTAATTTCAGTTATTGAACAATATTCACTGATAACCCAGTGTAATTTCAGTTACTGAACAATATTCACCAATAACCCACTGTAATTTCAGTTACTGAACAATATTCACTGATAACCCAGTGTAATTTCAGTTACTGAACAATATTCACTGATAACCGAGTGTAATTTCAGTTATTGAACAGTATTCACTGATAACCCGGTGTAATTCCAGTTATTGAACAATATTCACCAATAACCCAGTGTAATTTCAGTTACTGAACAATATTCACCAATAACCCGGTGTAATTTCAGTCACTGAACAATATTCACCAATAACCGGGTGTAATTTCAGTTATTGAACAATATTCACCAATAACCCAGTGTAATTTCAGTTACTGAACAATATTCACCAATAACCCGGTGTAATTTCAGTTATTGAACAGTATTCACCAATAACCCAGTGTAATTTCAGTTATTGAACAATATTCACCAATAACCCGGTGTAATTACAGTTATTGAACAATATTCACCAATAACCCAGTGAAATTTCAGTCATTGAACAATATTCACCAATAACCCAGTGTAATTTCAGTTACTGAACAATATTCACCAATAACCCAGTGTAATTTCAGTTACTGAACAATATTCACCAATAACCCAGTGTAATTTCAGTTATTGAACAATATTCACCAATAAACCGGTGTAATTACAGTTATTGAACAATATTCTCCAATAACCCGGTATAATTTCAGTTATTGAACAATATTCACCAATTACCCGGTGTAATTTCAGTTATTGATCAATATTCACCAATAACCCAGTGTAATTTCAGTTACTGAAATATATACACCAATAACCCAGTGTAATTTCAGTTATTGAACAAAATTCACCAATAACCCAGTGTAATTTCAGTTATTGAACAATATTCACTGATAACCCAGTGTAATTTCAGTTATTGAGCAATATTCACAAATAACCCAGTGTAATTTCAGTTATTGAACAATATTCACCAATAACCCAGTTTAATTTCAGTTATTGAACAATATTCACTGATAACCTAGTGTAATTTCAGTTACTGAACAATATTCACCAATAACACACTGTAATTTCAGTTACTGAACAATATTCACTGATAACCCAGTGTAATTTCAGTTACTGAACAATATTCACTGATAACCCAGTGTAATTTCAGTTATTGAACAGTATTCACTGATAACCCGGTGTAATTCCAGTTATTGAACAATATTCACCAATAACCCAGTGTAATTTCAGTTACTGAACAATATTCACCAATAACCCGGTGTAATTTCAGTCACTGAACAATATTCGCCAATAACCGGGTGTAATTTCAGTTATTGAACAATATTCACCAATAACCCAGTGTAATTTCAGTTACTGAACAATATTCACCAATAACCCGGTGTAATTTCAGTTATTGAACAATATTCACTGATAACCCGGTGTAATTTCAGTTATTGAACAATATTCACTGATAACCCAGTGTAATATCAGTTACTGAACAATATTCACCAATAATCCAGTGTAATTTCAGTTATTGAACAATATTCACCAATAACCCAGTGGAATTTCAGTTATTGAACAATATTCACCAATAACACAGTGTAATTTCAGTTAGTGAACAATTATCACCAATAACCCGGTGTAATTTCAGTTATTGAACAATATTCACCAATAACCCAGTGTAATTTCAGTTATTGAACAATATACACCAATGACCCGGTGTAATTTCAGTTATTGATCAATATTCACTGAAAACCCGGTGTAATTTCAGTTATTGAACAATGTTCACCAATAACCCAGTGTAATTTCAGTCATTGAACAATATTCACCAATAACCCAGTGTAATTTCAGTTACTGAACAATATTCACCAATAATCCAGTGTAATTTCAGTTACTGAACAATATTCACCAATAACCCAGTGTAATTTCAGTTACTGAACAATATTCACCAATAACCCACTGTAATTTCAGTTACTGAACAATATTCACCAATAACCCGGTGTAATTTCAGTTATTGAACAATATTCACCAATAACCCAGTGTAATTTCAGTTATTGAACAATATTCACCAATGACCCGGTGTAATTTCAGTTATTGATCAATATTCACTGAAAACCCGGTGTAATTTCAGTTATTGAACAATGTTCACCAATAACCCAGTGTAATTTCAGTTATTGAACAATATTCACCAATAACCCAGTGTAATTTCAGTTATTGAACAATATTCACCAATAACCCGGTGTAATTACAGTTATTGAACAATATTCACCAATAACCCAGTGAAATTTCAGTCATTGAACAATATTCACCAATAACCCAGTGTAATTTCAGTTACTGAACAATATTCACCAATAACCCAGTGTAATTTCAGTTACTGAACAATATTCACCAATAACCCAGTGTAATTTCAGTTACTGAACAATATTCACCAATAACCCGGTGTAATTTCAGTTATTGAACAATATTCACCAATAACCCAGTGTAATTTCAGTTATTGAACAATATTAACCAATAACCCAGTGTAATTTCAGTTACTGAACAATACTTACCAATAACCCAGTGTAATTTCCGTTATTGAACAATATTAACCAATAACCCAGTGTAATTTCAGTTACTGAACAATATTTACCAATAACCCAGTGTAATTTCAGTAACTGAACAATATTTACCAATAACCCAGTGTAATATCAATTATTGAACAATATTAACCAATAACCAGGTGTAATTTCAGTTACTGAACAATATTCACCAATAACCCAGTGTAATTTCAGTTATTGAACAATATTCACCAATAACCCAGTGTAATTTCAGTTACTGAAAATTATTCACCAATAACCCAGTATAATTTCAGTTACTGAACAATATTCACCAATAACCCACTGTAATTGCAGTTACTGAACAATATTCACTGATAACCCAGTCCAATTTCAGTTATTGAACAATATTCACCAAAGACCCGGTGTAATTTCAGTTACTGAACAATATTTACCAATTACCCAGTGTAATTTCAGTTACTGAACAATATTCACCAATAACCCAGTGTAATTTCAGTTATTGCACAATATTCACCAATAACCCGGTGTAATTTCAGTTATTGAACAATATTCACTGATAACCCAGTGTAATTTCAGTTATTGAACAATATTCACGAATAACCCGGTGTAATTTCAGTTATTGAACAATATTCACCAATAACCCAGTGTAATTTCAGTTATTGAACAATATTCACCAATAAACCGGTGTAATTACATTTATTGAACAATATTCTCCAATAACCCGGTATAATTTCAGTTATTGAACAATATTCACCAATTACCCGGTGTAATTTGAGTTATTGATCAATATTCACCAATAACCCAGTGTAATTTCAGTTACTGAAATATATACACCAATAACCCGGTGTAATTTCAGTTGCTGAACAATATTCACCAATAACCCGGTGTAATTCCAGTTACTGAACAATATTCACCAATAACCCAGTGTAATTTCAGTTGTTGAACAATGTTCACCAATAACCCAGTGTAATTTCAGTTATTGAACAAAATTCACCAATAACCCAGTGTAATTTCAGTTATTGAACAATATTCACTGATAACCCAGTGTAATTTCAGTTATTGAGCAATATTCACAAATAACCCAGTGTAATTTCAGTTATTGAACAATATTCACCAATAACCCAGTGTAATTTCAGTTATTGAACAATATTCACTGATAACGCAGTGTAATTTCAGTTACTGAACAATATTCACCAATAACCCACTGTAATTTCAGTTACTGAACAATATTCACTGATAACCCAGTGTAATTTCAGTTACTGAACAATATTCACTGATAACCCAGTGTAATTTCAGTTATTGAACAGTATTCACTGATAACCCGGTGTAATTCCAGTTATTGAACAATATTCACCAATAACCCAGTGTAATTTCAGTTACTGAACAATATTCACCAATAACCCGGTGTAATTTCAGTCACTGAACAATATTCGCCAATAACCGGGTGTAATTTCAGTTATTGAACAATATTCACCAATAACCCAGTGTAATTTCAGTTATTGAACAATATTCACCAATAACCCGGTGAAATTTCAGTCATTGAACAATATTCACCAATAACCCGGTGTAATTTCAGTTATTGAACAATATTCACTGATAACCCGGTGTAATTTCAGTTATTGAACAATATTCACTGATAACCCAGTGTAATTTCAGTTACTGAACAATATTCACCAATAATCCAGTGTAATTTCAGTTATTGAACAATATTCACCAATAACCCAGTGTAATTTCAGTTATTGAACAATATTCACAAATAACCCAGTGTAATTTCAGTTAGTGAACAATATTCACCAATAACCCGGTGTAATTTCAGTTATTGAACAATATTCACCAATAAGCCAGTGTAATTTCAGTTATTGAACAATATTCACCAATGACCCGGTGTAATTTCAGTTATTGATCAATATTCACTGAAAACCCGGTGTAATTTCAGTTATTGAACAATGTTCACCAATAACCCAGTGTAATTTCAGTTATTGAACAATATTCACCAATAACCCAGTGTAATTTCAGTTATTGAACAATATTCACCAATAACCCGGTGTAATTACAGTTATTGAACAATATTCACCAATAACCCGGTGAAATTTCAGTCATTGAACAATATTCACCAATAACCCAGTGTAATTTCAGTTACTGAACAATATTCACCAATAACCCAGTGTAATTTTAGTTACTGAACAATATTCACCAATAACGCAGTGTAATTTCAGTTACTGAACAATATTCACCAATAACCCAGTGTAATTTCAGTTACTGAACAATATTCACCAATAACCCGGTGTAATTTCAGTTATTGAACAATATTCACCAATAACTCAGTGTAATTTCAGTTATTGAACAATATTCACAAATAACCCAGTGTAATTTCAGTTACTGAACAATATTCACCAATAACCCAGTGTAATTTCAGTTATTGAACAATATTAACCAATAACCCAGTGTAATTTCAGTTACTGAACAATACTTACCAATAACCCAGTATAATTTCAGTTATTGAACAATATTAACCAATAACCCAGTGCAATTTCAGTTACTGAACAATATTTACCAATAACCCAGTGTAATTTCAGTTATTGAACAATATTCACCAACAACCCAATGTAATTTCAATAACTGAACAATATTTACCAATAACCCAGTGTAATTTCAGTTATTGAACAATATTAACCAATAACCAGGTGTAATTTCAGTTATTGAACAATATTCACCAATAACCCAGTGTAATTTCAGTTATTGAACAATATTCACCAATAACCCAGTGTAATTTCAGTTACTGAACAATATTCACCAATAACCCACTGTAATTTCAGTGACTGAACAATATTCACTGATAACCCAGTCTAATTTCAGTTATTGAACAATATTCACCAATGACCCGGTGTAATTTCAGTTACTGAACAATATTTAGCAATTACCCAGTGTAATTTCAGTTACTGAACAATATTCACCAATAACCCAGTGTAATTTCAGTTATTGAAAAATATTCACCAATAACCCGGTGTAATTTCAGTTATTGAACAATATTCACTGATAACCCAGTGTAATTTCAGTTATTGAACAATATTCACCAATAACCCGGTGTAATTTCAGTTATTGAACAATATTCACCAATAACTCAGTGTAATTTCAGTTATTGAACAATATTCACCAATAACCCGGTGTAATTACAGTTATTGAACAATATTCTCCAATAACCCGGTATAATTTCAGTTATTGAACAATATTCACCAATAACCCAGTGTAGTTTCAGTTACTGAACAATATTCACCAATAACCCAGTGTAATTACAGTTACTGAACAATATTCACCAATAACACAGTGTAATTTCAGTTATTGAACAATATTCACCAATAACCCAGTGTAATTTCAGTTATTGAACAATATTCACCAATAACCCGGTGTAATTACAGTTATTGAACAATATTCACCAATAACCCAGTGAAATTTCAGTCATTGAACAATATTCACCAATAACCCAGTGTAATTTCAGTTACTGAACAATATTCACCAATAACCCAGTGTAATTTCAGTTACTGAACAATATTCACCAATAACCCAGTGTAATTTCAGTTACTGAACAATATTCACCAATAACCCGGTGTAATTTCAGTTATTGAACAATATTCACCAATAACCCAGTGTAATTTCAGTTATTGAACAATATTAACCAATAACCCAGTGTAATTTCAGTTACTGAACAATACTTACCAATAACCCAGTGTAATTTCCGTTATTGAACAATATTAACCAATAACCCAGTGTAATTTCAGTTACTGAACAATATTTACCAATAACCCAGTGTAATTTCAGTAACTGAACAATATTTACCAATAACCCAGTGTAATATCAATTATTGAACAATATTAACCAATAACCAGGTGTAATTTCAGTTACTGAACAATATTCACCAATAACCCAGTGTAATTTCAGTTATTGAACAATATTCACCAATAACCCAGTGTAATTTCAGTTACTGAAAATTATTCCCCAATAACCCAGTGTAATTTCAGTTACTGAACAATATTCACCAATAACCCACTGTAATTGCAGTTACTGAACAATATTCACTGATAACCCAGTCCAATTTCAGTTATTGAACAATATTCACCAATGACCCGGTGTAATTTCAGTTACTGAACAATATTTACCAATTACTGTTGTGTATGTAATATGTGTGCTACTTTGAACCTATGGACAGGACTGCACTACTTGTTGGGCGTAGTGATACGCAGTACCACTCCTGGCCATAGGGGTATAAATAGTACTGTGGGTACTGATCCCCCTCAGTTCCCGCCTGTGGGCATGAAGTAAAGACCTATGTGCAGTCCCTACCTCCAACCAGTAAAGGCCTGTTTGAGTTATACGTTTAAGTCTTTGTGTTAATTGTTCAATACAATACACATACTTAACACTGGCGACGAGTCAGGCTCTTACCCTGCGGCAGTTATTCCAGGCGGCTTCGTCCAAAGACAGGACGTTGAAGAGAGGTTTCAATCCTCAACACCCCACTCAAAACTGAAGGGCAGCAGAAATCCTGACAGCTTCCAGCGACTGGAAGAGACAGGCATTAGGACCCTGAAGCCTCCATCAGCTTGTGAACCGGAGTAAAGACAGGACTGGGGAAGAGAGAGAGGTAGGGCGATAGCGATCGGCAGATAAGGGCCGGGCCGCTTTGAAGTGAGGGGCGCAGCCGGGCCAGCGATCGGGACCAAAGATAAGAGCCGCACTCGGACTGAAAGGCGCGGCGGCTGCAGAAGCTCAAGGTGCGAGAGTCGCGGTGCGCAGCGCGGGCTATCGATCGCGGCGAAGATAAGGGCCGCACTCGAGGGCTGAAGGGAGACGGCGTCGGGGGACGGGTGAAGACCGCCAAGCGCGGGAAAACCGCCATTTTGTGGGCGGAGGACGACGGCAAGAGCGGGAAGCCGCCATCTTTGATAACAAGTAAAGAAAATAAAATCTGAGAAATTGCAAATCTACAATGCCTAAACACGGGAATATTAGCACCTTTGATAGTGACCTCGAAGATTGGGCCATATATGTTGAAAGAGTAAAAAATTATTGTAAGGCCAATAAAATTCGTGACCAAGATAAAGCTCTAACATTATTAAATTTAATGGGTGCGAAGACGTACGGGCAATTGAAACACCTGTTATCACCAGATGAACCGGCGGATAAGACGTTCGATAAGATTGTTACTGTCCTGAAAGATCATCTAAACCCCACGCCGCTGATGCTAGCGGAACGATTTAAATTTTACGACAGAAGGCAGCTACAGCATGAAAGCAATGCTGAATATTTGCTGGAATTGCGTAAATTAGCGAAATATTGCCAGTTTGGAACGGGATTGACAGATGCACTACGAGACAAATTTGTGTGTGGTTTATTTAAACAGGATACACAAAAGCGACTGCTCGAGGAGAATGAGCTGACGCTTGAGAAGGCGGTCACTATGGCAGCAGCACACGAAGCCGCAGCGAGAGGCACGGCAGTAATGCAGCTACGGTCACCGGAGCTCAGTGCACACAAATTGGGTGTGAGTTTTGGCAAATGTTATCGTTGTGGAAAGACAACGCATGATCAGAACCAGTGTTGGTTTAAAAACCAAGAATGTAGAACTTGTGGTAGGCTTGGACATATAGCTAGAGTATGCAGGTCAGGGAAGAAGACCAGCAACAAGAAGTCACCGCAAGGAAAATACGCAAAGGTACACAAGGTGACCGAACAGGAGTCCGATTCAGACGCTAGCAGTAATGAACTGGCTAGCTTAAGCTGTAATGAACTGGCTAGCTTAAGAGTACTCAACGCTGGTAAGGGTGCAGACCTCCAGACAATTTGGGTCACTCTTCAGATAGAAGGAGTCCAAGTAAAACTGGAATTGGACACTGGATCGGCATTGACGGTCATAAATAAGAAAGATTACGGAAAGTTATTCCAACATATTCCCCTACAGGATACGGGGATTATATTGAAAACATACACGGGGCAAAGAGTGTACCCCATCGGGAAAATAGAGGTTGCAGTGGCCCACAAGGGCGAAGACAGTCAAATAATGGACTTATATGTGATATCTGAAGGAGGTCCTCCACTACTAGGACGGGAGTGGATTAGGAAAATGAATATGGACTGGCATTTCCTACAAACAATAACGAGTGAGAACTCGGTGAAGATAGTCGGCCCAGACTCTGGAACGGATGATGGTAAGCCCAACTCAGGTGCAAAAGACAAAGTTTCAGCACAGAATTCCACTGAGCAACAACAACATAGTTTAACTGTGGATTCTGAGTCTGGCAAGTCTACTGATGTGCCCATTTCTGAGGGACACCGGGCTCGAACTCAACTCCATTTCAAACTACAACAGCAATTAGAACAAATGCTTCGCCGTTTTGAGCAAGAGTTGAATGCAACGAAAGAGTTCTTTGATATAGAGTTGGAGAATCTGGAAAGACAACAGAAGCAGCTGATGGAGAAAATGGAGCAGGAGCACACAAAACGTCTGATGTCAGAGGAGTTAACGGTCAGCCAACTCCTGCATATGCTGAAGGACAGGACTCTGAAATGGGAAAAACTTGAACATGAACTTCAATATTCAAACGAAAGGGGTTCGGAGCTCTCAAAGGTTATTGGAAGAGCTGAGGTGGCAACACAGACTGAGATGACTGCAACAGAGCAGCCCTTGGATGCCAAAAGTACGCTGACTCACGTCAACGTAGAACAACAGACCGCTGAAACAGCTGCTCCGGTAGAGGGATTGCATAGTCCGATCAATCAATCTCCAAAGGAAGTTGAAGTATTAAAATCACAAATGAGGTCACTAGTAAACGACTTGCTGAAAGCCCAGAAAAAGCTGGATGCAGAGGTACACATGAAGAAGTCTCTTCAGGAAAGATGTCTGGATTTGGAACAAGAGCTGGCTAACGTCCAGCTAGGTATGGAGGAAATAGACGACCCTCTCACTGGTCTAGCTCAGGACGACACCGAATATTACGATGTCCTGTCCTGCCCAGCTTGTAACTTCGACTCCCAAAGTGCAGAAATTATGGAGGAGCACCAAAAGTCTACGGAACATCGGGAGAAGCTGGCTCTACGACGGAAACAGGAGGAAGAGAAGGAGGAACTGCGCATGCAGCTGGCAGCTGTGGCAGCTGACAATGGAGCCCAGAGAGTCTCCAAGAAGCAGAAAAGGAAAAGTAAAAACAGAAGATGACCCATCTGAACCATTATCACCTCTACCAGATCACACACGTGGTCCCTCCGAACGGAGCCAATTCAGTTCGGAAGTTCAAACTGTTAAATCCATGGAAGGACTATTGAATGAGTCACTCTAGCAACGTGAACCGACTACACCACAGAGATTGAATCTGTGAACTGTTTTCCGCAGAGACTGAATCTGTGATCTGTTTTTGACATGAAGTTATCTATGTATCTATGTTATTCTGTTATGTAAACCTGAAGTTATATATGTATATATGTTATTACGTTGTTAAATGGGGAGATGACTGTAAAGCTAGGAAGGGAGGAATGTTGTGTATGTAATATGTGTGCTACTTTGAACCTATGGACAGGACTGCACTACTTGTTGGGCGTAGTGATACGCAGTACCACTCCTGGCCATAGGGGTATAAATAGTACTGTGGGTACTGATCCCCCTCAGTTCCCGCCTGTGGGCATGAAGTAAAGACCTATGTGCAGTCCCTACCTCCAACCAGTAAAGGCCTGTTTGAGTTATACGTTTAAGTCTTTGTGTTAATTGTTCAATACAATACACATACTTAACAATTACCCAGTGTAATTTCAGTTACTGAACAATATTCACCAATAACCCAGTGTAATTTCAGTTATTGAACAATATTCACCAATAACCCGGTGTAATTTCAGTTATTGAACAATATTCACTGATAACCCAGTGTAATTTCAGTTATTGAACAATATACACCAATAACCCGGTGTAATTTCAGTTACTGAACAATATTCACCAATAACCCGGTGTAATTCCAGTTACTGAACAATATTCACCAATAACCCAGTGTAATTTCAGTTGTTGAACAATGTTCACCAATAACCCAGTGTAATTTCAGTTATTGAACAAAATTCACCAATAACCCAGTGTAATTTCAGTTATTGAACAATATTCACTGATAACCCAGTGTAATTTCAGTTATTGAGCAATATTCACAAATAACCCAGTGTAATTTCAGTTATTGAACAATATTCACCAATAACCCAGTGTAATTTCAGTTATTGAACAATATTCACTGATAACGCAGTGTAATTTCAGTTACTGAACAATATTCACCAATAACACACTGTAATTTCAGTTACTGAACAATATTCACTGATAACCCAGTGTAATTTCAGTTACTGAACAATATTCACTGATAACCCAGTGTAATTTCAGTTATTGAACAGTATTCACTGATAACCCGGTGTAATTCCAGTTATTGAACAATATTCACCAATAACCCAGTGTAATTTCAGTTACTGAACAATATTCACCAATAACCCGGTGTAATTTCAGTCACTGAACAATATTCGCCAATAACCGGGTGTAATTTCAGTTATTGAACAATATTCACCAATAACCCAGTGTAATTTCAGTTATTGAACAATATTCACCAATAACCCGGTGAAATTTCAGTCATTGAACAATATTCACCAATAACCCGGTGTAATTTCAGTTATTGAACAATATTCACTGATAACCCGGTGTAATTTCAGTTATTGAACAATATTCACTGATAACCCAGTGTAATTTCAGTTACTGAACAATATTCACCAATAATCCAGTGTAATTTCAGTTATTGAACAATATTCACCAATAACCCAGTGTAATTTCAGTTATTGAACAATATTCACAAATAACCCAGTGTAATTTCAGTTAGTGAACAATATTCACCAATAACCCGGTGTAATTTCAGTTATTGAACAATATTCACCAATAAGCCAGTGTAATTTCAGTTATTGAACAATATTCACCAATGACCCGGTGTAATTTCAGTTATTGATCAATATTCACTGAAAACCCGGTGTAATTTCAGTGATTGAACAATGTTCACCAATAACCCAGTGTAATTTCAGTTATTGAACAATATTCACCAATAACCCAGTGTAATTTCAGTTATTGAACAATATTCACCAATAACCCAGTGTAATTTCAGTTACTGAACAATATTCACCAATAACACACTGTAATTTCAGTTACTGAACAATATTCACCAATAACCCGGTGTAATTTCAGTTAGTAAACAATATTCACCAATAACCCGGTGTAATTTCAGTTATTGAACAATATTCACCAATAACCCAGTGTAATTTCAGTTATTGAACAATATTCACCAATGACCCGGTGTAATTTCAGTTATTGATCAATATTCACTGAAAACCCGGTGTAATTTCAGTTATTGAACAATGTTCACCAATAACCCAGTGTAATTTCAGTTATTGAACAATATTCACCAATAACCCAGTGTAATTTCAGTTATTGAACAATATTCACCAATAACCCGGTGTAATTACAGTTATTGAACAATATTCACCAATAACCCAGTGAAATTTCAGTCATTGAACAATATTCACCAATAACCCAGTGTAATTTCAGTTACTGAACAATATTCACCAATAACCCAGTGTAATTTCAGTTACTGAACAATATTCACCAATAACCCAGTGTAATTTCAGTTACTGAACAATATTCACCAATAACCCGGTGTAATTTCAGTTATTGAACAATATTCACCAATAACCCAGTGTAATTTCAGTTATTGAACAATATTAACCAATAACCCAGTGTAATTTCAGTTACTGAACAATACTTACCAATAACCCAGTGTAATTTCCGTTATTGAACAATATTAACCAATAACCCAGTGTAATTTCAGTTACTGAACAATATTTACCAATAACCCAGTGTAATTTCAGTAACTGAACAATATTTACCAATAACCCAGTGTAATATCAATTATTGAACAATATTAACCAATAACCAGGTGTAATTTCAGTTACTGAACAATATTCACCAATAACCCAGTGTAATTTCAGTTATTGAACAATATTCACCAATAACCCAGTGTAATTTCAGTTACTGAAAATTATTCACCAATAACCCAGTATAATTTCAGTTACTGAACAATATTCACCAATAACCCACTGTAATTGCAGTTACTGAACAATATTCACTGATAACCCAGTCCAATTTCAGTTATTGAACAATATTCACCAAAGACCCGGTGTAATTTCAGTTACTGAACAATATTTACCAATTACCCAGTGTAATTTCAGTTACTGAACAATATTCACCAATAACCCAGTGTAATTTCAGTTATTGAACAATATTCACCAATAACCCGGTGTAATTTCAGTTATTGAACAATATTCACTGATAACCCAGTGTAATTTCAGTTATTGAACAATATTCACGAATAACCCGGTGTAATTTCAGTTATTGAACAATATTCACCAATAACCCAGTGTAATTTCAGTTATTGAACAATATTCACCAATAAACCGGTGTAATTACATTTATTGAACAATATTCTCCAATAACCCGATATAATTTCAGTTATTGAACAATATTCACCAATTACCCGGTGTAATTTGAGTTATTGATCAATATTCACCAATAACCCAGTGTAATTTCAGTTACTGAAATATATACACCAATAACCCGGTGTAATTTCAGTTGCTGAACAATATTCACCAATAACCCGGTGTAATTCCAGTTACTGAACAATATTCACCAATAACCCAGTGTAATTTCAGTTGTTGAACAATGTTCACCAATAACCCAGTGTAATTTCAGTTATTGAACAAAATTCACCAATAACCCAGTGTAATTTCAGTTATTGAACAATATTCACTGATAACCCAGTGTAATTTCAGTTATTGAGCAATATTCACAAATAACCCAGTGTAATTTCAGTTATTGAACAATATTCACCAATAACCCAGTGTAATTTCAGTTATTGAACAATATTCACTGATAACGCAGTGTAATTTCAGTTACTGAACAATATTCACCAATAACCCACTGTAATTTCAGTTACTGAACAATATTCACTGATAACCCAGTGTAATTTCAGTTACTGAACAATATTCACTGATAACCCAGTGTAATTTCAGTTATTGAACAGTATTCACTGATAACCCGGTGTAATTCCAGTTATTGAACAATATTCACCAATAACCCAGTGTAATTTCAGTTACTGAACAATATTCACCAATAACCCGGTGTAATTTCAGTCACTGAACAATATTCGCCAATAACCGGGTGTAATTTCAGTTATTGAACAATATTCACCAATAACCCAGTGTAATTTCAGTTATTGAACAATATTCACCAATAACCCGGTGAAATTTCAGTCATTGAACAATATTCACCAATAACCCGGTGTAATTTCAGTTATTGAACAATATTCACTGATAACCCGGTGTAATTTCAGTTATTGAACAATATTCACTGATAACCCAGTGTAATTTCAGTTACTGAACAATATTCACCAATAATCCAGTGTAATTTCAGTTATTGAACAATATTCACCAATAACCCAGTGTAATTTCAGTTATTGAACAATATTCACAAATAACCCAGTGTAATTTCAGTCAGTGAACAATATTCACCAATAACCCGGTGAAATTTCAGTCATTGAACAATATTCACCAATAACCCGGTGTAATTTCAGTTATTGAACAATATTCACAAATAACCCGGTGTAATTTCAGTCAGTGAACAATATTCACCAATAACCCGGTGTAATTTCAGTTATTGAACAATATTCACTGATAACCCGGTGTAATTTCAGTTATTGAACAATATTCACTGATAACCCAGTGTAATTTCAGTTACTGAACAATATTCACCAATAATCCAGTGTAATTTCAGTTATTGAACAATATTCACCAATAACCCAGTGTAATTTCAGTTATTGAACAATATTCACAAATAACCCAGTGTAATTTCAGTTAGTGAACAATATTCACCAATAACCCGGTGTAATTTCAGTTATTGAACAATATTCACCAATAAGCCAGTGTAATTTCAGTTATTGAACAATATTCACCAATGACCCGGTGTAATTTCAGTTATTGATCAATATTCACTGAAAACCCGGTGTAATTTCAGTGATTGAACAATGTTCACCAATAACCCAGTGTAATTTCAGTTATTGAACAATATTCACCAATAACCCAGTGTAATTTCAGTTATTGAACAATATTCACCAATAACCCAGTGTAATTTCAGTTACTGAACAATATTCACCAATAACCCACTGTAATTTCAGTTACTGAACAATATTCACCAATAACCCGGTGTAATTTCAGTTAGTAAACAATATTCACCAATAACCCGGTGTAATTTCAGTTATTGAACAATATTCACCAATAACCCAGTGTAATTTCAGTTATTGAACAATATTCACCAATGACCCGGTGTAATTTCAGTTATTGATCAATATTCACTGAAAACCCGGTGTAATTTCAGTTATTGAACAATGTTCACCAATAACCCAGTGTAATTTCAGTTATTGAACAATATTCACCAATAACCCAGTGTAATTTCAGTTATTGAACAATATTCACCAATAACCCGGTGTAATTACAGTTATTGAACAATATTCACCAATAACCCAGTGAAATTTCAGTCATTGAACAATATTCACCAATAACCCAGTGTAATTTCAGTTACTGAACAATATTCACCAATAACCCAGTGTAATTTCAGTTACTGAACAATATTCACCAATAACCCAGTGTAATTTCAGTTACTGAACAATATTCACCAAGAACCCGGTGTAATTTCAGTTATTGAACAATATTCACCAATAACCCAGTGTAATTTCAGTTATTGAACAATATTAACCAATAACCCAGTGTAATTTCAGTTACTGAACAATACTTACCAATAACCCAGTGTAATTTCCGTTATTGAACAATATTAACCAATAACCCAGTGTAATTTCAGTTACTGAACAATATTTACCAATAACCCAGTGTAATTTCAGTAACTGAACAATATTTACCAATAACCCAGTGTAATATCAATTATTGAACAATATTAACCAATAACCAGGTGTAATTTCAGTTACTGAACAATATTCACCAATAACCCAGTGTAATTTCAGTTATTGAACAATATTCACCAATAACCCAGTGTAATTTCAGTTACTGAAAATTATTCACCAATAACCCAGTATAATTTCAGTTACTGAACAATATTCACCAATAACCCACTGTAATTGCAGTTACTGAACAATATTCACTGATAACCCAGTCCAATTTCAGTTATTGAACAATATTCACCAAAGACCCGGTGTAATTTCAGTTACTGAACAATATTTACCAATTACCCAGTGTAATTTCAGTTACTGAACAATATTCACCAATAACCCAGTGTAATTTCAGTTATTGAACAATATTCACCAATAACCCGGTGTAATTTCAGTTATTGAACAATATTCACTGATAACCCAGTGTAATTTCAGTTATTGAACAATATTCACGAATAACCCGGTGTAATTTCAGTTATTGAACAATATTCACCAATAACCCAGTGTAATTTCAGTTATTGAACAATATTCACCAATAAACCGGTGTAATTACATTTATTGAACAATATTCTCCAATAACCCGGTATAATTTCAGTTATTGAACAATATTCACCAATTACCCGGTGTAATTTGAGTTATTGATCAATATTCACCAATAACCCAGTGTAATTTCAGTTACTGAAATATATACACCAATAACCCGGTGTAATTTCAGTTGCTGAACAATATTCACCAATAACCCGGTGTAATTCCAGTTACTGAACAATATTCACCAATAACCCAGTGTAATTTCAGTTGTTGAACAATGTTCACCAATAACCCAGTGTAATTTCAGTTATTGAACAAAATTCACCAATAACCCAGTGTAATTTCAGTTATTGAACAATATTCACTGATAACCCAGTGTAATTTCAGTTATTGAGCAATATTCACAAATAACCCAGTGTAATTTCAGTTATTGAACAATATTCACCAATAACCCAGTGTAATTTCAGTTATTGAACAATATTCACTGATAACGCAGTGTAATTTCAGTTACTGAACAATATTCACCAATAACCCACTGTAATTTCAGTTACTGAACAATATTCACTGATAACCCAGTGTAATTTCAGTTACTGAACAATATTCACTGATAACCCAGTGTAATTTCAGTTATTGAACAGTATTCACTGATAACCCGGTGTAATTCCAGTTATTGAACAATATTCACCAATAACCCAGTGTAATTTCAGTTACTGAACAATATTCACCAATAACCCGGTGTAATTTCAGTCACTGAGCAATATTCGCCAATAACCGGGTGTAATTTCAGTTATTGAACAATATTCACCAATAACCCAGTGTAATTTCAGTTATTGAACAATATTCACCAATAACCCGGTGAAATTTCAGTCATTGAACAATATTCACCAATAACCCGGTGTAATTTCAGTTATTGAACAATATTCACTGATAACCCGGTGTAATTTCAGTTATTGAACAATATTCACTGATAACCCAGTGTAATTTCAGTTACTGAACAATATTCACCAATAATCCAGTGTAATTTCAGTTATTGAACAATATTCACCAATAACCCAGTGTAATTTCAGTTATTGAACAATATTCACAAATAACCCAGTGTAATTTCAGTTAGTGAACAATATTCACCAATAACCCGGTGTAATTTCAGTTATTGAACAATATTCACCAATAAGCCAGTGTAATTTCAGTTATTGAACAATATTCACCAATGACCCGGTGTAATTTCAGTTATTGATCAATATTCACTGAAAACCCGGTGTAATTTCAGTTATTGAACAATGTTCACCAATAACCCAGTGTAATTTCAGTTATTGAACAATATTAACCAATAACCCAGTGTAATTTCAGTTATTGAACAATATTCACCAATAACCCGGTGTAATTACAGTTATTGAACAATATTCACCAATAACCCGGTGAAATTTCAGTCATTGAACAATATTCACCAATAACCCAGTGTAATTTCAGTTACTGAACAATATTCACCAATAACCCAGTGTAATTTTAGTTACTGAACAATATTCACCAATAACGCAGTGTAATTTCAGTTACTGAACAATATTCACCAATAACCCAGTGTAATTTCAGTTACTGAACAATATTCACCAATAACCCGGTGTAATTTCAGTTATTGAACAATATTCACCAATAACTCAGTGTAATTTCAGTTATTGAACAATATTCACAAATAACCCAGTGTAATTTCAGTTACTGAACAATATTCACCAATAACCCAGTGTAATTTCAGTTATTGAACAATATTAACCAATAACCCAGTGTAATTTCAGTTACTGAACAATACTTACCAATAACCCAGTATAATTTCAGTTATTGAACAATATTAACCAATAACCCAGTGCAATTTCAGTTACTGAACAATATTTACCAATAACCCAGTGTAATTTCAGTTATTGAACAATATTCACCAACAACCCAATGTAATTTCAATAACTGAACAATATTTACCAATAACCCAGTGTAATTTCAGTTATTGAACAATATTAACCAATAACCAGGTGTAATTTCAGTTATTGAACAATATTCACCAATAACCCAGTGTAATTTCAGTTATTGAACAATATTCACCAATAACCCAGTGTAATTTCAGTTACTGAACAATATTCACCAATAACCCACTGTAATTTCAGTGACTGAACAATATTCACTGATAACCCAGTCTAATTTCAGTTATTGAACAATATTCACCAATGACCCGGTGTAATTTCAGTTACTGAACAATATTTAGCAATTACCCAGTGTAATTTCAGTTACTGAACAATATTCACCAATAACCCAGTGTAATTTCAGTTATTGAAAAATATTCACCAATAACCCGGTGTAATTTCAGTTATTGAACAATATTCACTGATAACCCAGTGTAATTTCAGTTATTGAACAATATTCACCAATAACCCGGTGTAATTTCAGTTATTGAACAATATTCACCAATAACTCAGTGTAATTTCAGTTATTGAACAATATTCACCAATAACCCGGTGTAATTACAGTTATTGAACAATATTCTCCAATAACCCGGTATAATTTCAGTTATTGAACAATATTCACCAATAACCCAGTGTAGTTTCAGTTACTGAACAATATTCACCAATAACCCAGTGTAATTACAGTTACTGAACAATATTCACCAATAACACAGTGTAATTTCAGTTATTGAACAATATTCACCAATAACCCAGTGTAATTTCAGTTATTGAACAATATTCACCAATAACCCGGTGTAATTACAGTTATTGAACAATATTCACCAATAACCCAGTGAAATTTCAGTCATTGAACAATATTCACCAATAACCCAGTGTAATTTCAGTTACTGAACAATATTCACCAATAACCCAGTGTAATTTCAGTTACTGAACAATATTCACCAATAACCCAGTGTAATTTCAGTTACTGAACAATATTCACCAATAACCCGGTGTAATTTCAGTTATTGAACAATATTCACCAATAACCCAGTGTAATTTCAGTTATTGAACAATATTAACCAATAACCCAGTGTAATTTCAGTTACTGAACAATACTTACCAATAACCCAGTGTAATTTCCGTTATTGAACAATATTAACCAATAACCCAGTGTAATTTCAGTTACTGAACAATATTTACCAATAACCCAGTGTAATTTCAGTAACTGAACAATATTTACCAATAACCCAGTGTAATATCAATTATTGAACAATATTAACCAATAACCAGGTGTAATTTCAGTTACTGAACAATATTCACCAATAACCCAGTGTAATTTCAGTTATTGAACAATATTCACCAATAACCCAGTGTAATTTCAGTTACTGAAAATTATTCCCCAATAACCCAGTGTAATTTCAGTTACTGAACAATATTCACCAATAACCCACTGTAATTGCAGTTACTGAACAATATTCACTGATAACCCAGTCCAATTTCAGTTATTGAACAATATTCACCAATGACCCGGTGTAATTTCAGTTACTGAACAATATTTACCAATTACTGTTGTGTATGTAATATGTGTGCTACTTTGAACCTATGGACAGGACTGCACTACTTGTTGGGCGTAGTGATACGCAGTACCACTCCTGGCCATAGGGGTATAAATAGTACTGTGGGTACTGATCCCCCTCAGTTCCCGCCTGTGGGCATGAAGTAAAGACCTATGTGCAGTCCCTACCTCCAACCAGTAAAGGCCTGTTTGAGTTATACGTTTAAGTCTTTGTGTTAATTGTTCAATACAATACACATACTTAACACTGGCGACGAGTCAGGCTCTTACCCTGCGGCAGTTATTCCAGGCGGCTTCGTCCAAAGACAGGACGTTGAAGAGAGGTTTCAATCCTCAACACCCCACTCAAAACTGAAGGGCAGCAGAAATCCTGACAGCTTCCAGCGACTGGAAGAGACAGGCATTAGGACCCTGAAGCCTCCATCAGCTTGTGAACCGGAGTAAAGACAGGACTGGGGAAGAGAGAGAGGTAGGGCGATAGCGATCGGCAGATAAGGGCCGGGCCGCTTTGAAGTGAGGGGCGCAGCCGGGCCAGCGATCGGGACCAAAGATAAGAGCCGCACTCGGACTGAAAGGCGCGGCGGCTGCAGAAGCTCAAGGTGCGAGAGTCGCGGTGCGCAGCGCGGGCTATCGATCGCGGCGAAGATAAGGGCCGCACTCGAGGGCTGAAGGGAGACGGCGTCGGGGGACGGGTGAAGACCGCCAAGCGCGGGAAAACCGCCATTTTGTGGGCGGAGGACGACGGCAAGAGCGGGAAGCCGCCATCTTTGATAACAAGTAAAGAAAATAAAATCTGAGAAATTGCAAATCTACAATGCCTAAACACGGGAATATTAGCACCTTTGATAGTGACCTCGAAGATTGGGCCATATATGTTGAAAGAGTAAAAAATTATTGTAAGGCCAATAAAATTCGTGACCAAGATAAAGCTCTAACATTATTAAATTTAATGGGTGCGAAGACGTACGGGCAATTGAAACACCTGTTATCACCAGATGAACCGGCGGATAAGACGTTCGATAAGATTGTTACTGTCCTGAAAGATCATCTAAACCCCACGCCGCTGATGCTAGCGGAACGATTTAAATTTTACGACAGAAGGCAGCTACAGCATGAAAGCAATGCTGAATATTTGCTGGAATTGCGTAAATTAGCGAAATATTGCCAGTTTGGAACGGGATTGACAGATGCACTACGAGACAAATTTGTGTGTGGTTTATTTAAACAGGATACACAAAAGCGACTGCTCGAGGAGAATGAGCTGACGCTTGAGAAGGCGGTCACTATGGCAGCAGCACACGAAGCCGCAGCGAGAGGCACGGCAGTAATGCAGCTACGGTCACCGGAGCTCAGTGCACACAAATTGGGTGTGAGTTTTGGCAAATGTTATCGTTGTGGAAAGACAACGCATGATCAGAACCAGTGTTGGTTTAAAAACCAAGAATGTAGAACTTGTGGTAGGCTTGGACATATAGCTAGAGTATGCAGGTCAGGGAAGAAGACCAGCAACAAGAAGTCACCGCAAGGAAAATACGCAAAGGTACACAAGGTGACCGAACAGGAGTCCGATTCAGACGCTAGCAGTAATGAACTGGCTAGCTTAAGCTGTAATGAACTGGCTAGCTTAAGAGTACTCAACGCTGGTAAGGGTGCAGACCTCCAGACAATTTGGGTCACTCTTCAGATAGAAGGAGTCCAAGTAAAACTGGAATTGGACACTGGATCGGCATTGACGGTCATAAATAAGAAAGATTACGGAAAGTTATTCCAACATATTCCCCTACAGGATACGGGGATTATATTGAAAACATACACGGGGCAAAGAGTGTACCCCATCGGGAAAATAGAGGTTGCAGTGGCCCACAAGGGCGAAGACAGTCAAATAATGGACTTATATGTGATATCTGAAGGAGGTCCTCCACTACTAGGACGGGAGTGGATTAGGAAAATGAATATGGACTGGCATTTCCTACAAACAATAACGAGTGAGAACTCGGTGAAGATAGTCAGCCCAGACTCTGGAACGGATGATGGTAAGCCCAACTCAGGTGCAAAAGACAAAGTTTCAGCACAGAATTCCACTGAGCAACAACAACATAGTTTAACTGTGGATTCTGAGTCTGGCAAGTCTACTGATGTGCCCATTTCTGAGGGACACCGGGCTCGAACTCAACTCCATTTCAAACTACAACAGCAATTAGAACAAATGCTTCGCCGTTTTGAGCAAGAGTTGAATGCAACGAAAGAGTTCTTTGATATAGAGTTGGAGAATCTGGAAAGACAACAGAAGCAGCTGATGGAGAAAATGGAGCAGGAGCACACAAAACGTCTGATGTCAGAGGAGTTAACGGTCAGCCAACTCCTGCATATGCTGAAGGACAGGACTCTGAAATGGGAAAAACTTGAACATGAACTTCAATATTCAAACGAAAGGGGTTCGGAGCTCTCAAAGGTTATTGGAAGAGCTGAGGTGGCAACACAGACTGAGATGACTGCAACAGAGCAGCCCTTGGATGCCAAAAGTACGCTGACTCACGTCAACGTAGAACAACAGACCGCTGAAACAGCTGCTCCGGTAGAGGGATTGCATAGTCCGATCAATCAATCTCCAAAGGAAGTTGAAGTATTAAAATCACAAATGAGGTCACTAGTAAATGACTTGCTGAAAGCCCAGAAAAAGCTGGATGCAGAGGTACACATGAAGAAGTCTCTTCAGGAAAGATGTCTGGATTTGGAACAAGAGCTGGCTAACGTCCAGCTAGGTATGGAGGAAATAGACGACCCTCTCACTGGTCTAGCTCAGGACGACACCGAATATTACGATGTCCTGTCCTGCCCAGCTTGTAACTTCGACTCCCAAAGTGCAGAAATTATGGAGGAGCACCAAAAGTCTACGGAACATCGGGAGAAGCTGGCTCTACGACGGAAACAGGAGGAAGAGAAGGAGGAACTGCGCATGCAGCTGGCAGCTGTGGCAGCTGACAATGGAGCCCAGAGAGTCTCCAAGAAGCAGAAAAGGAAAAGTAAAAACAGAAGATGACCCATCTGAACCATTATCACCTCTACCAGATCACACACGTGGTCCCTCCGAACGGAGCCAATTCAGTTCGGAAGTTCAAACTGTTAAATCCATGGAAGGACTATTGAATGAGTCACTCTAGCAACGTGAACCGACTACACCACAGAGATTGAATCTGTGAACTGTTTTCCGCAGAGACTGAATCTGTGATCTGTTTTTGACATGAAGTTATCTATGTATCTATGTTATTCTGTTATGTAAACCTGAAGTTATATATGTATATATGTTATTACGTTGTTAAATGGGGAGATGACTGTAAAGCTAGGAAGGGAGGAATGTTGTGTATGTAATATGTGTGCTACTTTGAACCTATGGACAGGACTGCACTACTTGTTGGGCGTAGTGATACGCAGTACCACTCCTGGCCATAGGGGTATAAATAGTACTGTGGGTACTGATCCCCCTCAGTTCCCGCCTGTGGGCATGAAGTAAAGACCTATGTGCAGTCCCTACCTCCAACCAGTAAAGGCCTGTTTGAGTTATACGTTTAAGTCTTTGTGTTAATTGTTCAATACAATACACATACTTAACAATTACCCAGTGTAATTTCAGTTACTGAACAATATTCACCAATAACCCAGTGTAATTTCAGTTATTGAACAATATTCACCAATAACCCGGTGTAATTTCAGTTATTGAACAATATTCACTGATAACCCAGTGTAATTTCAGTTATTGAACAATATTCACGAATAACCCGGTGTAATTTCAGTTATTGAACAATATTCACCAATAACCCAGTGTAATTTCAGTTATTGAACAATATTCACCAATAAACCGGTGTAATTACAGTTATTGAACAATATTCTCCAATAACCCGGTATAATTTCAGTTATTGAACAATATTCACCAATTACCCGGTGTAATTTGAGTTATTGATCAATATTCACCAATAACCCAGTGTAATTTCAGTTACTGAAATATATACACCAATAACCCGGTGTAATTTCAGTTACTGAACAATATTCACCAATAACTCGGTGTAATTCCAGTTACTGAACAATATTCACCAATAACCCAGTGTAATTTCAGTTGTTGAACAATGTTCACCAATAACCCAGTGTAATTTCAGTTATTGAACAAAATTCACCAATAACCCAGTGTAATTTCAGTTATTGAACAATATTCACTGATAACCCAGTGTAATTTCAGTTATTGAGCAATATTCACAAATAACCCAGTGTAATTTCAGTTATTGAACAATATTCACCAATAACCCAGTGTAATTTCAGTTATTGAACAATATTCACTGATAACGCAGTGTAATTTCAGTTACTGAACAATATTCACCAATAACACACTGTAATTTCAGTTACTGAACAATATTCACTGATAACCCAGTGTAATTTCAGTTACTGAACAATATTCACTGATAACCCAGTGTAATTTCAGTTATTGAACAGTATTCACTGATAACCCGGTGTAATTCCAGTTATTGAACAATATTCACCAATAACCCAGTGTAATTTCAGTTACTGAACAATATTCACCAATAACCCGGTGTAATTTCAGTCACTGAACAATATTCGCCAATAACCGGGTGTAATTTCAGTTATTGAACAATATTCACCAATAACCCAGTGTAATTTCAGTTATTGAACAATATTCACCAATAACCCGGTGAAATTTCAGTCATTGAACAATATTCACCAATAACCCGGTGTAATTTCAGTTATTGAACAATATTCACTGATAACCCGGTGTAATTTCAGTTATTGAACAATATTCACTGATAACCCAGTGTAATTTCAGTTACTGAACAATATTCACCAATAATCCAGTGTAATTTCAGTTATTGAACAATATTCACCAATAACCCAGTGTAATTTCAGTTATTGAACAATATTCACAAATAACCCAGTGTAATTTCAGTTAGTGAACAATATTCACCAATAACCCGGTGTAATTTCAGTTATTGAACAATATTCACCAATAAGCCAGTGTAATTTCAGTTATTGAACAATATTCACCAATGACCCGGTGTAATTTCAGTTATTGATCAATATTCACTGAAAACCCGGTGTAATTTCAGTGATTGAACAATGTTCACCAATAACCCAGTGTAATTTCAGTTATTGAACAATATTCACCAATAACCCAGTGTAATTTCAGTTATTGAACAATATTCACCAATAACCCGGTGTAATTACAGTTATTGAACAATATTCACCAATAACCCGGTGAAATTTCAGTCATTGAACAATATTCACCAATAACCCAGTGTAATTTCAGTTACTGAACAATATTCACCAATAACCCAGTGTAATTTTACTTACTGAACAATATTCACCAATAACGCAGTGTAATTTCAGTTACTGAACAATATTCACCAATAACCCAGTGTAATTTCAGTTACTGAACAATATTCACCAATAACCCGGTGTAATTTCAGTTATTGAACAATATTCACCAATAACTCAGTGTAATTTCAGTTATTGAACAATATTCACAAATAACCCAGTGTAATTTCAGTTACTGAACAATATTCACCAATAACCCAGTGTAATTTCAGTTATTGAACAATATTAACCAATAACCCAGTGTAATTTCAGTTACTGAACAATACTTACCAATAACCCAGTGTAATTTCAGTTATTGAACAATATTAACCAATAACCCAGTGCAATTTCAGTTACTGAACAATATTTACCAATAACCCAGTGTAATTTCAGTTATTGAACAATATTCACCAACAACCCAATGTAATTTCAATAACTGAACAATATTTACCAATAACCCAGTGTAATTTCAGTTATTGAACAATATTAACCAATAACCAGGTGTAATTTCAGTTATTGAACAATATTCACCAATAACCCAGTGTAATTTCAGTTATTGAACAATATTCACCAGTAACCCAGTGTAATTTCAGTTACTGAACAATATTCACCAATAACCCACTGTAATTTCAGTGACTGAACAATATTCACTGATAACCCAGTCTAATTTCAGTTATTGAACAATATTCACCAATGACCCGGTGTAATTTCAGTTACTGAACAATATTTAGCAATTACCCAGTGTAATTTCAGTTACTGAACAATATTCACCAATAACCCAGTGTAATTTCAGTTATTGAAAAATATTCACCAATAACCCGGTGTAATTTCAGTTATTGAACAATATTCACTGATAACCCAGTGTAATTTCAGTTATTGAACAATATTCACCAATAACCCGGTGTAATTTCAGTTATTGAACAATATTCACCAATAACTCAGTGTAATTTCAGTTATTGAACAATATTCACCAATAACCCGGTGTAATTACAGTTATTGAACAATATTCTCCAATAACCCGGTATAATTTCAGTTATTGAACAATATTCACCAATAACCCAGTGTAGTTTCAGTTACTGAACAATATTCACCAATAACCCAGTGTAATTACAGTTACTGAACAATATTCACCAATAACACAGTGTAATTTCAGTTATTGAACAATATTCACCAATAACCCAGTGTAATTTCAGTTATTGAACAATATTCACCAATAACCCGGTGTAATTACAGTTATTGAACAATATTCACCAATAACCCAGTGAAATTTCAGTCATTGAACAATATTCACCAATAACCCAGTGTAATTTCAGTTACTGAACAATATTCACCAATAACCCAGTGTAATTTCAGTTACTGAACAATATTCACCAATAACCCAGTGTAATTTCAGTTACTGAACAATATTCACCAATAACCCGGTGTAATTTCAGTTATTGAACAATATTCACCAATAACCCAGTGTAATTTCAGTTATTGAACAATATTAACCAATAACCCAGTGTAATTTCAGTTACTGAACAATACTTACCAATAACCCAGTGTAATTTCCGTTATTGAACAATATTAACCAATAACCCAGTGTAATTTCAGTTACTGAACAATATTTACCAATAACCCAGTGTAATTTCAGTAACTGAACAATATTTACCAATAACCCAGTGTAATATCAATTATTGAACAATATTAACCAATAACCAGGTGTAATTTCAGTTACTGAACAATATTCACCAATAACCCAGTGTAATTTCAGTTATTGAACAATATTCACCAATAACCCAGTGTAATTTCAGTTACTGAAAATTATTCACCAATAACCCAGTGTAATTTCAGTTACTGAACAATATTCACCAATAACCCACTGTAATTGCAGTTACTGAACAATATTCACTGATAACCCAGTCCAATTTCAGTTATTGAACAATATTCACCAATGACCCGGTGTAATTTCAGTTACTGAACAATATTTACCAATTACCCAGTGTAATTTCAGTTACTGAACAATATTCACCAATAACCCAGTGTAATTTCAGTTATTGAACAATATTCACCAATAACCCGGTGTAATTTCAGTTATTGAACAATATTCACTGATAACCCAGTGTAATTTCAGTTATTGAACAATATTCACGAATAACCCGGTGTAATTTCAGTTATTGAACAATATTCACCAATAACCCAGTGTAATTTCAGTTATTGAACAATATTCACCAATAAACCGGTGTAATTACAGTTATTGAACAATATTCTCCAATAACCCGGTATAATTTCAGTTATTGAACAATATTCACCAATTACCCGGTGTAATTTGAGTTATTGATCAATATTCACCAATAACCCAGTGTAATTTCAGTTACTGAAATATATACACCAATAACCCGGTGTAATTTCAGTTACTGAACAATATTCACCAATAACCCGGTATAATTCCAGTTACTGAACAATATTCACCAATAACCCAGTGTAATTTCAGTTGTTGAACAATGTTCACCAATAACCCAGTGTAATTTCAGTTATTGAACAAAATTCACCAATAACCCAGTGTAATTTCAGTTATTGAACAATATTCACTGATAACCCAGTGTAATTTCAGTTATTGAGCAATATTCACAAATAACCCAGTGTAATTTCAGTTATTGAACAATATTCACCAATAACCCAGTGTAATTTCAGTTATTGAACAATATTCACTGATAACCCAGTGTAATTTCAGTTACTGAACAATATTCACCAATAACCCACTGTAATTTCAGTTACTGAACAATATTCACTGATAACCCAGTGTAATTTCAGTTACTGAACAATATTCACTGATAACCCAGTGTAATTTCAGTTATTGAACAGTATTCATTGATAACCCGGTGTAATTCAGTTATTGAACAATATTCACCAATAACCCAGTGTAATTTCAGTTACTGAACAATATTCACCAATAACCCGGTGTAATTTCAGTCACTGAACAATATTCGCCAATAACCGGGTGTAATTTCAGTTATTGAACAATATTCACCAATAACCCAGTGTAATTTCAGTTATTGAACAATATTCACCAATAACCCGGTGAAATTTCAGTCATTGAACAATATTCACCAATAACCCGGTGTAATTTCAGTTATTGAACAATATTCACTGATAACCCGGTGTAATTTCAGTTATTGAACAATATTCACAAATAACCCAGTGTAATTTCAGTTAGTGAACAATATTCACCAATAACCCGGTGCAATTTCAGTTATTGAACAATATTCACCAATAACCCAGTGTAATTTCAGTTATTGAACAATATTCACCAATAACCCGGTGAAATTTCAGTCATTGAACAATATTCACCAATAACCCGGTGTAATTTCAGTTATTGAACAATATTCACCAATAACCCAGTGTAATTTCAGTTATTGAACAATATTCACAAATAACCCAGTGTAATTTCAGTTAGTGAACAATATTCACCAATAACCCGGTGCAATTTCAGTTATTGAACAATATTCACCAATAAGCCAGTGTAATTTCAGTTATTGAACAATATTCACCAATAACCCGGTGAAATTTCAGTCATTGAACAATATTCACCAATAACCCGGTGTAATTTCAGTTATTGAACAATATTCACCAATAACCCAGTGTAATTTCAGTTATTGAACAATATTCACAAATAACCCAGTGTAATTTCAGTTAGTGAACAATATTCACCAATAACCCGGTGCAATTTCAGTTATTGAACAATATTCACCAATAAGCCAGTGTAATTTCAGTTATTGAACAATATTCACCAATGACCCGGTGTAATTTCAGTTATTGATCAATATTCACTGAAAACCCGGTGTAATTTCAGTTATTGAACAATGTTCACCAATAACCCAGTGTAATTTCAGTTATTGAACAATATTCACCAATAACCCAGTGTAATTTCAGTTATTGAACAATATTCACCAATAACCCGTGTAATTACAGTTATTGAACAATATTCACCAATAACCCAGTGAAATTTCAGTCATTGAACAATATTCACCAATAACCCAGTGTAATTTCAGTTACTGAACAATATTCACCAATAACCCAGTGTAATTTTAGTTACTGAACAATATTCACCAATAACGCAGTGTCATTTCAGTTACTGAACAATATTCACCAATAACCCAGTGTAATTTCAGTTACTGAACAATATTCACCAATAACCCGGTGTAATTTCAGTTATTGAACAATACTCACCAATAACTCAGTGTAATTTCAGTTATTGAACAATATTCACAAATAACCCAGTGTAATTTCAGTTACTGAACAATATTCACCAATAACCCAGTGTAATTTCAGTTATTGAACAATATTAACCAATAACCCAGTGTAATTTCAGTTACTGAACAATACTTACCAATAACCCAGTGTAATTTCAGTTATTGAACAATATTAACCAATAACCCAGTGCAATTTCAGTTACTGAACAATATTTACCAATAACCCAGTGTAATTTCAGTTATTGAACAATATTCACCAACAACCCAATGTAATTTCAATAACTGAACAATATTTACCAATAACCCAGTGTAATTTCAGTTATTGAACAATATTAACCAATAACCAGGTGTAATTTCAGTTATTGAACAATATTCACCAATAACCCAGTGTAATTTCAGTTATTGAACAATATTCACCAATAACCCAGTGTAATTTCAGTTACTGAACAATATTCACCAATAACCCACTGTAATTTCAGTTACTGAACAATATTCACTGATAACCCAGTCTAATTTCAGTTATTGAACAATATTCACCAATGACCCGGTGTAATTTCAGTTACTGAACAATATTTAGCAATTACCCAGTGTAATTTCAGTTCCTGAACAATATTCACCAATAACCCAGTGTAATTTCAGTTATTGAAAAATATTCACCAATAACCCGGTGTAATTTCAGTTATTGAACAATATTCACTGATAACCCAGTGTAATTTCAGTTATTGAACAATATTCACCAATAACCCGGTGTAATTTCAGTTATTGAACAATATTCACCAATAACTCAGTGTAATTTCAGTTATTGAACAATATTCACCAATAACCCGGTGTAATTACAGTTATTGAACAATATTCTCCAATAACCCGGTATAATTTCAGTTATTGAACAATATTCACCAATAACCCAGTGTAGTTTCAGTTACTGAACAATATTCACAAATAACCCAGTGTAATTACAGTTACTTAACAATATTCACCAATAACACAGTGTAATTTCAGTTACTGAACAATATTCACCAATAACCCAGTGTAATTTCAGTTACTGAACAATATTCACCAATAACCCAGTGTAATTTCAGTTACTGAACAATATTCACCAATAACCCGGTGTAATTTCAGTTATTGAACAATATTCACTGATAACCCGGTGTAATTTCAGTTATTGAACAATATTCACTGATAACCCAGTGTAATTTCAGTTACTGAACAATATTCACCAATAACCCAGTGTAATTTCAGTTATTGAACAATATTCACCAATAACCCAGTGTAATTTCAGTTATTGAACAATATTCACCAATAACCCAGTGTAATTTCAGTTAGTGAACAATATTCAATAATAACCCGGTGTAATTTCGGTTATTGAACAATATTCACCAATAACCCAGTGTAATTTCAGTTATTGAACAATATTCACCAATGACCCGGTGTAATTTCAGTTATTGATCAATATTCACTGAAAACCCGGTGTAATTTCAGATATTGAACAATATTCACCAATAACCCAGTGTAATTTCAGTTATTGAACAATATTCACCAAAAACCCAGTGTAATTTCAGTTATTGAACAATATTCACCAATAACCCGGTGAATTACAGTTATTGAACAATATTCACCAATAAACCGGTGAAATTTCAGTTATTGAACAATATTCACCAATAACCCAGTGTAATTTCAGTTACTGAACAATATTCACCAATAACCCAGTGTAATTTCAGTTACTGAACAATATTCACCAATAACCCAGTGTAATTTCAGTTACTGAACAATATTCACCAATAACCCAGTGTAATTTCAATTACTGAACAATATTCACCAATAACCCAGTGTAATTTCAGTTACTGAACAATATTCACCAATAACCCAGTGTAATTTCAGTTATTGAACAATATTAACCAATAACCCAGTGTAATTTCAGTTACTGAACAATACTTACCAATAACCAAGTGTAATTTCAGTTATTGAACAATATTAACCAATAACCCAGTGTAATTTCAGTTACTGAACAATATTTACCAATAACCCAGTGTAATTTCAGTTATTGAACAATATTCACCAATAACCAGGTGTAATTTCAGTTATTGAACAATATTCACCAATAACCCAGTGTAATTTCAGTTATTGAACAATATTCACCAATAACCCAGTATAATTTCAGTTACTGAAAATTATTCACCAATAACCCAGTGTAATTTCAGTTACTGAACAATATTCACCAATAACCCACAGTAATTTCAGTTGCTGAACAATATTCACTGATAACCCAGTGTAGTTTCAGTTATTGAACAATATTCACTGATAACCCAGTGTAATTTCAGTTATTGAACAATATTCACCAATAACCCGGTGTAATTTCAGTTATTGAACAATATTCACCAATAACCCAGTGTAATTTCAGTTATTGAACAATATTCACCAATAACCCGGTGTAATTACAGTTATTGAACAATATTCTCCAATAACCCAGTGTAATTTCAGTTACTGAACAATATTCACCAATAACCCAGTGTAATTTCAGTTACTGAACAATATTCACCAATAACCCAGTGTAATTTCAGTTACTGAACAATATTCACCAATAACCCGGTGTAATTTCAGTTATTGAACAATATTCACTGATAACCCGGTGTAATTTCAGTTATTGAACAATATTCACTGATAACCCAGTGTAATTTCAGTTACTGAACAATATTCACCAATAACCCAGTGTAATTTCAGTTATTGAACAATATTCACCAATAACCCATTGTAATTTCAGTTATTGAACAATATTCACCAATAACCCAGTGTAATTTCAGTTAGTGAACAATATTCAATAATAACCCGGTGTAATTTCAGTTATTGAACAATATTCACCAATAACCCAGTGTAATTTCAGTTATTGAACAATATTCACCAATGACCCGGTGTAATTTCAGTTTTTGATCAATATTCACTGAAAACCCGGTGTAATTTCAGTTATTGAACAATATTCACCAATAACCCAGTGTAATTTCAGTTATTGAACAATATTCACCAATAACCCAGTGTAATTTCAGTTATTGAACAATATTCACCAATAACCCAGTGTAATTTCAGTTAGTGAACAATATTCAATAATAACCCGGTGTAATTTCAGTTATTGAACAATATTCACCAATAACCCAGTGTAATTTCAGTTATTGAACAATATTCACCAATGACCCAGTGTAATTTCAGTTATTGATCAATATTCACTGAAAACCCGGCGTAATTTCAGATATTGAACAATATTCACCAATAACCCAGTGTAATTTCAGTTATTGAACAATATTCACCAAAAACCCAGTGTAATTTCAGTTATTGAACAATATTCACCAATAACCCGGTGAATTACAGTTATTGAACAATATTCACCAATAACCCGGTGAAATTTCAGTTATTGAACAATATTCACCAATAACCCAGTGTAATTTCAGTTACTGAACAATATTCACCAATAAACCAGTGTAATTTCAGTTACTGAACAATATTCACCAATAACCCAGTGTAATTTCAGTTACTGAACAATATTCACCAATAACCCATTGTAATTTCAGTTACTGAACAATATTCACCAATAACCCAGTGTAATTTCAGTTACTGAACAATATTCACCAATAACCCGGTGTAATTTCAGTTATTGAACAATATTCACCAATAACCCAGTGTAATTTCAGTTATTGAACAATATTAACCAATAACCCAGTGTAATTTCAGTTACTGAACAATACTTACCAATAACCCAGTGTAATTTCCGTTATTGAACAATATTAACCAATAACCCAGTGTAATTTCAGTTACTGAACAATATTTACCAATAACCCAGTGTAATTTCAGTAACTGAACAATATTTACCAATAACCCAGTGTAATATCAATTATTGAACAATATTAACCAATAACCAGGTGTAATTTCAGTTACTGAACAATATTCACCAATTAACCCAGTGTAATTTCAGTTATTGAACAATATTCACCAATAACCCAGTGTAATTTCAGTTACTGAAAATTATTCACCAATAACCCAGTGTAATTTCAGTTACTGAACAATATTCACCAATAACCCACTGTAATTGCAGTTACTGAACAATATTCACTGATAACCCAGTCCAATTTCAGTTATTGAACAATATTCACCAATGACCCGGTGTAATTTCAGTTACTGAACAATATTTACCAATTACCCAGTGTAATTTCAGTTACTGAACAATATTCACCAATAACCCAGTGTAATTTCAGTTATTGAACAATATTCACCAATAACCCGGTGTAATTTCAGTTATTGAACAATATTCACTGATAACCCAGTGTAATTTCAGTTATTGAACAATATTCACGAATAACCCGGTGTAATTTCAGTTATTGAACAATATTCACCAATAACCCAGTGTAATTTCAGTTATTGAACAATATTCACCAATAAACCGGTGTAATTACAGTTATTGAACAATATTCTCCAATAACCCGGTATAATTTCAGTTATTGAACAATATTCACCAATTACCCGGTGTAATTTGAGTTATTGATCAATATTCACCAATAACCCAGTGTAATTTCAGTTACTGAAATATATACACCAATAACCCGGTGTAATTTCAGTTACTGAACAATATTCACCAATAACCCGGTATAATTCCAGTTACTGAACAATATTCACCAATAACCCAGTGTAATTTCAGTTGTTGAACAATGTTCACCAATAACCCAGTGTAATTTCAGTTATTGAACAAAATTCACCAATAACCCAGTGTAATTTCAGTTATTGAACAATATTCACTGATAACCCAGTGTAATTTCAGTTATTGAGCAATATTCACAAATAACCCAGTGTAATTTCAGTTATTGAACAATATTCACCAATAACCCAGTGTAATTTCAGTTATTGAACAATATTCACTGATAACCCAGTGTAATTTCAGTTACTGAACAATATTCACCAATAACCCACTGTAATTTCAGTTACTGAACAATATTCACTGATAACCCAGTGTAATTTCAGTTACTGAACAATATTCACTGATAACCCAGTGTAATTTCAGTTATTGAACAGTATTCACTGATAACCCGGTGTAATTCCAGTTATTGAACAATATTCACCAATAACCCAGTGTAATTTCAGTTACTGAACAATATTCACCAATAACCCGGTGTAATTTCAGTCACTGAACAATATTCGCCAATAACCGGGTGTAATTTCAGTTATTGAACAATATTCACCAATAACCCAGTGTAATTTCAGTTATTGAACAATATTCACCAATAACCCGGTGAAATTTCAGTCATTGAACAATATTCACCAATAACCCGGTGTAATTTCAGTTATTGAACAATATTCACTGATAACCCGGTGTAATTTCAGTTATTGAACAATATTCACTGATAACCCAGTGTAATTTCAGTTACTGAACAATATTCACCAATAATCCAGTGTAATTTCAGTTATTGAACAATATTCACCAATAACCCAGTGTAATTTCAGTTATTGAACAATATTCACCAATAACCCGGTGTAATTACAGTTATTGAACAATATTCACCAATAACCCAGTGAAATTTCAGTCATTGAACAATATTCACCAATAACCCAGTGTAATTTCAGTTACTGAACAATATTCACCAATAACCCA